>NC_135497.1:225596776-225896776 GCF_052857255.1 Amblyomma americanum | reverse complement strand
CACAATACTGTAGAAATGTGGAAAATTTTTATTGTCAGACCAAATACAGCCACAAACGAAGCACAAGAACCTTCGGCAATGAATTCCTTACTGGCATCCAAGGAAGGATTGCACCATGCCTGCTTTATTGGTGTTATGGTGCTGCAAAAATAAGATTCAATTGCAGTTACATCTACCTCCTAACTTTTTCAGCGGAAACAATCAAAAATTCATGCCTGTGCATCATATAAACCAGCTTGAGGAAGGCTTGGACTGCGACACTAACTCCCAGGAAGAGCTTGTACGCAAACATACGGTAGCTTATGCTGAACATCCATAATCTTGACAGTATGGCAGTTGTCGAGTGAACTTCCCTCGACGAACAGGTTCTCAGCCGCCTCAGGATTTCCTTCGCAGAACGGCATGCATGGTGCGAGTCTGCATTTTACACAAAAACAGTACAACATTTCATATCAGTTTAAATTGCTCTATGATCCTTATAAAATGCCAACATACTTATCATAAACGATGTGTGATATTATGCATGCTAACGCAACAGAGAGAATAAAATCTGCCCATATGGCGAGCAAGCGCCAGCTGTTATTCCCTGAACCATTCCAGGGAGGCGATTGTGGTTTCAGAGAAAATAGCTCTAAAGGGCAATACATTAAAAGCTCGTTAATTCGAACTTCACGGGACCGGGAAAAATGTTCTAATTACCGAACGGCCTCGAAAAACTGACAACAACCATTTGCATTACGGTACATGTACCGTATTTACTCGCGTAACGAACCAACTCGCATAATGTACCCACCCACCACCGATTTTAGCCTAAGAATTTGAAAAAAAAAAAAGCGTCATTCGTTAATGCTTCCCTCCGTTTCGCACCGTCACGGTCAACAACGCATTTCTTTGCAGTGTGCCAAGATGCTGCGTAGCGACCTTTTGACGTTAGCTCCATCACGAAGGGGGGGGGGGGGGGGGGGGGGGGGGGGGGGGGGAGGGGGGGGGGGGGGGGGGGGGGGGGGGGGACTTGTCAGAGTGCCAGCGCTTGTCCGGTTGCGCAAGCCTCGTTTTCACTATGTTCGCCTTATCGTGCCATGGGTGATTGTGGCGGGCACTGTCTACTGCCACTCAATCATTGGAAGGCGCGATAGCAGCAAGCGCCTTTTGCAGCGAACGACGCTAAAACCCAGCGTCATGATCGCGGCTGACCGCGTGGTTCCGTTGGCGACTGATGGGTGGAAGGATGGACGACACTCGCAAAGGAAAAAATGTTTTGCGCACGTAATTTGTAGCGCCCGTCCGAAGTCATAGCCTTTCATGGGCATTGGCTCGGGCGGCGCCGACAGTACTTATCCGTATTTCCGAATTAACGGGGCTCGAATTAACGAGTATTTACCGTATTTACTCGCGTAATGGACCCACTTATTTTTTTCCAGAAAAGTTGACATCAGTTTGGCGGGAGGGTTCATTACGCGGGAAAAAGAGTTTCCAACAAATTTTTTTGGAAGGGTCGAGATTTCATATATCTCCGCCCGTCCTTCCGTCATCAACAAACGCACGCGGTCAGATGCGTTCGTGCCGCTAGTGTTCAGCATCGTTCAGTTTGACAAGATCTGGCAATTTTGTGCTAGCCGGCGGCGAGACAACGCGAATGTGCTGAACACCGGCCCTGAAGGTCAGGCGCGCGCTTCTTACTGGGAGGTTAAAAATAGAGGATTATGACGAGTGTCTAATGGGAACAGTGCACAACGTCATGGCGCTCTGCCAAGTTCGCCGAGCGCCCCCCCCCCCCCCCCCTCCCCTCTGCAGGAGCACTCAAATATGAAAAAAAAAAATGATGTTATCGGCGGCGGCAGCAGCTTGGCGCGCCGCCAAGGTCCGCGCCGCGCGCGCTCGCCCCCCCCCCCCCCCCCCCCTTCCTTAGTTCCCCCCGCCCCTCTGGCTGGAGCTCTCCTCAAACCATAAACAAGTGGCGATGTCGGTGGCGGGCAGCATCTTGGCGCGCTGCCAAGGTCCGCAGCGCAGACCTTGGCAGCGAAAACTGAGGAGCTCGCTAGGCTGGAAAACAAAGTAAATTCTGGCCGACAAAAGTGGGGGGGGGGGGGGGGGGGGTTATTACGCGAGTAAATACGGTATTTCCGGGTTTCGGAGGCTGCCCCGAAAAGAGGGTTGGCAGCCGCCACCGCGTTCGCCAACCCCTACCCTACCACGCCGACGGCCGCCACGCCGGTGATGGCGCCATTTAGGTTTTACCCAATCTTCCACGGTTTTATCTGGTTCCATCTTCTGTCCCCGTTTATTTATTTATTTTTATTTAGTAAGACTGCAGGCCAATACTTTGGCCCAAGCAGGAGGGGCATATCACAAACAAGAAAACACAGAAAAGCGTATACAATGCAACATGAAATGAACATAATGCACTAAAAGAAGCACAGATGATAACGTCAACATCGCTAACTTGCACAAAAATGATTTTGCAATGCAGCCATGAAGTCGTCAGACCGAAATACACTAATGGGAAGTGAATTCCAATCGTTCACCGTTCGAGGGAAAAAAACTGTACTTGTAAGCGTTTGTTTTCGCGAAGATCGGTGCAAGCAAATACTCATGACTGTGTCGTGTTCTCCTCGTAGAAGGCCGACATACGGAAGCTGGTAGCGTCATATTATTTTTTCCAGAAAGAGTGTTATGTAGTAGTACAACACGATTAATTTTTCTGCGTATTTCGAGTCTCTGTATTCTATTTTGTAACATTATTGAGGACGGCGAATCCTTCCTGGCATATTTCCCATAAATAAATCTCACTGCTTTTCTCTGTACTCGCTCAAGTTCTTTTGTGTCTTTCATGGTATGCGGGTCCCAGAGTTCGGAAGCATATTCTAACTTTGATCTCACTATTGCATTGTAGGCTAACATTTTAGTCTTTACAGGCGCGTTTTTAAGCATTCTTTTTATGAACCACAATTTTTTTAGCGCAGCTGAGCAAGCATCCGAGATATGAGTTGACCATGTAAGCTTATTGTTGAGGGTAACGCCAAGGTATTTGTATTTGTCGACTTCGAGGACAGTTCTATTTCCAAGTTGGCACGGAAAAATGCTAGCAGATTTTTTTTCTTGTTATGCGTAAAAGAACAGTTTTTTCCGCATTGAGCTCCATTCCCCAATTGGAACACCAGTCAGTGATTTCAGCAAGGCATCTTTGCAACACATAATGATCATCATAGGACACAATTTCCTTGAAGATAACACAATCATCCGCGTATAACCGAATGGACACATTAACAGGAATAACATCAATCAAGTCATTAACATAATTAAAAATAACAATGGTCCTAGCACACTGCCCTGAGGGACTCCTGAGGTGACCTGACGAGCACTGGAAGTACAATTCCTAATATCAACAAACTGTTCTCTGTTTTTGAGATAAGCACATATTCACTGTATGATACCAAATGGGAGTCCAATTTTATCTAATTTATGTAATAGCTTTGCATGGGGAACTTTATGAAAAGCTTTGCTGAAGTCCAGAAAGAGCACATCTATTTGTCCAGATAAATCAAGTATGTGGGATAGCTCATGTACGGTTGTTACGAGTTGAGTTACAGTGGAGAGTCCTTTCCTGAAACCATGCTGAAAAGGTGATAGTATGCTATGATCTTTCAAAAACTTTTGTATAAAACCAGCGACAATATGTTCCAATAGCTTACAACACGAGCTAGTAATAGATATAGGACGGTAATTTGAAACAGTTTGGCGGTCTCCTTTCTTGTGTGCCGGCACAACACGTGCTTTACTCCAGACTGATGGTATTGCACCTAATTTTAAGGATAACTGAAAAAGATTAGAAATGAATTCAGATAATTGCTCAGAATATCGCCTCAAGAAAGCATTAGGAATGTTATCGGGCCCAGCTGACTTCTTAGTATTTATATTTAGAAGTAATGCCAGGAAACCTTCGCGACTGATTAAAATATTATCTACCGATGGGCTACTTGTACTGGAAAGTTCACACTGATCACATTCTGTAAGCACACTTTGAAAATATACATTGAAGTATTCAGCAATGCAGTGCGCATCCTCTATTTCAATTCCGTTGATGTTAATGCTTTGTATCTGTTGTTTTCTATGGCTTAGATGCAGCCAGAACTTTTTAGGATCGCTAGAAATAAATTCTTCAAGATTCAAGCTGTAGAACTCATCTCTAGCCGAATTTACCTTTCGTAGTAAGTCTTGTTTCAGCTGCGTAATCTGCGGGGTTGTCGCTTTGTTCCTCTTTCTCAGCCTCTAAGTAAGCGGAGGCGCTTTTTTTTTTTTGGCCACGCGCTGTGTTCCAAGCCGCCCAGACGGGGTGGCGCGTAGTTCCAATTGTCGGTAGCGGAACCCACTCGCTTTCGAATTAACGGGCTTTTTTATACACAGATCTGTATGGAGCTTGCCCGGACCGAGTAGAGTATTCGAATTATCCGAAAATTCGAATTATAGAGGTTCCAATTCACGAGCTTTCATTGTATAAAAACAATGATCTAGAAAGCTACTTGTTAGGAAATGGAGCGAGGTGGTCAGGCGATGCAATTCCGCATGAATTGCTACAAACTAGTGCAAACCACTGGCCTTGCTGGAGTGAACTGACTATAAAAGGCCCAGAACACCACAACAACAGACCAAAATATAGCACACTTCATAATGCTTTACAATCATACCAACAACAAGTTAGGTGTAACATTCTCTGTGACAGAAAGTATAGTACCTGTGTCAAAGTCAGAGATGCAACCCCTTCCATGACAGTGGTCAGCTTTAATGCAACACAAAGCATGCATTAATTATTATACCAAATATGTGACATCTTGAAAGGCAGGCAACAGTGCCAAGTTAATATATCTTCCGTGCCTGCAGCCACTAAACTCAAAAGCCATTAAGAAAAATTTGCACGAGGTCACTAAACTACTTCGTAGAAAGCCGCCGGTCCAGTTGGTGCATGATTCTTGGCAAAACCGTGCAGGGAAACAGGACACCGACAAGATGACACATATACAGCGCTACTAACAACTGAGGAATTTATTGCTTTGCTCACAATGAATACCAGAAGCATCATTCAAAATACCGAGAACGAAGGTCATGGGATCATAATTTTGTGACATCTTTCGTGATTATTTACCCAGATATAATCACGGATTATATCTGTGGCTGGATTATACATCCAGTCAATTTCTTTTTTCATTAACTTTAGGGATGATGTGCCTATACGCAGGTTGAGGATTTCGTATATATGATCTACACATCATATATCTCGCGCATGAGCTATCGATTATATTTCCTCAGAATTTTACGTGAAACGCATGGAATGCATTCACTGTACAACACGTGTCTTGCTTGCTTGCTGCCATATCCTGTCTTGTGTTGGCGAAATGCTTCATTAGACGAATGTTCACACGCCGGCCTTTTTTACCAACATATGATGCTCTACACGACAAAGGGATTTTGTAAACCAAGTCACTGTCGCATGCTGTGAATTTGTCTCTTTGCTTCGTCTTACACAGGGTGGTCTTTGAAGCACCTTTGCTGGTGCGTTGCATACTACGTTCAGAGCAGCCGGCCCAATTACTTTCTTTAGCGCATGGCTGACACCGTGCACATATGGCATGACAGCTAACTTCCATTCTCCTTTCTGAAGCCTCGTTGGGGTAGAGCGGCAAATTTATTTCACTACCTTGAAGCCAAGGTTGCAGATGAGGTCATCTGGGAAACTAGCTTCACGTAACCACGCAAGTTGGGCCTCGACACTTTCCTGCTGACGGTCAATACACAATCTGTTTAGGGCATTTTTCAGCTCGTCTGTAGCCACAGCACGGAAGATGACACAAGCACATATGGGCCTCTCCGATGTACAGTCATAGATCGAGAAGCAAACTGCACCTCTACTGGCATTTCTGTTGTCAGCTCAAAGTTGGCAAGAACTGCGGAGGTCTTAAACATGTCAACAATGTCCTTGTGTTTCCCTTGGTTAGCTTGTGGATTACTATGAAGTTGTACACAAATCGGAAGGTCATTATCATATTCATGCCACGAAAAGCTGCTATTAGTTGGTGACCTTGACAGGCAGGTCAGCAGAAAGTCACAGATAATTGGTGCAATGCAGGAACTGGTGCATACTCTTTGTCACTGAATGTACAGATCATCACTGAACTTTACATAGGTAGAACGCAAATAGATGGTTAACAAATCCAGGAATCCATCCGCATTGATTTTGGAATCCTACTGCTCACATGGAATCAATGCCTTCTCTTACCATCTCAAACAAGGTAGTATATGGCAGCCTGTAATGTAAGCCATTGATTACAATGAAGTAGACACTTCTTCTGGACAGCTGTTCGAGAGGAATGTAGACATTTCTGGCTTCTTTGCCAGGAAAAGGTCTTCCACGGTGAGCAATCCTTGCATATACCACACTAAGGGTTGCTGCCACAATCCTTCAATCCTTGTTCAGAGACAACTACACCAAAAGACAAGTTATCCAGTTGTGTGTTTCTGCCATAAAGAAGGCATAGGCCCTCACCCTTCTTGACAACAGGCCATAGTTTGGTCAAGTTGTTGGTTTCACACAAGGTTTTGGGCTTCGTTCTTCAGTGTTAGCACTTGACCTTGGGCCGGATCCACGAAACAGTTCGCTTTGGAACATGTTCGCTTTCTCTCTCGCCACCTCGCTCCATTGGCCGTGTGTCGTCACCGCTGGCGGTGACATCACTTCACGGAGGTGGGACCATGGATTTTGCTTACGTCATGAGACATGTCAATCAAGTGAAAGTGAACGCGTTCGGTCGCTATGTGTGGAACTCTGAAAGTGGCGTTCGCTTCGGCGCGAGAAGAAACATGCCGGTACCTCCTGTCGCCCCACTGTCGTTAGCGGTGCTCAGTGAATGCTATCGGCGGCATTGGCGGTCGAGCGTGCATGACAATCCTTTCGACATGCGTGACGATGCCTTCCGAAAGCATTTCAGGCTGTTGAAGGGACTTGTCCGCCGGCTATGCGAAGAGTAAAACCCCCACCTTGGACCAACCAAATAAAGTGCACTCACAACAGAGTGCAAAATACTCTGCGCGTTACTTTTCTTCGCTACCGGGGGCTTCCAGGCGACAGTCGGTAGCGAGGCAACTATACGGCTCCCGCCAGTCTGTGAGCTGGACGATTTTGGCCGTCGCTCAGGCAATTGTGCGTGTCGGCACGAGAGGTTATTAATGCCCCGAAGTTAGCATATAGCCCCTTAAATATACAAGCAACCGAGATGGGACTTCCCGACATAGATGGTTGGCTGTTGCCTGCCCCCTTGTCCTCCCGCAGTGTTCGTCTCACCCTTCTCCCCCGATGCCTATGCCAAATTGATGTCACGGCAAAGCGAACGCGTTCCAAAGCGAACTCTTTCGTGGATTCGGCCCCTTCTTTTGCAGCTTGTAGAATTTCTTCGCAATGGCTTCATTTGTTTTCGCAGAGAGTAGCTGAAATTAGTATGCAACAGCCCGGCAAAGGTGCTTCAAAGACAGCCCCATGTAAGACGAAGTACAGAGACAAATTCACGACCTGCAACAGTGGCTTAGTGTACAAGATACCTCTGTCATAAGGAGAGCCATATATTGGGAAAAAATGTCGGTGTGTCAACATACATCTAATGGAACATGACGGCAGCACAGGCAGGACATGGCAGCAAGACACTTGACGGACTATGAGTGCATTCCACAATTTCAAGAATGTAAAATACTGAGGATATACAACTGATTGCTCATGTGCGAGATATACTAGATGTACATCATATATAAGAATTGTTCAACCTGAGTAAGCCCATCGTCAGCAATGTTAAGGAAAAAAAAAATTGACTATCTGGATAAATAAACACAACAGATGTGACAAAACTACGATTCCATGACTTTGCTCCTCTGCATTTTATATGATGCTTCCTGTTATTTTGTGCAAAGCAATAAATTCCTCAGCTGTTAGTCAACGTTGTATCTGTGTCATGCCTGTGTCCAGTTACCCAGCGTGCTGTTTTGCGAAGACTAAAATACTGTCACACATTCTTAAGAGATGAAATCTAGATCTGGAAAATGACCACAACGGGTTCCATGCAGATGCTTCATTTCTGCACCCACACATACACATAAACATGTACATTTGGAGATCACAAATGCTAGCTGTGGCATCACAATGTTCACAACAAAGAAGTCAGGCAAATTTTTTACTCAACGAGTTCTGGCTCCTTTGTTTAAGGCATATATGCACCATGTAGTGAACAAAAGTACAAACAAGATAAATAGGATAAATCATTTTGCAAACATCGCTGCTGTAAAATGGTGTTAACAAATGGCCACATTCATCCTTAGGACAGACCTGCATTTCATCTGCCGTTACATATGAAACATGAAAATACCAAGCAGCCAGATGAATAAAAGTTTCTCGAAAATTTAACAGAGGTACCTACAGTGATACCACTCCACTGGTAGAGTTGAGTATATTGCTAAGGAGCAGCAGTATTTATATGGTGCGAATGCCTGCACCAAAAATTAGATGCAAAGCAATACAAGTTTGCACACACGAGGCAAAATAAACGGCATGATATGGAACCATTACAATTTTGCCAGCAGAAAAAATTGCATTCTACCTACACTCCAATATTAATCGAGCTACAAAATATCATAAAGGCTCCTTCAAACCAGCACACAGTTGGCATTTAAATGTCATTGGGTCATTCCACGACAACTGATCCAGACTTAGTACTCAACCATCTTTGATTTCTTTAAAAAAATAATGCCTTATTGGATTAGTACTATGACAAACATTAGCCAGCTTCTTTTTGGCAGAATAAATTTTTTTGTGTCGTGGCCACCATCTCACATTTCGAAGTGGTAGCCAAACCTAGCCTTGCAAAATATTTGCAAAAAAAAACATTCTTACGCACGACTATGAAACTTTTTATATAAATAGAAAGTATTGCCCTTCCATATGCAGTAAAGTGAACTTATTTTGTTTTACACAAAACATGGACGAAGGTACAAAATATGAACATTTGAAATTGTTGATCAAATTTTATGTTCTCACAGCGCAGTTACTCCAACTATTTTACCAAGCTGTCCAGAAGGTAAAGAAGGCGACAAATATGTTTCACAGAGCAAGAAGCATATGGCATGTTAGCAAAAGAATTCTAAAGATGAGAAAATTTGCTTTTTGAGACATTCAGCAGTCTATTCCATCATGAGGTGATCTTAATTAAATTATGACAGATAGGAAGTTGCACAATGCCATTTGCTTTTGGTTTTAGGCGGGTTTAATGTCCCAAAGCGACTCAGGCTATGAGAAACGCCATAGTGAAGGGCTCCGGAAATTTCGACCACCTAACGTGCACTGACATCGCACAGTACACAGGCCTCTAGAATTTCGCCTCCATCGAAATTCGACTGCCGCGGCCGGGATCGAACCTCCGTATTTCGGGCCAGCAGCCGAGCGGCGTAACCACTCAGCCACCGCGGCGGCTGATCACAATGCCATTTAATGGCATTTATTTCTAGAAGCTTATCGGAGCATTTCGGTTTAGGTGAGAAAACAATTTTGCAAGTTGAGTCCCTGCAATGAACATCTGACATTTCTCCGTGCCTTCTCCTCACTGAAACACATTTTGCAGCCGGCTGCAAATATACACAAAACCAGCACTCCACTGCTCGAATACAATGGTGTGCTGGGCTTCAATGCCGACAGGTTCGGCAATACAGAAACCTGCTGAAGGGTACATTTACAAAAAGTAAAAATGAAGCGGCCGTATGGCGCAGCTGCCATTGCTCCTCGACACAAACAGTACTGAGCCGGGAAGCACATTTTGCGGTTTGACCAATGAGAGGTAAAAACCTCTACTACCATGAAAATGATTTTAGGTTTTCAGTGGAATGGATTTTTTCACCACGTCACGTGCGAAGAGTGCTCGTTACTGCACTGGAGGAACTGTGAGGCCCTTGGCAGCAACAGGAAGTATTCACAGGCCATACAAAGATCAAATACTGCTCTATGAGCTGTTTACATGGGTGAACAAAACTATCAAGTGTGTTGTAGCCCTCTGGGTGCTTCAACAAATGATTGAAGAAAATGAAGCTGAACTCAGTAGGTGGCTTATAAGGGCACTACCATTAAGAGGAATACGCAAGTTTCAGCATATCGAGCCTTTATCTCTCTCTTAATGGTGCATGCTGGACTTACATCATGCTCGAGTTGAAAGTGACAAAAAGTGAATGAACTGAACTGAACCTGATCTTCATTTACCAGAAAGGCTGGTGGGTCACCCGGGCTAAAAGCTGTAATCAAACAGCTTGACGAGGCCAGGCAACCCTTACAAGGCAGCATAGACGAGACTACTAAGTAATAATAATACCAATAATAATGATGAAAAAAAAAGGTTAACATGAAATATTCAGCTTTACAAAAAAGATAAGAAACACTTAAGGTAGGTCGGCAGAAAATGTGTACACAAAGACTGCATTTTTTGTTAGATTGACACGAATCGCATGAATAATGAGAAGACATCTTCTTGAGCAATTGGAGGGAAACTGTGAAAGAATAACTAAGAACACTGTAGCAAAAAAAAAAACTGCATAACAAATTGGAAAAAAGCTGCACCAGTTGAACAGGTGTCAAACATTTGATGCGTTGATATTTGTTTAATACGGACGGAAGATTATGGCGTAAAGACTGGAGCTTGTAATTGGTGCGGAAAAAGGGTATGAGCCGTGTGTCTTTACTGCGTGTGTTTAGGATGTTAGTGTGATGCTGCAATGGACCAGTAATTGCTAATAATACCGAAAGCTGACAGGTGAAAAGTAATGCGAGCATAAGAGTCTATTCATACATGCAGTTTACATGAAGAATTTTGTACTTCTGGAAAAAATGTAGGGTGGAAGATAGATAATCTAGACAAAATATATGACAAACAGCCCTTTCTTGTAGCACGAGAATTTTGTTTAGGTTCTGTTTAGTTGTTGTTAGCCACACCAAGCTGCAGTAATTAATTTGTGAGGCAAACAAAGCATAATATATTTGAAGTTTTATTTTTACCAGAAGAATATCGCGTGTACGTGATATTGCCCCAGTTGCAGAGGAAAGCTTCTTACATAATTTCTCAACATGTAAATCCCATGTTAAATATGAGGAGAATGTAACGCCAAGAATCTTGTGGTGCTCAACCACTTCAATATCCTGTCCATCAAATTTAATTGGTTGATCTAAAATGAATACTTTATTTCGAGCCCAGAAAAGCTTGACCTTGGTTTTTTTATGATTGATTTTAAGCTGATTTGATTGTGACCAATGACCAATTTTTTCAAGCAAATGAATACACCTGATCACTAAATTATTTGCATCAGTACCTGAAAGGAGAATATTGCAATCATCAGCATATATAACGAAATTAACTGTCGTCTCGACACAAACTATGTCATTAATGAACAGATTAAATAAAAGAGGACCTAACACGCTCCCTTGCGGGATGCCATTTAATATTTTTATTTTTTATTTTTTTTATTATCAATACCTCAAATGCCCCAGAAATGGGGTATTACATGAGGGATGGGCTGAGTGTGTCACTAATGGGAGATTGGATGGCAGCCTTGAAGTGCAGTGGATCGGAGTGGTGCACGGAGTCGAATGGCAGGCCGTTCCAGTCTCGAGCAGTTTGCACGAAGAATGAGCGAAGATGAGCTGTAGTCTGTGCTGGGGGAGGGTAGACTGTTTTGGGATGGTTGGTGCGGCTTGATAAGCGATGAGCTGGCAGGATAGCTGAAACATCAAGTTGGCTGTGATAAAATTTATGAAAGAGGCAGAGCCGAAAGATGAAACGTCTGGACTCGAGATTAGTAAGATTAGCCTCAGATTTAAGTGCAGTGACGCTGGTGTGATACGAGTAGTCCGAAAAAATAAATCTAGCTGCGCGATTCTGAACTGATTCGAGGGTGTTTGAAAGGTTAGATTGATGAGGGTCCCAGACTGAGCATGCGTACTCCAACTTCGGCCGGACAAATGTGAGGTATGTTAACGTTTTAATAGAAGCAGAAGCGAGTCGCAAGTTCCTACGGAGGAAGCCAAGAGTGCGATTGGCTTCGTTTGTTATGTTTGTTATGTGCGCTGACCAATTAAGTGTGTTAGAAAATGTGATGCCGAGATATTTATACGATTGAACAGATGCTATTTCAGATGCACTAATTTCGTACTTGAAGGGTTGATAGTTTTGACGCCGATGGAAAGAAAGCAATGACGTTTTGTTAGTGTTTAAGGACATTAACCAAGTGTTGCACCAGGCTTCAACACGTTTAAGGTCGTCTTGAAGTAAGCGAGAGTCCGAGGTGTTATGGATGGGGCGGTAGATTACACAGTCTGCAAATAGGCGGATATGAGAAGTGATATTATTAGGCAGGTCGTTAATATAGATTAGAAAAAGCAAAGGCCCAAGCACAGTGCCTTGGGGGACACCGGAAAGGATCGGGGAGCAAGATGACGAAAGTTTATTAGCATACACAAATTGTTTCCGGTTAGTGAGAAAATTGCGTATCCAATCTAATACAAGGGGGTTAATGTGTAAGCTTGAAAGTTTAAGTAGAAGTCTTTGATGGGGAACCTTGTCGAATGCCTTTTAAAAATCCAAAAAGAGAGCGTCCACCGGAATGTTTAAATCGAGATTAGAGCTTATGTCGTTAATGTCGTGATGGGGATGACATTCGATTGTTAATACAAATGCATTGTGATCTGTTTTCCAAATATGACTTAAATAGCTGAAGAGGTTTACCACGAACGCCATTTATTAAGAGTTTTCAGTTAGCGGATGCCAGCGGACCTTTCAAAACCAAAATATGAGGAGCATCCGCCTCCTGGAGCACTGTGCAGCAAGCAATGCTGGGGAACGCAGGGACACAAATTGCAAATTTATTTTCTCGCTTAAAAAAATTGTTCCAATTAAACTTTTAGAGGTAAATACCACTGCCATTAGAAAACAAATGAGGACCACATCACCTTGCAACAGATGGCTGTATATGCCTCAAAAATAGAAATTTTTGCTCACATGGCTTACATTTTCTTTCATCTCTGAATGAATGAATGAATGAAAAACTTATTGAATTCTTTTGGTCAGTTCCGGAGAGTCTCCTTGCAGCTGCGTCTTAGCGCTGGCCGCAGCCGCCGCCGCCGTCGGGGGCTCCTTAGCAAGGGTGGTCCCTCATTCCAGGGCTCCACTGGTCCTGGCCACCTCGCACGCGTGCTGCACCAATGCCCTTTGGGCGGTGAGCTCGCTGCTGGTGAGCAGGCCCTCCCATTGCTCCGCACTCGGGTTAGTCTGTTTGTGGAAGGTGTAATTGTGTTTACACTCCCATGTGATGTGGTAAAGTGTCGGGACGTCCCCGCACCAGGGGCAGCTGTCGCTGTACTGGGTGGGGAACATTTGGCTTAGGACGTGTAAGTTAAAGAAGGTGCCAGTCTGCAGCCTCCTCCAGCTGACCGCTTCTTGCTGTGTGAGGAGTTTGTGGGGCGGGGGATACTTGAACCTGCAGCCTCTGTAGTGATTTAGGATGTCTGCGTACGTCGGGTCCACCATCGAGGGTGGACCAATGTTTCATCTCTGGAACATTTTTATCAGCTTCTTTGCCTTTTGTTGTTGTTGTGTTGGGTTTTACGGCACAACTGATGCCATCATGCACCAAGCACAAGGTATTGGAAATTTTTTTGTTGAATATTAGAGATATTTAAAAAATCATCCACATATTTGGCACTTATTTGTTTAATGCAGGGTTTCAAAAAACTACGTTCAACAACACACAAATTGGTTTGCAATAACCCTGTGCTGACTACGAACTAGCTAGGATTTAGAAATAAATGAGGGCATGGTTAGGCTATGTACCCTGTTTCATGACGCCGCTTGATGAAGAAAAGAAAGTGGCCCAAAAGAGAACCTAACATACAACATAAAAAGAAGCTTGCTGAAAAACATAAACTCACCTTTGCTTCCATACTGCTCATGAATACTGCTCCCAGTGGCAACAAGGTGAAAGCTGTGGGCTCCCTTGTGGATGTTTCCCCTGCAGACATCCATTTAATACCATCATGATTACAGACCGCCAAAATTTATTAATTAGGTCACTCTGGCCAAACAATGAACTTTTAAGAACGTGAAAAAGCAAGCTAAATATACCTAGCTTGAACAGCATAGGATTCATTAATCTGGATGCCGTTCTAAAAACAACTGAAAACCAAAATAGATGGCAGCGTCAACCAATTTCAAACCGGCCCGATGCACAAAACGACCGGCAGTCAGCGCCTGTGCAGCAGACAAAATTAAAAATTTATCTCGGATGTCACGCTTACGCAATGCATTTTGCGCAGAGATACGGTACAGTCCCTACGCACAGCTGCAAAAATTACCACGCACGAATAAACTGTAGAGCAAGGAATTTGACGAAATAGCGGTAAACGGCTGTAAATTTGACAGAACACGCATAGTAGAGCTCTTAAGCAACATGTGGCAGTACTCTGCAACAATCGTTTCGTCAAAACAAAAAGCGCTGTGTGCTCAATGATTCTCGGCGAACTCTGTTCAGCGCTGCTTCTCTTCCTACGATACAAGGAAAGAGCGGCCTGTCGCACTGCATATCTTGGTACTTCGGTACTTAGAAACGGCAGGCCCTGAGACCGCTCTTCTATAACGCTCGTCTTTTTCACTAACGCCGACTTCAGGACAACGATTGCTACGTTGCAAATACATCCTGGAGCATGAACACGAGCCCGTGCTTTCTGACTTCGAATCTTTAAAATGTGAGCGAGCGCCGCCCTTTCTGCCAATCTAGAGCAAGGAAACGTATTCGGCAGAGCGGCTGCTTCTGTCCTGATCCGTCATATACGGTACTCGGACAGCAGTGAGCGAACCTACGCACTTTTCCAGACATATATGCACACTAAAAACACTTCAGTTCACTACGGTACCTCGAAAAACGCGGTCAAAAACACGTTCTCGTGAACAGCTGATAAGCGCACAACACGACACCACGACGAGCAGGCTGGAAAAAAAAAAATGTCAACAAAGGATTGACGGTACCGGTGGCCGCCTGGCGGCAGAAATTCAGTTCCGCTTTCAGTTTCCACTTACAATGTGTGCGGGGGCTGGAATGCATTTGCAGCATCGGAGCAGCATACGCAGCGATTTTTTTTTATGTAACAGCTGCCACTTATGGAAGATAAGAAGCGATTAAACATGCTATATTTCTTCGGTGTGAAAAGTTACCATGAATTGGCCGCCATTCCATTTTTTTTTTTTCACTCCAGCAGGTGGGTTCATTTGGATGGTGGAAAAATATAGTTAAAAAAAAATTGTAGCCTATGTTGTGGTCGAAAGAGGAGGGGAGCATGGAAAGTATGGCAGGCAAAGCATAGCACAGTCTATGACGGCTCCCTCCCGAACAGATATCCCGGAATGCCCCCGAAGAAGTGGGGACGTTGCCTTCGGGTGGGGTTTAGACGTATTCGGCGGCAGTGTTGTTGACACGCGACAGGTGTAGTGCGGTCGTACGGCAGCGTTCGTGCGAGCACGCGTAACATGGATCTGTGGCATAGACTCAGTGGCGGTGTCGAGTACTCTTTTATGGATGCGTCATGTCCGTTTGCTGTTTATCGCAAGCCGGGGCGCACGCGCCTTCTCAGCCTCCCGTCTGCACGCGCATCGTCCTGGCGCCGCGGCTTTCGAGCGGAGAGACCGCTCGGCTTGCGCGTTTGCGCTTGTAACCCGAGCAACCTTCGAAGGCCCGCGCAGGGACGGTGGCAGGGCATTCGTGGTGAGGTGGTTCAGAGAGGCGGGAGAAGGGCTGGAGGGTGCGGTGTTATATGTTAAATAGGCATAATGCCCCTGGGCCTGCAGCATTGCTCTTCATAAAGTTAAATGAACCAACAAAACGCAGCGGTGATTGAGAGCAACACGTACCGAAGAGAGGGCACAATGCGGACTGAAGGGTCGGATCGAAACCATCGAAACGCTGGAGCGATGTTTCTGCGGTCCAGTAGACCTGCGGCTTCCCTTGGCGCCCTCGCGGCCCACACAGCGTGCTAGCTTCCACTCGCAGTTCCGAATTCAGCGGGCGGACGGAAATGTTCGCTTCAGGTTTTAGCAGGTCTAGCTTATGTTCTCTGCCCGGTGTGCTGCGGTGCATAGACGATGTTCGTGAGTTTGCTCTGAACGGGAGCTCAAAGCACTAAATGCCTAAAACGCCCGTGTGTTGTGCAATGCAAGTGAACTTTAAAGGACCGCGGATTGCCGAAAGTAGTACGGAGTTTTCCACTACAGCGTCTCCGATAGTCCAGGTTTAGCTTTCGTACATGAAACGCCGCATACCACAGCATTTACTTCTTATGGGTTGCAAAGACACCTCCTACCGACGTCGAGGCAAAATAAAATTTTTGTTTTGCGCACTTTGCACTTACAGTTTCTCAAGTTCTTCTGGGGACCTGATTAACTTCAGGTCGCCGCGGCTGCCTTTCTTTCAGTTGACACAGTGGTTTCTTCAAGAAATAGCTAAGTTTGGTCGTGTTTCTTGTCCTCCTGTCAGCACGGAAAGGTTCGGACATCGGCGAAGCAGGCTGGCCACTTGCGGCAAAGTTGTTTCTTTACGCCAAGTGGGCTAAAGTACTACAGGGTGTTTCACCTAAGATTTCCATATTTTTTTAAATAGGCTTTTTGAGTTAGAAGAGCGCTTTTTTCGGCATAGCATTATCAGCAGTGTAGTACACCAGAAACAAAATAAGACGTGCTATCTAGCTGGATGGTTAACAAATACTGAATTGTAATTTTCTAACTATTACTTTTGGGCTTCTTAATTATTGAGAGGCGTGTAGCCCACCATAAGTAATATCGATATCAGTTTTTAGAATTTCAAAAATGCGGTTACCCTCGGCGCTGTTGCCCAACAAATCTTGGCTATTTCGGCAAGTTACGTGCACTAGAGGGGTTGATTTGCCTGCAAGCTTCTCGAAAGCCCATGTATATTGGCGCGATGTAGCCAAAATTTGTTTGGACACAGCGCCGAGAGTAACCGCGTTTTCGAAATTGTAAAACTGATATGGATATCCGGAGTTCCCGGGTTCGAACCCGACCGCGGCTGCTACGTTTTTATGGAGGAAAAACGCTAAGGCGCCAGTGTGCTGTGCGATGTCAGTGCACGTTAAAGATCCCCAGGTGGTCGAAATTATTCCGGAGCCCTCCACTAACTACGGTACCTCTTTCTTCCTTTCTTCTTTCACTCCCTCCTTTATCCCTTCCCTTACGGCGCGGTTCAGGAGTCCAACGATATATGAGACAGATACTGCGCCATTTCTTTTCCCCGAAAAACAAATTATTATTGTTGATCTGGATATTGCTTACAATGGGCTACCCGCCTCTCAGTAGTTAAGGAGCTTAACAGTAATCGTTAAAAAGTTAACTATTCAATATCAGTCAACCAGCCTGCTAGTTGAGACGTCTTAGATGTATTCTGATGTACTACACCCCTGAGAATGCAATGTTGAAAAAAGCGCTCTTCTAACTAAATAAAAAAGGTTATTTTTAAAAATTTTGTAAAGTTTTAGGTGAAACACCCAGTATATTACTTATGCCACGAGGCATGTAGCTTCTTTAGTGGGTGCTCTTACCATTTCAAATCCGATGGTGTGAGGTTTAACGTCCCAAAGTTGCACATGGGGGCTATAAGCAACGCCACTGTGGCGGCTTCCGGATTGCTTTCGACAACCCGAAGCTATTCAAAGTGCCCTTATATATCGCACAGCGCACGGGCGCTTTGGTGTGACAGCTGTTAAATGCTCGTTCCCTAGGTTTCGCTTCGTCGTCGTGGTAGTAGTTGTAGTATTAGTAGTAGCTAGTGGTAGTAGTAGTACCAGTGGTCACGGTAATAGTAGTAGTAGTAGTAGTAGTAGTAGTAGTAGCGGTGGCAGTAGTCGGCTTAACCGGAGGGTGGTTGCCCCGGGGAGGGAAACTGTGGGAAGAGGAAGGTGCAGCTAGAGCGCAATGGGCAACCGGAGATGGGCTACGTCGGGGCGAACCCGAAGGGTGGCTACTGTCGAAGAGCAGGGAGAGCATAGCGAGAGCGGAGGAATGTGGCACGCTCCTTCTGGCTGCTGCTGCGAAACTCGCCGCCTGAGAAGAGGCTCTGCCACGGTGACGCCGCGCGGCGGACAAGAGGGAAGTGATAGTCGAAGAGCGATGATGGGTGGAAAGTTGAAAAAAAAAATGCTCTGTAACTACACACATATGTATGTCACTCAAATTCTTTACTTCCATATATCAGGAAATGAAAACTCCTCAACAGCTCTCGTTGAATCTCGCGTTAGAGCTGTATGTAACCTTCATGTGGGATTTTTGCATTCTGTCGCCATCGAAATTTGGTAGCCTTAGCCGAGATTCGATTATGTGACCTCATGCTCTCCAGCTGAACGCCAAGCCACTCAGCTCAGGAGTGTGTCGAGCGCGATGCGTAAGATGCACGATTCTGCTGCGCTGCTGCGGCCTCTATGTGAGAGAGCGCGCCTCACAAAAGAGCGTTTCTCGTCAAAACCACTGCGTGGCAACACAAGTACAGATGCTGGAAAAACGCGAAATTTGAACACGCAATTAGCAGTGTTTGCGCGTGAAATACTATGAATCAAATTAATGGAGACCTTTACATCCTTCTACCGCTCAGTGCGGAACAGACGTGTACGATACCAGTGCGTGGTGTTTCAATAAAGGCAGTGTATCAGTTGGTGTTGGTGCGGTAGCGCCGAAGGGCACCAACGCTTTTCATTGAAGGCATCTGAAAAAAGAAAGAATGAGATCATGCCTCGCGCGCAGAAACTTCGTGCAACATAAAGAAGGTCGCGAGCAGGGCAGCAAAGACTTTGGAAGCTAAGTCGACCTTCTCGCCAGGTTTTCGCCATTTTGACAGTTCTGGCGTTTTTTTGCTAAACATACAGAACTTGATACATGCATGCGAACAGCAGTAATTTTGCTCTTTAGGCACTGCGCGCAATGGATATACTGTAACAGCAGCTGCCGAACCCTGACAATGTGTGTGGTGATCGTGTAAGTGAGAAAAGGCAGGCGTAATGGCGCGAGGCAAAAGGGACCACTCGTTTCTATACGAATGCGTGCCCTAAGCGGAAGGGACATCCCGGAGCGAGTCCTACGGAGCTGCCTAGCATATGCCGATTGGCACCAGGAGCGGAAATGAGCATTTGCTACGGTAATGAGCAGGCAAGGATTGAGATAGGAGAAGCTCGTTAAGGCTGTACGTAAGAAATTAGACAGTAGTCACTGAAACCAATGAGAGAATATGGGAATGTTATTTTTTTATGGTGGTGGTAATAACAACGGGCAATTGGTTCCTTAATCATTTTAGACGAAAGATGATTTTATAGTAAACACAACTGGTGGGATCTAAACCTACGGCCTCCGCATGTCGCATCCAGTGCTCTACCAATAGAACTACGGCCACTATTGCTTTACTTTTGAAGGTATTTGTCTACTTTCTTCTCCTTTTGCGGGGACAGGGCGGCAGCTAAGTGGAATCATCGTCTATTCTTCTATTTTGTGTAAATTTATCCTTCTCTAAAATCATTAAGGAACCAATTTCCCATTCTTATCAACACCATCATAAAACATATCTACTGCTTCTAAGCTATACTGTGTTTTCTATGCTAGGCGACGCAGTCTACTTTTACCGCCGGTCGGTCAGGACAAAAGGTACCCCCCCCCCCCCCCCCTTCGCAAGCACCTCCGCATTGTGGTAACAAGCTTAAAAAGCCCGGTAGCGCAGGGATAGCTGGGTGGATTGGTCGCACAAACACAGTCCATAGCAAAAAGGGCGCTGCCTGTCAAGTTTTTACCTCAATGGCTGCCATCGGCAATATGACCTGCCCGATGCGCCTCCGACTTCCCAGTGCGTTTGGGACGGCGCTCAAGCCCCTTCCCAAAACTTCATTTCGCCATTTCGCTCGCTCCTTTCTTTTAGCGCCTAGCGCTGTTTTCACAAACCAGCGAACTCCGACACATCTCGCACGCCGCTGCCTCTTCCGCCTTCAAGACCCACTTTCACTTCACCCTTCCTTCGTGTTGCTATAGCCTGAGACACCCGCTGGCGTCGTCTGTGAGAACTGCTTTCTTGCGTTTGGAATACGCTTGGAGGCAATGATTTCTTCTAGACGTCATTCTAACTTTGACTGTGCCATCACACGCGCACTTTAGCGCCTCTGGATTCATCCAGACTGATAGTCGCCCTGCTTCTCTAGCGCCTTCCGCGTTCGTTAGCTGCACCGACACTGTTTCCGTGCACATGCGCCTCAGACACAGCGTTGGAGCCAGAGATAGTTATATACCACACCAGGGCTGCCGACGCCGAGGAAGTCGCGATAGCCCTAACAATTAAATGTGCCCACCACACTGGAGATCTCGCTACGATCATGGGCGATTCCAAACACACCTGCAAAGCCTACGTACTAGCTAGGAGGACTGTGTTGGACATGATCTAAGCGTCGGTCCTGCAAAGCCCACCTTGACGGGAGCCTTTGCAGGACCGAAGCTCAAATCATGTCCTACACAGGCCTCTCCCTAGTACGTACTCCCGCCACAGCATCCTGCGGATCCCGGCGGCACACGAGGGCATCACGAGTAACTATAACCCCTCCCTCCATCCACATACCCCCCCCCCCCCCCAAAAAAAAAAGTACGGAGAATGCAAGTCGCCAGAAATTTGCCCCTCCGCGCAATGCCCTCAAAAGAACAGAGGCCACAATTTGGAGAAATTTGCAGGCGCGGTTGTTTTCCAACGTCGCGCGATACACAAAAACTTGTCCCGAGAATTATCCTACAGAATAGTGCCAGGCCTGTGGAGAGACACCTACCGTGCTCCAAATTGTATGGAACTGTCCAGCGCAACTCGAGCTCTGTGACAACACAGAAATTTGTTACGAGCAGTGGAAGACGAATTGGCTCGCTCAGAGCTGCCGTTATAGCGCCAGCAGGCCGTCACAGCGCCTGGCAAGCGGCCTTCATGAACGGGATCCCGGACTTGGGAAAGCAGCCGTAGTAACACCAAAAGATCAACATTGTTTATTACTACTACTACTACTACTAGGAAAACCTGCCCTAGCTCCAAACATCTCTTCTTTGTTCTGGCTCAATTACTGCACCAATTTAGTGGCTGTTTGTCATGATTTAGTCTCAGTCCTGTCACTGAGCTGCACTGGCCAATCGCGCTCCGTGCTCGCGCCTGCGTCCAAGCAACCCCGAGCGATTCGTCAGCTAGCTCTGCTACCCGCACCTAGCGGACGTACTTTCACGATGGACAGTTTGCTATGGGATTATTTTCCAAGAGCGGGGCTTCGACCTCGCAATGCCGGTGCCTCCTCGACACGCTGCCTTTCGGCGCCTGCTGCTTTTCTGCGCGCTCTTCATCTGCTCCAGAATCATGCGTCGATACTCGCGCCTTATATCTTCACGCAGCTCTTCGCAATGCCAGCTGTCAATCAGCGCATACAGCGTTTTTTTTTTGTCGTTAGCTCAACCGGCACGAATGGCGTAGACCCAGCCGCCATTGATGTCCTGCAGGCCACCTCAGCGACCATTTCTTCACCGAGTGCTACTGTTAACTTTAATATTATGAAGGAGCATAGCGCAAAATAATGGGAGAGAACTGACACACGAGCGCTGACTAGCAACTGGATGTATTTATTGCGCGAGCGCATAAACACATGTGAAGAAGGCTTGCGCAGAAGCAGAAAAAAGGAAAACGTCCCTAATGCAAAGGTGCCAGGGCTCATAGTTCAGGAATTAAGATACGCCAACCCGTTGCGGGACATGCAGCACAGGCTTCAAAGATTGAAAACTGAAAAGTGTGCAGACGTGAAGGGAGGAAAGCTTGTACGTGCTCAGGGGTCGTAGCGCCAGCATAGATGATAGCTGCGAACGAGAAAAGCCATACCCAGAAAACGCATCTCCAATTTATTTGGAAATTTCTTTGTCAGCCGAAACGGAAATATTGGTTTCAAAGATTGCGAACAGCTCATCCACTCGAGGGCGCGAGTCGCTTGGGTCATTCCTAAAATCTATGAAGTAATCGTCCACATTGCAGAAACTACTATGACGTCAAGGTCAATGCAGGCATCTTGCAACTGCCAGTCATAATGCGCCATCAAGATATCGCTGAGCAGAGAAGCAAGACAAGCACTAGTGCAGGTACCTTCTTTCTGCACTTAAAATGAACCTTCGAACTTGACAAGTGTCGACTGGGGGTAAAAGGAGAGTGATTCATGAAAGCTGCGGATGCTGGACGAATTCTGGAAGCGTGTGGTGCCTAAATCGCAGATAGTATCACTGACAACTGACCAGCTGTCCAGCAGCCTCCAGCTCAGTCACAGCAGACCCTGTACGACTGCGCCAGTTAGACCAAAGTCGCTGCCTGGCTCTCAGCCGCCGTGTTCATTTCAGAGGGCCGACGGTCTGTTGCACCGTTGGACTTCGGGGGTGGTCTTTGGCCCCACCCGCCGTGCGAGGAACCGGCGGTATTTTGAGACGTGCCTGCTGCCACTTTGGAGGAAAGCTGGGACCTCGGGAGCTGACTTTATTTAATGCATGAGCCCCCTTCACTCTCCATCCACTCTATTAATAACGCTTTCAAAACGGTGCTTGCCAATTACATCCAGCCTCTAAGTCCACGCTCTGGGGCGGAGCGCAATATCCCCCTTCAGTTCTCCCGCTCGCCTCTGCAGGGGGCCGCCAATCACCCTATTCCACGCATTCGCTCAACGGTCAGCGCGTTACTGCGCGCAACTGTGGCGCCTGTTGCCGTCGAGTTGAAGGGTGGCCTGGCCGCAGGAAACCATTGCGGATCGTCCATCCAGTTTAATCCAGAAGGGGACTCTCACGGTCGTTCAGGAGCAATTCGCTAACGTTGCGTTGGTGAGCGCTGCAGCCTTGAACCAGCTCGTTCTACGATATGGAGTTTGTGAGATCTCCACGTTGGGTAGCCTCAGCTAATTCTCATAATTTGCTCGCACTCAATGGAAAATGCTTCGACAACTGACGATGCGGAAAACGACAAGGTGATGAAGACATGCGTGGTCTTCATTTCTCTGTCAACTTCCGCTGCACCAGTTAAAGCGCATTTCTGATCATCACGGCCAAACGTTTACGTTTCTGAATGGGAAGACAGGCAACCTGCGATCAAGTGTGCTGTGTCGGTCACAGTGCCGTAGCACAGAGCCTATCGAGCTAGAGGGAAGCATTTTTGAGTCAGACCCGTCTTAGCATATTGGCATGACTTTACGCGGCCTGTCGAAGCCACACGTTGCGTGCGTTAACCCAGCTACGTCGAAAGCACCTACACACTAAACACAATTCATGGGTGTTTCTGGCTTGTCCTCCAGCGCCCTCCCTAATCGAGGTTCGAAATACACCGTTAGATTTTGTGTATATTTCCACCCAAAAAAATACGCACTTGCGGTTGGCGAAGACAGCAGATTTGGTGTAGATTTCCACCTCCCAAAAATATGGAGCACTTGCGGTTGGCGGAGGGAGCAGATTTGGTGTAGATTTTTACACCAAAAAATACGAAGCACTTGCAGTTAGCAGTGCGAGGTTTCAACCGCGGCGATACGCTGAGCGGTGGCTGCGGCGTCGCGTGTATGGGGGCGCCAAGATTTCGCAACGCCGGCATCCAGGAGGAGGGGATGACAGCGGTCCATTTTTCTATATTGCATTTTTGTTTTCGTACAGCGCTACTAGAACTGCTAACGATATAGGCGGAAAGTTCGTCAATCACACTAATCAGGTTCGAATGCGCTTTGTAATCAAGAACAAAGCCCAATCGAACCTAAATAGTGATATACCAACTAGGCCCGTTCCGTCCATGCCGTTACGTAGTATTACTGTAAGGAACAGGAAAAAAAACGCTGGATAGAAAGTGCATCGGACCGCTGTCTTCACCTCCTTCTCTTGGATGCATGCGTTGCACGATCGTGGAGCCATGCATACACACGTCGGTCACATCGCAGCGTATTGCCGTACATTGTGGAAACAAAACGAGACCAGCGGCGGCGGCAAGGAAACGTCTTTAAACTGTCTCCGCTGTGTACACGGCACTTCTGTAAAAAATACACAACCCATGGCTCCGGCGCTCGCCGAAAGAATCTCGATGGTATGGTCCGCAATGGGCAAGAAAAGCAGAGTTGGGGAGACGGGAGGCAATGAAACTGAAAACAAGAGCGTCGTAACGTATCTGCACACCAAATTCCTGAAACACGTTTTTTTCTTCTCGTAAAAGTCTACCGTCTCTTCACTGCGGTCCAAAAACCGAATCCAATACGTTAAAGATCCTGAACAGTGTACAAGGAAGCCACTTGCGGGCAGCTCTACATTGGAAAAATGATGTTTGCTATCTCTCTGCCCTTAGAAGTTTTTAAAAAGAATACTTTTATATATTGCGTGCTTAAAATCCATTCATTACTGTCACTTATTTTTGCAGTCCTTAATGGACCTTTTTAAAGAAAATTTTTAATGCCGTGCTCCACTCGTGCATTGAAAATATTTTTTGAGTACTATTTTCATCCAGTCTATGAGTCTTCAAAGTCGCAATATAAAAGAATGATTCACAGTAAGGATCACACAAAAACATGGCATATGGCTTGTGCTGTGTGGTTTTATTTTCGAACAAAAATATACTTTTGGATTTTACCTTCATAGTGCAAGGTAGCTGTGTAAGTTTGTTGGACATTTTTTCCTCGAGACTGCAGTTTTAAGCACTTTACAAAGCACTGCTACTAGCACGTCCTCAAAACACTGTTTGCAATTTCACTTGTGCATGCGACACACATTCATTCCATTGGATGTTTTCAATTACACAGACTACTGTTACAATTAGCACTGGATTATCACAAATGTCAGTTATTAACCTACACACATACGTGATATATTAACACCAGCAGCATTAAAAGGCTGCTTAACTATGGCATGTCAAGCTTATACAATTGAAAAGAAATTGAGCCTGCGTAAACAAAAGGTCACGAAGACCTGTAGATTACAATTTCATTTTTTTTAAATGGAGGACAATAAACAACATTTGCAACCACAATTCTTGGACAGGTATTAGAGAGGGAAAAAGTTAAAATAAGCACCTAATATTAATCAAAACACCATAATAGAAAATCTTGAAAAATCATACACAGATGACTTCAGAACTTCTCTACACTTCACGCTAACTGGTGCACTCCGATACGATTAAATAAAAAAATGTTAGGCACCAGACAATTCCCAGTGGCTAATTATAAGTGGCTAACTTGAAGATGCAGATCTACAAACTACAGTAAAAGAAATATTAAACAGACATCGTAAAGCAGCCCACTAAACTACAGTAAATTATCACATGTATCCAACCTGTAACTTTTGTGTTTGTTCTTGAGAAACACATAGGACAAACATAAATTTAGAAAATATATAAAATACATTCAATTTAACACACAATCGCATGAAAACATCATAAAACAAAACTTTAATCAATATATGGAGGCCTATGCTCTAGAGAAAGTTTATGTGCCCCGAAAAATATGATAGCCACCCATTACAAGGAACCTGTCGCTAAAATAAAGTGCAGCACTCATAACTTATATGGAAAAAATTAGAATACAGAAACACATGTACACATGCATTTCAATCTAGCTAACAAGAAATTAGTAACAAGGAATTAGTCAACCTGGTATTACCTTGACTGTGGGCACAAGCAAAGAAAAAGCACATGGACAAAAGTCAAAGCGATAAGGGCACAGGCATTCTGTTTGATCGGGAGAAAGGCATTCATCACCTTCACTTTACGACGAAGCGACGTAAAATTCCAGAAAAGTTCCCATGGCAACTGATCAGACTAAAGACTAGTAAATTTGTAATTAAATAAAACACTGAATATCTGAAGACCTGTGTCTAAGCGCATTTTTGCTTGAAAACTGAATCGTTCGCCAAATCCACTTTTACATTTTTTTTTCTAATTGCAGGATATGTATAAATTCTAGCAACTGCGTCATTTTCTATGCTTGTCATTCTTTATTCTTGTATGAACGTTATGTGTAACATCCCTCCCTCTAATGACCCTCAACTAAGGGTTGACAGTATTTCTAAATAAATAATTGTGGCAGAATGGAAAAACTATTACAAAACAAAAAAAATTACAAAATGCTGACAGTGCTCCCAGGAAGCTGTCCAAGCTAAATGCAAAAAGATAAAAACCATGATTAGCCCATGCAGGGACAAGAAATCAGTGGGGTGATGATTCAACGAAATGTTGCTGTTCCTGTTTGTCATGTCTTTCCATGCTGCCACATAATGCAAGTACAGCATTTGTAAAAGTTTAAAGCCAAGGAATTCGCTTCTGAGCCTTGTTGTGCATCGCTAGCATTCCAGATCTCTTGAAGGTACAGAAAATCTTGCCCTGACCACCATGAATGTTGGACGTCCATTGACGGTTGGTTTATGGGGGTTTACGTCCCAAAGCGACTCGGGCTATGAGAGACGCTGTAGTGAAGAGCTCCGGGAATTTCAACCACCTGGGGTTCTTTAACGTGCACTGACATCGCACAGTACACGGGCCTTTAGAATTTCGCATCCATCGAAATTCGACCGCCGCGGCCGGGATCGAACCCGCGTCTTTCGGGCCAGCAGCCGAGTGCCATAACCACTCAGCCAACGCGGCGGCTAGGACGTCCATTGATGCTCAGAGGCCTTATTACATGGCCTAGAAACCAAACCCTTTGGCTCTTTACTTTTTGACAAAGGCTATACATCACTTTTCTCACAGATTCATGCTGATATTGCTTTCCTTTTTCTTCACCCTGGACAACTGTATCATGTTAACATTGATAAGATATAGCAGCACAGTTTGTGTTCCTTTACCAGTGCTACAATACTACAAAACTAGACCTGTATAACATGTACAGGCGGATAGAAGAGGCAGCTGAGAAGGAAAGATGAAGTGGTTTTTAAAAACTGATGAGCTCAATACCATCGAAGCGTGGTTTATTTTAAGCCAAACCTCCAAAAGCACTCTTAAGAAGACAGAGTGCCTTCTTTAGATTTTCCAAATGGAAAACCTAGAAGGCTGCAAACAGCAGAAACCCCACAGAAGTGATGAGGTTTTCACTACAGGGTGATGACCAATGAACAGGAAAACTGTGCCTTGATAGGTGAGGAGGTATGCTGTAAGTACTTGGCCCTGCAAAATTAAAAACAAAATATCACTGACATTACTGACACTTGTAGAAGTGCAATGAAATACCGTCGCATTTCAGTACCATGCACATTATGACACTATCCTCGGGATGAATTCATGAGGGGGTCGTCTTCCTTCCCTAAAGCGGGAAATTTTACATAGAAAAACCATGCTCAACCCGATTTTTTTCATGAATAAAGTCAAAGAAATGCAAGGTTCAAACATGTCAATGACCGATTTTTGAAGAAAATGGTAACCAGGCTAATGTTCTCGGAGCTAGCAACACCGTCTAGCTCTCACTTAATTGCCCACCACTATGTGCAGGAGACCTTGGCGACAGGATTTGTATCAAAATTTTTTCATTCATGATTCGTAATTATGGATTAATCACTTTGCGACAATTTTGCTCGGAAACCAAAGTGTCCATATTACAGAGGCGCGACTGTACATATGATTTATCCATCAGAGCCATGATTACATTTAGTGGGCCACCACAACTATCCACAAAATGCTGCAATGGCCTCCCTACCAAAGATTTGAAAACCATATTCTAGCTGTAAGACAGCTGAGCTGCTCAATCTCATTTAATTGCAACCAGTGGAGCGACAGCCTCACTGTAATCGGACTACAGGCTAAAGAAACAATGGTGAGCCACTGCCCATAAGGGAGCCTATTTGAAAGGTACAGCTGCACACGAAACAGTTACCACTCTAGCTTTTTCCGTGACATTTGATACATATGGCAACTACAGGAATTTTCGCTGAGCATCAAACAAGCAAATGTTCTCTAGGGAATACCATTTAGAGCACCTATAACAGCCGGGGAAGCAACAATAAGTACTGACCATGAATCATATTTGCATGTGTACGATGAAGACCTAAAAATACAAAACTGGTATGGTGTTGTTCAAAGTGTGCATCGCTATTATACACAGCTTGTGAAGTAGCACTCAACAATGATTTGATGCCATTGAAGACTACAACACAATGCACTCCTTTCCTACTGAAAATAAAAAATAGGTGCACAGTATCCAGACCCGACTACCATTTGTCAATAAAATGACAAAACCAAAGTCGCAAAAGCAAATCATGGTGATCGCCCCTCCATAGTTCAGTGCAAGTCTAAAGGAATGACATCCGTCTCAACATTGGAATATTGGTTATTTGAAAAGAGAAAGAAAGAACAGCTTTATTTGCCACTTGAGGGTTGGGAGTTAGGGCAGGTGGGCTGAGTGTGGCCCCCAGATTGGGGCGACGTCTTGAGCCCACGAGACGAGTACAAGTTGTCTTCTTGTCTTGCAAGAAGTTGGGTCCGACCCTCCAAGGACGGAACTGGCAGTAAAGTTACTGGGGGCGGGTTACCCTCGCATCCCCAGAGGATGTGTGCCTGAGTGGCAAACACTCCGTGGTCGCAATTAGGTCAGATGGGGTCGTATTCCCCATCAGTGATGAGATATAGTCGAGAATGACTGAGAATCGAATTGGTCTACAGTCTGCGAAGCATGGTGGCTTGCACTCTGTCGAGGTCGGGGTGGGGAGGCGGGTACACGCGTCTTGTCTCCTTGTATAAGTTGGTGATTTCCGCATAGGATAAGGGAGCCTTGGCGAGAGCATCCATGTTGGTTAGGCCTTGGGCTAAACAGTCAACCCCCTCGTTCCCAGTGTTCCCCGCGTGTGCAGGTACCCACACTAAGTTTACAGTGCGGTCGAGAGTGCAGCCGCGGAGGATGTATGCGGCAGGTAGACAAATTGAGTTCGTCGAGAAATTTTGAATTACTCGTTTAGGTCACTGAGAATCGTGCGTGTGCGAGGATTTGCGATGGCCAGCGCGATCGCAAACTTTTCGGCAGTGGTGGGGGAGTGTGTGCGCACTGTGGCAGCGTTGATGAGAGGGTGGTGGTTGGTGTGGCATGCAGGCCACGTTTGTGTTGGAGTCACATTTCGACGCGTCCACGTACATGGCGTGTTGGTCGGTGGAGTACGTGTCGTCCAGAGCCAGGGCCTTGAGTTGCCGGCGCGTATCGTGGCGGCCGAGCAACATGTTCTTGGCCATGGGTTTGACCATCAGCTGACTATAGACTCCAGTTGGGAGAGGAGAAGTGAGGTTACCGTCTTAACATCAACCTATAGAGTTGATGTTAAGACGGTCGAGAATGTAACGACCGTGTTTGGTGCGAGAAAGGCGATGTATCTGGGCAGTGTTGTGTGCTTCTATAAGCTCTGTGAGGGTGTTGTATACCCCGAGCTGGAGCAGACGCAGCGTGCTGGCGAACTGGGGCAGTCCCATTGCCGCCTTGTACGTCGAGCGGATGACGCTGTTTATGGCCTCTTCATCTTTGCGGCGCAGGTGGTAATAGGGGAAAGAGTAGACAATCTTACTAAGAAGGAAGGCTTGCGTGAGGCGGCAGAGGTCGGTCTCCCGCATGCCTCTGCGGAGAGTGGCGATGCGGTGGATAAGGCTGTTGATCTGGTGGGCGGTGGCTCGGAGGCGTTCGATGGCTTCAGAGTTCTGCGTGTTGTTCTGCACCAGCACACCTAACATGCGGATGGTCTGCATGGGAGGTATGAGGTGGGTGTCGATGTGGAGTGTGATCGGCTCTTGAATGCGGGGGTGGGTCGGCGAATCCGCCTATCCCGGATGACTAACCGCTCGGATTTGGTGGGAGAGCAAATGAGACCGTTCGCCTGCACGAACGCGTGGACGGTGTCGATTTCCTGTTGGAGTGAGTCTTGTATCTCCCCGTCCGAGCCGGAGTTGGTCTAAAGGGTGATATCGTCGGCGTATAGTGTGTTTGATATGAGGTATGGTGTCCAGAAGTAAGGGGAGGCCTCGCATAGTGATGTTAAAGAGGAACGAGACAAGACTGCTCCCTGTGGTGTCCCCCTGGTGATTTTGTCGCTGCAGAGATCTCCAATGTGGAGTTCTGCAGCGCGGTTGTGGAGAAAGTTGGCAATATAGTTGTAGGTGCGGGTGCCTACATTCATCCGGGAGAGGTTGGTCAGTATAGGTACGTGCGACACGTCAAACATCTTACTGACGTCGAGGCCGAGAATGGTGCGCGTGGCCCGGATGGTACCCGGGTCAAGTATGTTGTGTTGTATCTGCCACATGATGTCCTGGGTGGACAGTCCAGCCCGGAAACCAATTATGGTGGGAGGGAGGAGGTCCTCCTTGTCTCTGTGGGTGTGAAGTCTGTGCAGAATTACGTGCTCCATAACCTTCCACAGGCGAGACATGAGGGAGATGGGCCGGAGGTTGCCTAGCTTGAGTCGTTTGCCTGGTTTGGGTATGAAGATTACCTTGGCATGCTTCCAGGAGTCTGGGAGGCGACCTTCATGCCAGTGGTGGTTGAAAAGGTCCGCAAGTGCTTCGACTGAACGGTCGTCGAGGTTGCTTAGCTTCTTGTTGGTGATGCGGTCGTCGCCGGCGGCCGCGGTAGTCTTGATGTGGTTCAGGGCTGCGCAGACTTCCGACGCCATAATGTCTCTGTCCATGTTTGGGTTCTTAGATCCCGTGTATTCCGAGGGGTGGGTATGTCTGTGGAGGTGTTGATGTATTTGTCTTTCAAGGTAACAAAGAGTTCCTCGTTGGAGCCTTGAAACGCATGCATGACACGGTTGAGATTCTTGTGGGATGCAGACTTGGTGTAAGTTGGATCAAGCAAGTGTTTGAGCAGAAACCAAGTGTTCTTGCATCCCAACTGCCCGTTGAGGCGGTCGCAAGTCTGGTGCCATTGCTCCTGACTGAGTTTGGAAGAGTAGGCTTCGATCTCTCGTTCGAGGCAAGCGAGGCGAAGCTTGAGAGGACAGTTGTGTTTGCACCTGAGCCAGCGAGCGTGGAGGCTGCGCTGGGCCTCCCACATGTACATGAGTTTGGCGTCGGGGGTGGGGCCCTCCTCCTCCTGGGGGGCCATGGAGGTGGCGGCGGCGTCACGGAGCAGTGTCTCTTTCCATGTGTCGAGGTCGGTTATGGAGCTCTGCGGACGCTGAGCTCGCATGTATCGGAAAGCGTCCCAGTTGGCGTGTGCGACAGTGTGACGGGGGCCTTGCTGTGTGTGGCAGTAAAGGTAGTGCTGAGAACATAGTGATAGCTACCTATGTTCATACCGAGATTTTCCCAGCGCGCGTCTGGGATATTGCAGGCGAAAGTGATGTCCGGACAGCTGTCTTGCGTGACGCTGTTGCCGAAACGGGTGGGACGTTCGAGGTCGAGGAGTAGCGTGAGATCCAGTGTCTGGGCTGTCTCCCAAACCTTGGCTCCTTTGCGACCACAGGCTTTGCGGGGGTAGCCCCAATCGGCGTGCGGTGCGTTAAAGTTGCCCACTATAAGTAGCATCTCGTTCCGCGCGGCTGCACAGGCCTTGCAGAGAAGAGTGGCTATCTTAGTTCTCTTGTCACTTGGGGGGGGGGGCTGTACACGTTAATATGTTCAGGGGGGTTGGGCTCGGCTGTTGGGAAGGACCTGCACGAAAGTGTGCGAGACTTCGGCGTAGTCGAGATCGAGCTAACTGGCTGTGAGGTTGCGGTGCATGAGGATGGCGGTACTCGAGCGGAGATCCGGCGCCACCGGTTGGTTGTAGGCGTCATAGCTGGTGAGTTTGGTGTCAGTGTACGTTTCTTGGAGCGCGACAATGTGGGGTGTGTATGGCTGGGCCTGCAGGGTATGCTCCAAGGCTCTCCGCTTTGCCTTGAAGCCCCTGCAGTTCCACTGCCATACCGTGACGGGCGCGCTAGCCACCGCGTCTCGTGTAGGGTTCGGGGAGCTGCCGAAGCGCTATGGCGGTTTTGAGAACACCGCCAGCACACGCGCATGCGGTTGCACTCTCGGGCGCGGGAGTCGGACAACGCGGCTGAGTGCGCGGGGGGGGGGGGATGCTCAGGTCGGCCATTTGCAGGGGGGTCCGTAAGGTTGTCGAGACAGATAGTGAGGGTGTGGATATTGGCTGCCATGGCGGAACAGCCATCAATGAGACGGTCAATAGTGGGGGTCAGCCATCGGAGGGAGTCCTCCATTTTAGATACAAGCGTCAAAGGCATCGAATTTGGCATCACTGTCGGAGTTGGAAGGTGGGGGAGCCTTGCAATTAGTGCATTTGAGCTGGTCGGTGTCCATGTTGGAGCCATTGGCATGATTGGGGTTGGGAACACGAGCCATCTGCTGCGGCTGCGGTTTTTGGTGCGCCTGTGCGGACTCCAGGCTGTGAATTTTAGCATTGGCCTGTGCCAACTGGAGCTGTAGTTTGTTTGACCATGTCTGCCAGTTCCCTTACCTGCGGATTGGCGACTTGGCTAGTAGCTGGTGGAGTCGTCTTCCACCGACTTGCTTGGCGGGCTTGCTCTCTGGCCTGGTCTGAAAGTTAGCCCGGGAATCCCGAGAGCGCGATGAGGAGCGGCTATGGCTGTTGTGGCTGGAGCTGCTGCTTCGCAGTGGCGGGAAATAGTCATCTCTTGGGGGTCGTTGTTGGTTGCTGCGGCCTCGGGAACGGGACTGGCAGCCATGTGACAAGGTTCCGGAGTCAGTGTCAGTATCCGTGGATGACTGGGATGATTGGGCCGGCTGGTGGCCACGAAACGGTATTTGCAGCTCGTGCTGCCGGTGGGATGTGGGTCTTTGCACACGACGCACGTGGTTTGACAGGTGGGTGGTTGGCCGGCTGCTTGGGGCTCATGGACCACGCCGCAGCACCGGCAAGTGGGTTGGCGTGGTTGAGGGCACACGTCCGCTATGTGGCCCAGCTTGCAACAGTTCAAACACGGCTCCGGGCGCCCCTTGTAAGGGAACACCTCGAAGGTAAAGCCGAAGTACCGCATGTATCGGGGAAGCTTGGTGTTAGCGAAAGTGACGACAAAGTGTTGTGTCTGGCCCATACGGTGCAGCAACGATGGGGAGGTCGGAGTTTCGAGCCCGAAGCTCGGTGAGGATTTCAGCTCCGCTTTCATAGCTGTAGGCCTGTTACAGAATCCCCAGCACGGAATTGTCCGGGGCTGTGGCATAGGCGGCGACAGGTACATCTGTTGGTGTCGACCTTGATGGTTTGGACCTTGGCGTAAGACATTGCACGAGCATGGTCAGGCGTGCTGACTGTGACTGTGTTGCTAGTGGGGTGAATTCGGACCTGGTCGGCAGTGACTGCCAAGCGTTTGTTGACTCTGGCGGCTTCATAGATGGCAACAGCCAGTCGTGCGGGGCCAACGGTGCGGAGGTTGATTGGCCCTGCGGGCGGAGGACTATCTTGGGGTCTTCCGAGGGCAGGCCGTGAAGCGGACGCTTCTTCATCGGCGGTGGAGGGCGGCCGCAAGGCCGCGGTTTCGGGATAGCAGATGTCGAGGCTGGAGTCGGCTCCAGCGGGTTGTTGGTGAATCGGATATGGTCTTCGGTACCGGCATTGCATCTCAAACGCCGTCGAATAACTCCGTGGCGGTAATGTTGGTGCCTTCCACAGTGTACGGCATAGTCGAGGCGTAGTTGGGCTCAGCGGGATGCGGCGTCGCCGCTGCAGCTGCGTGCGAACGCGCCGAGGACGCCCGGCAGCTGTTAGGCTTATCTGCCGCAGATGCTGGCGTGGCCAAACGAAATTGGTCAAAAATTCAGGAAAACTTGCCTGCCTGGGTCTCAAACAGAACACCGGGTCCGGAGCGGTAGTAGTACGTTCATTGCAAAAAAGATGAACTTAAGTGGCCGGGAACACGGAATTTTCCGTTCGCCCCGGAAGACGCCGTCCTTTCTTTGAAAAGAGTGGTAGTGAACACGCGTGAAAATGAGACAGCAGCAATGCAAAATCCCAAAATAGCAGCGTGTCAGTACGCTTTATCGGGCTTAGTCATAAAAGTACATTATTTTCAGTACTGTGCATAGTTGCAGCAGTTACACTGGCTCCTTATTCCTACGATTGTCTTTTGTTTAATTGCACAAGTAACTACGCCTGAATTTTAAAGAAAATCCCTTGGGGGTCAGCAGCTCCTTACTGTCACTGTTTGCATTCCGCCTCTTTGCAAGATAACGAAACACTACGGCTTTGTGCCAGCCCCATTCTTAAATAATCATAAAACACAAACTTTGCTAAAGCTCGTGACATCAATGCTTAAATTTGAATAAATTCTGTGCCTAAAAGGTAGTCATCAGATGCTCAGATAAATACTGAGCTGCTATTTTCGTACAATTATTTCAGTTCCTGACTATGCCCTCCAACCATTTGCACAAAAACACCAAGTGTTGCAGGGGGCACCTTTCTTTGTAACTTAACTCTGAACTGTTTGGTACTGCTTGTAGTTAAAACTGATGCAACCTTGGAGTTCTTCATAGATTAGAACCTGGATAGAACAATGTCCAGTCAGGTTTGATACCAAACAAATCATTATGAATAAAATGTATGTTGCTCGAATTACTGACTCGTATACTGATAGTGAACAAGGAAATGAAGTATGTGATGCTTTAAAATTAAAGCAGCTAGTATATTTTCACAAATAGTGACAGCACGTTTATACTGCTGCCGTCGAAGTTATGCCGCAACGAACCGCAGAACATAAGGCAAGAACTGACAGCCGTCTCTTTTTCGCTTTCACTCGTGTTCCAGTGATAAAGTTTGGTTTATGGCTTATGGGGGTTTAACGTCCCAAAGCGAATCAGGCTATGAGAGACGCCGTAGTGAAGGGCTCCGGAAGTTTCGACCACCTTGGGTTCTTTAACGTGCACTGACATCGCACAGCACACGGGCCTCTAGAATTTAGCCTCCATCGAAATTCGACCGCTGCGGCCGGGGTCGAACCCGCGTCTTTCGGGCCAGCAACCGAGCGCCATACCCACTCAGCCACAGCGGCGGCTCTCCAGTGACAAAGTGATTGCACCATTGTGCTAAAAGCAACAAGTAATCAGATTGGAATTCTAAATGTGGCGGCCGAATCTATGACGGCAGAATACAAGTATGCACTTCAGAAGCTTTGGGCACATTCATTTGCTGCGACGCGCACGATAAGCAAAATTGTTGTGGGGAACAGTGGCATTTTAGAAAAAGCAACCTTATTTTTTTTATGTTAACAGCGATGCCGCATACCTCATTCTGCGAACATAAATGAAAATAACAGTGGGCAAAAAAGCTGCGCATATCAAAACTAATAATAATAATAATTGTTTTTTTTGGGGAAAGGAAATGGCGCAGTATCTGTCTCATATATCAAAACTAAAATGAGAAATTCTACGGAGAGCGCTAAAATAAAAATGCCGAAAACCTACATCCGCTTGCAAGGTGTACATACTTCAGTGTAGACGTAAGCAGACTTAAGGGGATCAAGCGCTGGCGCATAGTCGCATTATAAAACCTATACACTAGCAACGCGTCGTTAATAAAACTGCGCTAATATTTTGGTCCATTCCGCAGCACAGTGCTTCAGCGCTCCACACAAGCCTGCTCACGCCTTTATCGTACAACGATATTTAAGACGCAAAATCACTTACCATGATGGCGAGACGGATGTGAGACGGCAGGGATTCAAGAATATCCTTCCGGGCAGCAGTGTCGAGGTAGAAACTTCTCTCCCGCTGGCCAAGGGCGCCGCAAAGCCAGCGCTTGTTTGGATTCGCTCACAACGGCGCCATACCGCCATTCGCAAACCAGAGCGAGGGGCAAGCTCAGCCGTCGTTCACGATATCCACTTCAGAGAACTCGGTTAAGCATCCGTCTTTCCTTTCGCCGTCGCACATCGAAAAGCAGCAGAGGCAAACGCGAAGTCGCCGCTCACAATATATGTTCCAAGAGCAGCTCCAGACAACCCGCCATGGTCAGTTCTGCGACGCAATCCGAGACGGCCCCGCTAGCGCTCTACACCGCTCACAATCCAGACCTACTGAACTAGAGACCTGCACACTTGGCGGGGTCCTATGGGACTGCGTGCGCCAACTTTCGTTAACTTTTGCCCGTTGAGGGCGCTCGGTTGAACTGTTCGTCTGTCAAACTGATCTCCACTAGGGGATTGGATGGCGCACCGGGCGCCCAAAACTGAAGCCACCGAAAGTAAGCGTTCTTGTCCCGGAAGTCAGCCTTTGGCAGTGCACGAAATCGCACCTCAGCACGGTTTTTCAGTTTCAGTTTTCGTTTTACACTTGTCATTTCGTCTTTTTCCACAAGAACGCCTAACTGTTGCGCCGTCAACTGCATAAGGAGACCAACAAAGTGTTCGGCAAAGACGTTTCAAAAATTAGGGTCCGATGCATCTCAATGGGACGACACTAGCAGACGAGAGGACGTCGCTCGTACCTCGTCTGCTCAGTTCTGTGTCGTCCCGTTGCGCTAGATTCGCCAATTCTACTCTTTGTTATGATGCACGTTGTCGCGCTCTAAGCCCAAGTTATACTATAAATGGGCGATGAATATAAGAAAGAATAGGTAGAGACCTTCACCAGGCAGCCGACGTTGCAGTGAGCCATTCTACTGAATTATATTTAGACCTAAACGGAGCGAGGGCGAGGCTACTATCTGGTGAGGTGCCGACGGTGTTCTGCTGGTTCACAATAGCGTCTCTAAAAGGTATGGTACTGCTTTTTTCTGCGTAGTGTATCATGTACTGTTTCGTATTGTATCAAATTATGCCCGGATGTGCTTTTATTCGTGATACTTAAAGCAGTTGACTTCAAACAGCGCTTGTCCCGCGCGCTGCAGAATTCGTCTGTCTCGTCAGTCGTTTTTCTCGCGCTGTGCAGCTGAAACGTGGTTGTGCTATGGAGTTTGGTTAAAAGCACATCTGGCAGGTAAATGACACCGTAAAGCGACATACATCAGCTGCCATCGATGAGAAAGACATCGTCCGCCACCAACTCGAAACTGAAACTGCGGTAGCTCAGGATTTCCGCGCCATCGTTTGCCTTTTCTTTGCTACATGAAAATTCAGTTTCAAGATGACGGAGCTTCATTGACATTCCACAACTTCCCCTAATTACGCTCGGAAGACAAGAACCAGATAAGAACATAAGTGTTTAATGCACGTACCCTTTTGCCGCGGCAGGGTGAGACCTGCATGCCTGTTTCCTTCGGTTTCTGTGAAATTACAGTGTTCCCCAAACAATGCTCACATATCACGCGTTGAGCTTGCTTATTCCTTTGATATTAAAGTATATGTTACACGAAAACAACGCGAGTAATTGAGGACGGAAGGACGAAAGACGCGACTTTTTGAATTGAAATACACAGCAGACACCGGGACCTACCATTCAACTTCAGGTGGCTTCACTTGCGCCACGTCGGAAAGCGGGAATGCGGCATCCAGCCGCCTAGTGGAGATCAGTGGTCTGTCATGATGATCATCATCGTTTGCTTTCGACAAATGATTTCTCTCCTCTCACTGCCTCCCTGTGCATTTGTCCTGTCTTATTATTATTTTGAAACCTAGTAATGAACGATGCAAATACGACATTTCTTCAAATCTTAGCAGTGAATATTTTGTATGCGCGCATGCAGGCGTGAGACTATCTGGCACTTTGCTAGGCAATGGATGAATAATGAATACTCAAAACGTGGACAAGTGACAAAACTGTTACATCCTTGAAATAAAATAACGAACGCCAACTTGCTTAACAGATTAATGGTAGCGCCAAGCCGCCCGTAGCTGCCATTCCCTAGCGGCAAAAGGCATGAACTAGAACATGCGCGCTGAAGTAGTGCCAAGTGTGAAAGTCTAGTCTAGTTCAGGAGGTCTTGCTCACAGTCGCAGCGCCCGCACTCACGATTCTCTCACCGTCTTCTGATCCTTTGCGTCGCCTGCGGTCGATTGCATCTCGACCGAAACCAAAACTTGCTGCTTCGTTCCGGAACTAAGCTAAATAGATAGTACACAGGTCCACTGGCGCGTTTTTTTGAACAGCAGCAGCAATTCAACCTCCCTCCGTCTCAGTTGCCGTGCGGTGTTTTTTTTTTTTCCTACACCGTTCGGAAGGTTCGGAATGCCCAATAACCCCCCGTTAGAGACGGCTGATGAACGATTGCGGACCTCGTTAGCACGCCGTCAGTTCTAGCTGCTGTTACTTTGGTGTCTATGATATCATGTGCTCCGTGTCACCGGTGTTCGCATGTGGCGATGCGTAGTTTCAAAGCGGACGAACACCGATAAACCTCCCATCCCGTGCCATTCGTGTTTAATGTGTTGCAGCAAGAAACTTTACCAGCCAAACGCGTGCCTTTAATCGTTGAGAATGTAGTCCCGCGTTTTTCGCCACCCAAGAGCTACTGAGGGCATCAATTCTCAGGCTCACAGTGCAAGAACTGCCTGGCCGCTGCAAGTTGCTACAGCGCGTGCAAATCATGTACCGAATTTTCAAAGCAGCTCGCACGGAATAACGGGGTGTTATTGGCCGGCTTTGTTGCTGTCAGATGCCGGACTGTCACGATTTCCATGGTCATAGCCATGAGATTGTGACGAGGCTGTTTTTATATGTTAACGATTCATCATCTGATTCGCCGGCACCAGTCGTGGCTGAGACAGAGTACAAGCGTCTACGCGCAGAAGTAACCGGGGAACCATGCCTAGCACACGGGCCCTAGTCACAACACCGCATAGATGTATAGACGAAATACTTGAGCGAGTATTCCCCGGGGCTGTTCACTTTGCTTAAAAGGCGGGATGTTATGTTCCATGGTGTACTTTCTCGAAAAAAAAAAAACGAACAGATACAAGCACGAGTCGGGCCAGTTTTGTGAATCGCTGTGATCGGGAAGAGGCGCAAGCTCAATAATGACTTCACAAAGCCGCGACATCTCATTGCTTTATCACAACTCGACGTGCTGCGTCTGCGCCGTGGCAGATGCGCGTGGAGAACCAAACGCTTGGGGATGGCCAAGTGTGATAACGCACCGCGCTCTACTTTCCAACAGCACTGCGAGCGATTTCCGAACTACACTGGAGTGAACATGCATAAAGAATAAAACGCGCGCGTCGAGCAGCACGGCTGGGCTCCGCCAGAGCTTCCGAGCTGAACAATGTTTCAACGCGCATTATGCACGGCTTTCGCCTGTGCAACGCCAGGCGCTAGTGTGTCTTCTTTCTTGTGTCGTGTTCCTCCCGGATTTCCAGTTGAGGACTACGCAGCGCACTTGCGGAGATGTGCCGATATGTCATGGAAATGTGTGCTTACCTTGACTTTGCCTCCTCCTGGTTCCAGCGGCTGCCCTGTGCCGTGCGTTGTGCGCTTAACCGACAGGCCCAGGCCTCCCGAACCAAGAAGTTCATCACAGAGCCCTTCACGCCACGGGTGCGAAGGTGAGTGCGAGAACGAAAGCTTCGGGGTTGAGTGCATGGTCAGTGCCGATCCGATCCAGCATGAGATTCTGCCCCGGCACAAGACCTCAGGCTGCACTCATACCAAACGCTGCGCAACAGCGCGCAGACCTATGTTGAGAATGTCCTTAGGTGCCCACAGTATTAAACACCGAGCGCTAGGGACTGCAAATGAAGGCGATTCAGCGATAGGTAAATTATTTTAAACCATGTTGCAACACGCGTTATAAATTTTTTGGCGAGTCGAACTGGCAGCGCATATTGCTTTTCTGTAGGGATTTGGCTGTGGCAGCTTTCAATTTAATTTTTTAACGCGATAATACCGCACAAGTAGTACAGGTGGCGAATATGTGGGAAGAGTAGTAGGAGAGCAGACGCCAAAAACAAGTATAAGATTGCAAGGCCAAAACTTTCACGCACAGAGAAACTAATTTTCGCCCTATTATTTGCATCAAAAATTTCCACGTGCTGCTTAGTCTCATAGATGGGTGTATTTTCAACACAACGCATAACAGCGCTTTGCCCTCTGTCACATGACGTGGATATGACACGCTAACTCTAGTAGCGCTGAAAAACAGAGAATAAATTTGTTTACTGTGCAAATTTTGGTCTCCCCCCTCCCCCATTTACCAAGATTTAGGAAGAAAAAAAAGCCTCCGAGGGCGCATAGTTAACGAGCTCAATATTGTGTAAAATGGCCGCCCCTTACGACGTAAACAAACTAAACAAAGACAAAGCTTGTCCCACTATGTAATGTATGCAAGTGAAATTCTCAAGCAGTGGTGGCTTATGATGGGAAAATGACTTGGGGCGTTCGTAAACTCCGGACATAAATCACCTGCATCGCTTCACCGATCGTGCTATACTAGTTTAAGGCCAGCAACAGCCTCGTTCGTGAATTAGCGGCGCCACCGCCACGAGCGCCCTGCTGTGCACGATGACTCTGATCTTGGCCTGCATGTAGTGCGATTGCGCAGAAGTTCCCCAGGGGAATGTTTTGATGCTGAACTGAAATCCGAGCACGGAAAGCAAGTGTTCTAACGTGTTCAACGTTATGTTGGTCAGGGTAGTGCGATAGTGCAGCAAGCACTGAACGGAAGTCTACATTTATTCTTGTTTATTTTTTATCGCCCCTTAACATTACCGACGGTTAAAGTGACTCTCGGGCTAAGAGGGACGCTGTAGCCGAGCACTGCTAAACCACCTGGGTTTCATAACGTGCGCTGACATCGCGCAGCACACGGCTTGTTTGTATTTCGCCTCCATCAAAATACAGCCGCCGCCGCCGGGATCGAACCCTTTATCTTGAAGTCTGCAGCCGAACGCCAAAACAATGAGCCACCGCGGCGGGTCTTGCCACCACGAAACTAACCGGGGCCCCAATGCGCCAGCAGTGTACAGAATTTCGCGCTGTTTCGTTTGTAGGTGGCTTTTTGAGCGTTCAAATCGGTCGTGTTTGAAATATCGTCGCAATGAATGGAAAAAAAAATGCGCGAAGTGCTTTGTGCGCCTGCATCCCTCTCATTGAGACAAAGCAGAAACAAAAATGTATTGGTTGCTGAACGAGCGTCCGACCAGAATTGAACAAGTGCGCCCCGCGCAAGGCACGTGCGAGGTGAACCTTCATTTGAAAAAAAAAAAAAAAAGTGATAGGGTTTTAGCATAGTAAAACCAAGTAGACGTGCGGAGCATGTGTTTGGCCTGGTTGGCTCATGGTTTTGCTTTGCTGGGACGGTGGCATGTCTGGCGACAATATTATCCTCACGTCAAGCGCCGATCGAGGTTAAGCTGATCTAATCTCTCAGGTGGAAGTTGACGAAGATCACGACGTGCAATGCACAGCGCGAGACTGTGCTGCAGTTTAACACAAGGCGTGATCGGCTGCGCTGACAGCATACTGCTCTCGATAGTGCAGTGTTCAGCGAAGCTAATTTCTTCGAGCCGCTGCGGGTTCGAAACCCCAGTCGCGGCAATATTTATTTTATTTCTACACCCTGAAAATGATGTAAGCCACAATATTCTAGGATGGGCTTGACCCCGTGAGGTACTGCTCTCGCACTGAAAACTATTCCTTGCTCCCACTTGCAGTGTTCTCGGACGGTCCGTTACTAAGCGTCGCTTGAAGGAAAGCCACCGCAGCGGGGATTTCAGGACACCATGGCTAAAAGCAGTGCTTCTTCATTCGGCAGAGTATGTATTAAGGAGCTTACACATTGTTCCAAGAGCCGCAGCCTTGTTTACATGCTTAATTTCAGGCTTACTGCGGTGCTGACGGGGCTTTGCTGATTTTTCCTACTGCTTCGAGTGAACTAATGTGCGTCGTAGCGTGCTTGGTATGCTGGCTGATTCGGATATACGGACTGTCCGTTCTCACCTAGTTCTAGAAATACAATGCATTGGCGCGCGAACGGGGGGAAGTAAGAGCATGCCGTTGACCACTCTGTGTCGGAGTTCTTGTTATTTCTTGGATAGTCTTGATAAATACCTAATTACGCAACTTCTTAATCTTTAAGTGTAAGACAAAAAAAAAGAAAAACTAATGAAGCTTGAGAGTGTCCCAGAAAACTGAATCATAGAATCATCGGGTCTAATTAAGCAGTTTCGAATTGTTATCGAATACGCAATAAAAATAATCGATAGGAAGCTGGAAATGGCATGGTGGTACGGTGTTTAGAACGGTCTAAAAGTATAAAGCTGGAAGTCTCGCCAGAAATTGAATATCTGAAAAGTGTTAATTAACCTCAACGAGATTGGCCCGAATTAAATAACCAGGCGGTGTCCAGACACCACACTTCGCCTTTAAGCGCCAGCCGGCGGTACGCCAAGAGCGCATTGGAGCTCCATCCGATACATCTGAGCGGCAGTCCGTATCTACTTTCTACGATTGGGCGGACTAAGCCTTGGATATCCGTTTTGTCCCATACGACGTAGTTACGAGGAGAACTTGTGCTTTGCAGTAATGTTCGCAGAGCCAGCTCATCGTCTCTTTCACTGCCAGTCAGATGAGGCGGTTTCAGACATAAAACTTGAGGGGACGCTTAGGCTGCGCCCCAAGGGTATGACGCGGTATCGTTAATGGGTCCCTGCAGCTGCCTGGGGTACTCTGTCCGTACCGCTTCGCAGACACGGTCAGCCTTGACGTCACATCCATAGATCACGGCGGAGTACTGATACCGCTCCTGGCGCAGGGGCGCATCATTTAACCGCTGCACCACTTCCCCGGCTGGTGGCTGCTTCAAACAGAGCCATCGGTGCGGCTTGTGAGACCCACCTCTTGCGACCATTCATTTAACTGGTACCTACCACAGTGGGCAGTTGTGATGACGTCACGACTAAGTGGCAGGTGGGTAACTTGCTTTTTCGCTCACAACGCCGACGCTGGATTCTCTACAGAACGGGAGCCTTAGCGCTGTCGCGTTAAAAGCAGCCCTTCGCTTTCAACTTTCTCCCATTTCTACCACTGCTTCATGCCTACTCCGCACGCACACTGGGACAGATTACGCCTTAACAAACTGCTCACCACGGGCAATGGGCGAACAAATTTTCAACGCGATAGTGTTAAAGACCCCGTTACGCAGAAAATCCGGCGTCGGCGTTGTGAGCGACAGGTAGGGTGGCCCAGGCAGCCACTCCCGGAGAAGCAGTCTAGGTGGGCAACAAAGGTCACGTGACCTTGTGGGGTCATTACAGCCTACCCACCGGATTGTGAGCAAACTAACCACCCTGGCAGGTGCCAGTTAAATTAATGTTCGATCGCGAGAGGTTGCTCGGGATCAGCAACCTGGGTCGCACAAACCCACCCGTGGCAGCACCTGCCATCGCAGGGCAGTGGCGCATCCCATAACCGCTGCACCATTGCCCAAGGAGTGGTATGAGGACTCCCTGGGACATATGGATGTATAGTTGAGAATGATGACTTACACATATGGGGGCATTAACTCATCAGTGCTATATCGCATCATATCCTCTGGGCGGAGCTTAAGGGTCAACTCCATTTTTTTTCGGGAGGAGGCTCTTTACGCGAAGAAAAAAAAACTGGATGGGATACTTAAGCTCCGCCTTAAGGGTATGACGCCATAGCGTTAATAGGTTAATGCCCATATATGCGTAAGTGGTCATTCTTTACATATCCCTAGGGGTCCTCATACCACTCCTGGTACAATGATGCAGCGGTTAAGCAATGCGCCACTCCCCTGCGATGGCAGATGCTGCCACCGGTGGGGCTTATGCGACCCAGGTTGCTCTCCCCGAGCAACCTCTCGCGACCAATCATTAAGGGGGTAAAGACACAAAGGGTTTGGGCGTCCGCTTTTTAGCCCCGAAAGATGCGTATGGCCCTAGTAATCATGAAAATGAGCTGAAAGCACTAATGCGCAGCGTTAGTAATTACAAACGATTTTGTACCGGCAGTTGCGGTCTCGATCGGCGGCAGCGCTGAAGTGGACCTTGCCGTCACGGTCGACCAGCCAACCTAATCTCAGTGGTTATGGGGCTCGGCTGCTCACCCGAAAGACGCGGATTCGATCCCGCCCAAGGCGGTCGAATTTCGATGGAGGCTAGAGGCCCGTGTAGTGTGCGATGTCAGTGCACGTTAAAGGACCCCAGCTGGTCGAAATTATCCGAAGCCCTCCACTACGGCGTCCCAATAGCGTGAGTCGCTTTGGGATGTTAAACCCCTATAAAATCATAAAATCAAATCAACCTCAACTACCATAATATTGATGTCGGCGTCGCCGGCAAGCGCTGGTTATTCTTGAGAACAACCACTGGGCTAGGTGACGTTACAATTATTTGGGCAAGTGCGCCTTGGCATCCCTCAATGTTGGTGGAAATTCCTAGCGGCTCCTTGGACAGCATTCAAAATCATATTAAATTATGTTCCTCTAAACGCCTTCAACTGGAACTTGCTAGAAGGCATCTTACGCCATGAAACAAGTCATATCTTTGTTTGCGTTCGAAATTTTGTGTGTACCCCTTAAATTTAACTTGTCACGTGCCAGGGTGGACAGTTTGCTCATAATCCGGTGGACAGGTTGTGATGATGCTACAAGGTCTTGTGACATACGTGCTACGTGGCCTTCGTTCTACCTAGGATGATTATATGGGGATTTTTCGGTCATGGCCAACGACGCTGACTCGTACGCGACACGGGTTCCTTAACGCAATCGCGTTATTACCCAGCCGTGCCTGCGACTCGTACTTTGATGTAATTCCCACAAGTGGCTTCATATCACTGCGGCTAAAGTAGAGTAGGGTCCAGAGCGGTGCCATCACGAAACAATGTGACTGGCACTTAAAGTATAGAGGAACCACTACGAGGGCTAATTTACTTGCCCTGGGCGCTTCTGGTTTGGTTTGGTTTATGGTGGTTTAATATTCCCAAAGCGACTCAGGCTATGAGGGACGCCGTAGTGAAGGGCTCCGGAAATTTCGACCACCTGGGCTTATTTTACGTGCACTGACATCGCACTGCACACGGGCCTCTAGAATTTCGCCTCCATCGAAATTCGACCGCCGCTGCCGGGATCGAGCCCGCGTCTTTCGGGCCGGCAGCCGAGCGCCATAACCACTCAGCCACCGCGGCGGCTCCCGCGCTTTTGCAAATACGTTGCTATAGATGAGCGACCGAGCAATGGCATGTTTATTGGAACCAGTAGTGCGCATAAGCTCATTTTGGCGGTAAATTCAGCGCGGAGGGACGAAGGACACTGGAAGGGGGACAAAACAAGTGCACATAAGCGAGGGACTAAATACGTTCTTAAGGTGTGCAGTTGGGACCGCGGCGATTTCGGCGGGAGGACAAACGGAATATATTATCCTAGCGCACCTCGTGCGTAACCGTTCGCGTTCTTTTTCTTCGGGTTCGGTTTTTTTTTTCTTCTCGATTTTACCGTCTTACTTATCGCTAAGAGAAAAGGGGAAACATTGCGCAAGATACAGCTTCGCAGTAACGCTTCAGTTCGGGGTTTCTTGACGTTTTGTACACTTCCCGGACTCAACCATTGGACGAATAATGAGAAAGGTGGCTCGAAATATTTAATTCCTTACTGAGCCATGCAGTGTGCAAGGAATAAGGACGGGGAAGATACGCAGTTGCCACCAACTTGCAGTTGTGTTGCGGGTTATGTTAAATTTTTAATCATGCTCACCTTCAGTTGAAACAGCCTTTTAAACGCACGCTACCACGCTGCGGCAGATTGGAGGGGCGTGCACCTTTCTTGGTGAGAATATGCGTAGGAAGACGTGATGTATACACCAACGTACTAGGAAGTGTCCCGCTTCCGCGATTATTTATCTCAGTCAAGATATCATAGTGAACGTATTCATGGCCCAATTCTGGAAAGACTGTCTCGACAGATGCTAATGTATGCACACACTAGCCATCTAGCTATTCAGAAAGCTATAGTCTGGATTCTTTTCCGTTGCGAAGAAAAAGGTATGGGATTCAATGGCCCGGTGCTGCACCTGGTTTATGTGGGACGCCGTAGTGAAGGGCTGCTGATTAATTTCGGCCTCTTGGGGTACAGTAACTTTAACTGACATCGCACAGCACCAAGAAGGGCTTAAAAATGACGCTCCGCTCACCTCTTGAAGCAAGAGCAATGTCTCATTTCTGAAGGAAATTCCCTGCTCCTGGAATGCGGCGTCGATAGTGTTGCGACGTCTCAGCGTCTCAGTTTTATTTCATACAAGACCGGCGTAAACCCACTTCCATGCCTCTTTCATGCACAAGTAGGCTCCGGCTATGAAAGACCACCGTTCGCACAGGGCGCGAAGCGGAGTACGCACGTGTAGAGCGGAAATCAAGGCGCATTCTTTAAAATCGAACCACCCGGGGCAGATGTAAAAGTAAAAGTTGCGACAGTTATGCTTCGCTCCTCTGTAATATTACAGCACGCATTGCAAATTACCACATGAGAAGATTATTATCTTGCTCCATGCCACTCGTGCAATTCCGTGCGACTGTATACACACTGCTTTGTGCGTCTCGTTCTGTACCTGCGGGACCTGACAACCTTCTACACCATCCCCAGTGCACCCCAGCCAGCTTGACGAGACCTCTTGCTCTTGGCATGCGAAGGGTGAAGATTTCACGTGGCTTTTGAGCCGAGTCATTTTTAAATAAAAGCGCCCACATTATGGAATTGTCCGTTGAAAAAAACTTGAAATATATATATATTTTTGGGGGCAACAATTTTTTTCCCCACCGATAGCATTGGGAGTGCCACGAAGGCGAAAACTGTCCGGCGTCTGTGTGAAGCCTACGCCTGCCAACCGCGTTCCTCTGCCCTCACCACTTGTGGGGAGAGGGGACAGACGCCGCTAAGAATGGCTCAGCATTATTGAATAAATGGAGCGGTCACCAACAGAAATCGAATAATAGAATATGAATAAAGTCAGGATTGGAATAGATTGGCAAGCGAAAGAAAAATTATGCCGCATTTCCTCCGCAACAGTTCATTTGATCGCCGTTATTTTTTTTTTATTGGCGCACCGTGTGTGGCAAAAGTGTAGACCACCGCGCTTCAGCGGCGCGTTGGAGAGTAAACACTTTACGCGATGGCGTTAAGGAGCTCGTGTCGCCGAAAATCCGGCGTCGTTGACTGCGAGCGAAAAATCATCAAAAAATCCGCAAAAAATACCCAGAGAACCAATCTAGGAGGCAGGTGAGCCACCTAGGTCGCGTGACGTTTCGGCGTCATCACAACCTTCCCACCGTGGCAGGTGGCAGTTAAATTAATGGTTGGTCGCTTTGGAAGAGCAACTTGGGTCGCAGAAGGCACACCAGTGGCACCACCTGCCATCGCGGGGCAGTGGTGCATCGCTTAAATGCTGCACCAACTGCGCCAGGAGGGGTACGAGGACTCCCTGGGATCTATGAATGTAGAGAATGGCCACTTCTGCATACTATATGGGAATTAACCCATTACACTATCACGTCATACCCTTAAGGCGGAGTTTAAATGTCCCCTCCAATCTTTTGCAACAGACTGCACATACTATGGTTTGGTTCAAGCAGGAAATTTCTTAATGGGAACACGAGAGAGAGAAAGAGGGGGGAGAGAGAGAGGGGGGGGGGGGCTTTTTATTGCGAAACAGTGATTTTAGCCCGCGTTTGATAAGCGCTGACATGCTACAGCGCGCTTGTCCTGTGTACCCCGTTTTGTCTCGACTAATTCGTTCATTCCATCAAAAAGCTGCTCTGTGTGGAGAGATGTTTAGGGAGAGAACGGCGGTAAGGGAAGAATGAAGGAAAAGGTTAAATAAAATATTTTAGAAAAGAAAAAGCTTCCGTTGAAATGAGATGAATACACGGTGAAGGGGAAAATGCAATAAGGTTTTCGAGTTGGTGAAGGAGTCCAGTGTCCTTCTGATAGGTGAATTAAATGTTCAGTGCACAGCGCTGCTTGCAAATGGCAGGCTGAGAGACCCTCACCTGTGTGAAGGTCTCCATTTTTTGCTCGTAGTATGGTCGCTCCTCTGCATATGCTGAGCACTCTAACAAAAAGTGCGGCATTGTTTTCACTGAACCGCAGTTATCTCGATGATGACTGTTCTCTTGACCTAAGCCATGTTGGAAGCTTCTTGCGGACGCGGATTTGTCGGAGGCGATCATAGGAATGGCAAAGGAGCCTATTCGGTAATCTAGATTTTTGGCGCGCTAGTGAGTAGAATCAAGAAATCCAAAATGTTCAGATGACAAATTGCAAAGACGATCTTTCTTTATGAGCGTGCTTTTTCTGAAGTGTCACACACGACAGATCACGGGACTTTACGTTGTGTTCTCAATATTTTCTTCTGTGAGACTTCTTAATTCCACATCCTTAAAAGGTTCTTCGAGGCAACGGAAACGATCAGTAACGAAGTTATGCCTCGTCTCAAACATAGAGGAATGTGCCCTCACGCCGTTACAATCAAGACCTATTACGCAAGCTGCCGGCGTCTTTTAGAGCTAAAGGATTGTTTTGTTGTGAAAACATTTGGTACATAGAGGAAACCTTACATTTGAGATATCTAATGGAAATAAGTTGAGTTCCCTAAGAAACCTTACATTTGAGATATCTAATGGAAATAAGTTGAGTTCCCTAAGAATATTTTTACTATAGTTAAAACAGTCCGAGTGAATTTATGACAAGAAAATTTTGCAATGGCTGCCCAGTGCAGTGCATAAGTGTTGAGTGATCCACAAGGATGCGTGTAAACGACAGGTTGCAACACATGTGAGCATTTCACTGCTGTGCTTTTGTAAGTGTCGTTCATATAGGTACACACAAGTAGAGATAGGCATTCCATGCGACACGTTTTTCTGACCGACACGCTAAGAAGCATTCGTCCCCGTCAAATGGAATGGAGTCCTCACTGAGGGAGAAGGCGTTTGTAAAACAAGCCAGGTTAACGGAATAATTTGTCAGATAATAGCAGCTGACGTTCACTGGTGTATCTATCCGCTATTCAATTTCTGCGGAACGTAGTACTTATTTTAATGAAAAAGCTGGTCTGAAGTTTTCTGAACCGTTCAGGAACGTTTCGTGCCATAAGTTGCGGCTCAGATTCAGCTTTTGCATGATGTATATAACAGCAGTTGGGCTCTGTCTCGGTTTACCTGGAAAATATGGGTTCAGTTTGTGTTCATTTCGACACCTTCCTTGCTCTTTGCTTGATACTTTACGTGATTACGGGACGGACTAGGATTAGGCGAAGTTTATGATTACGGCATTTTGTTACTCAAAGCCGCAGGACGTGAAACATTGCTTTATTTCTGTCATTCTTACAAGAGGCGCTGCTAACTTTGTGGTCGAATGGGTGACAGAAAATTGAACCGCACTTTCAGTGCTGGTTTGTTCAAGTGCGAGCTGGTTTCGTGCGAATCGTGCAGTAAATTAAGAACGGGAAACGCCTCATCTAATATCTTTTAAACCGTGTCAGTAAAAGCAACTGCTGATGTTTCCTACAATATCCTTCTTTCTTAGTTTTTTTCTTCAAACTTTCATTCCAAACAGTGTGCAGTGACCATAACCGAGTTATATTTTTCCAACACGTGACATGACTTTGACACTGTGATGCTGGTAGAATGCAGTGTACATGAAAATATGTAACGCGCATTCCCCTCCGTTCATTTTTTTTAGGGACTGTCAGCTGCCCAGCGAATGGAGGATTTTGCCAACTACCTGTACAGCGAAGGACCAGATGCATTTCAAAATGTCTATAGGGTTAGGCGATTTCTGGATCTCGCTGATCACCGCTTTCGTGGCAGCGTTGGACGGGTTCGTTCCTTCTTTAGCCCATGCACCCATGGTCTGCTAGAGACCGACTGCTGGGCGTTAGCCTTCCACGAGCGATTCAACGCAGTCCTGAACCCACGTGGTATGGAAATGCTGCTAGCACACGAGGGTTCTTATGCCTTTCAGACCATCGAAAAGGCGACCGACATTCTCATGGGAACGGGGGACGTGCTTTCAATGTGCATCTGCCTATGGCTGCTGAAGGAGCACCGTTGCATATCGAAAGTAGTGGTGGATGTTGCGGTTGTCGCCGGCTACCACTCCGAACTGTTCTGGAAGCTCCTCTCGTTAAACAAAGCACATCTAGACGTGGTTGAACTAAGAGGCTTGCCTAACGTTCCCGTCGGCTTCAAGATCTACCCGCTTTTCAAGAACGCCAATCGCCTCACGGCACTAACTCTGGTTTCTTTGCACTTGAATCGGGAAGAAGTGGTGAAGCTCTGCGATCTGATCTCTCTAAACGCAGGACTGACAAGGCTCGTTCTTCAAGATCTAGGCATTGACCCGTTGGGAGTAGGGCGGATAAGTCATGCTATTCTGGAACACGAGCAGCCAAAGGTGCTTGTGCTGCGGGACAAGGCGTCTCGACATCGAGGATTCGAAGACGTAGTGTCGGGTCTTCTAGACACAAAGCTGCAAAAGCTCATCCTGAATCTTCCATGCAGGCTGTCATGCCTGTTCGATCGCCTTGGGTGCAACACCAGTCTCACCGAGTTGGAGGTCGTCGATACCACCCCTCGCCTGCATTTGTCGCTGCACGATCTGGCCACATCGTTGATGACTAACACGACTTTGAGTCGTCTGACACTGCGGATTTTCGTTCCCGAAGCGAACATGGACTTCTTAGGCGGCTGGCAGCGACTAACTCGGTCGATCGCGTGCAACCAAAGTCTCAAGTATCTGAGCTTCGCCACATCGAGGTTCGGTGTCAGGGAGAGCGCGTGTATGTCTGCACTCGGGGACGCGATTGGCTTGAACAAGACCCTGCAAGAGCTTTCCGTTCAGGGTTGCCGGCTGAACTGTGCAAGCCTCTTGTATCTTCTCGGCGGGCTTGTGCAGAACAAGACGCTGCAAGAGTTGAAGCTTGGTGACTTGGGAGCAGACGATCGAACGAGCGAGCAAATCTTGCAGCAGGTTATCGATCTGCGCTTGGGCGAGCGTGTCGATTGCGTCTACACGTTGCGGCACGGTAAGGTGCTGGAGAAGGTCTGCACACCCAATGAGGCCTTGAGCATACGGGGCCTGAGGCTGGCATGTGCACAAGTCGACGACAGGGATGCCATGCTGGCGTGTCTGTCCCTCTTGCGCGAAAGTCTCACTACACTGCGTGTTGAAGGTGTGCCCATGACTGACGAGGGCGCCTATTGCCTGGCCAAGCTGTTCGCGGAAAGCAAAGTCATCAGGGATGTTATGCTGCTGTTTCCGGCCACCGCTGATCAGGTGGCGTTGATGATGAGCGGCTTGGCTGCTTCCGAGATCGTCAACATTGTCACCGTCGGTGGCGGATGGGAGCTCTACGGTGTCGCTGCGGAGGCATTCGAAGAGGTCGTGCGAGATAACCGCAGCATCAGGGAGCTGACAGTCTTTCAAGAAACCGCATTGGGCTACGAGGAGCTCAAGAGTTACCTCCAACGCGGCGTGACCGGCAACGATGTCATTGTGAAGTTAAGGCTCCTGCACGGACGCAACCGGACGGAGTCGCGCGACTTTGAAGTGATGCAGACGTTGCAAAGGAACAGGGTCGTCTGCAAGTGGGCAGCAGAAGCTATCCTTGGGAATAAAATTACAGGGGCGACACTATCCACGCTGTCTCGCATGAATGACTGCACCAGATGCCGGGCCTTACTGCGCGATGCAATGGGGATGAACGAAGAAACGGTCCAGAAGAAGACTATTGAGGCCTTAGAAACCATCAACGCGCAGCTGGAGCGAGTCGACTCGAACATTACTCCGAACACGACTACAGCGAGTGCCGAACCAGCGCCTAGCACATCGCGCGGCGCCAGCTCCGCTGCGGAGGCTAAACAGACCGCCAAAGGCAAGGGGCGCCGGCGAAAGGCGGCCGGTCCGAAAACCAAGAAGCCCAAGTGAAGATGACCGAATGGCTGTACCTGCACGTGGCATGACAGTGCAGCATCGGTCGCATTTTTTTAAAGCTCTCCAGAACTTCTTGACTCATGTGCTTCTGTCAGTTTTCCCGTGCATGAGTTTTTTTTTTCCTTTCTTGTAATGACAACTCAAAAATTGAGCCGAAAAAATGGCATTGTCATGCGACTTTCAACATTTTTGTGTAAGCCTCACATGACTACATGTTTTATCGACTTTACTGCTTGTGGCATGACTCAGCCCTCTCATTGGTTAATAAAGGATACACTTTCCAACACTTCGTTTTGTGGTGTGCGTTTCTTCTTAAAGGTGTACTAAAGAGGGATCTGAACTCGTCTTTTTACCGCGGGAACTCGATCTACACGTTGCAGGCATTATTAAAAACTGCGAATTATTATCCTGTGCTGCCGATTGCCCTAATTAAATTGGATTAAACGTCCCGGCTCCCGCCTTTTTTTTGTACTCAACGCTGTAGGTAAGCGGAGTCAATTAGTGCACCTTTAAGCTTCCTCGGAAATACCCTATGCAGTGACCACTGGTTTCCTTCTGCATGACGCGTCTGGTCTGGCGGAACTATGCGTCTTCGTATCGGGGGCTCAAATGAATTTTCTGTACGTTTCAACAACTCGTGATTAGTGGTGCCCGAAAGCAGTTTTCGCGCGTCGACTGTGCGGCCAGACGGACACAGAGTAGATAACTGTGATCGTCAATCGCACAATTAGCTAAAATCAATTTTTCAGTTTTTGGAGCTCTCGTGCATGCATGACTTAGAGGCGGTCGCATTCATAGGCCATTTTATTTGGTAGAATCCTTCAAGCACGTGCGCGTTCAGATATTCGCCCCCAAACATCGCACACACAAGGCGGTGGTGGCCGGCAGAAGTTTGAAATTTCGTGCACAAGTGGTGTGGCGCAACAAGTGAAGCTGATTACGGTTCCTATCTCATTATGAGCGAAAAAAAAACAGATATGCCGGAATAAAGGCCTTAGAGATGCACATCAGAGAAGAGGGAAGGAGACGACCAAAGAGTATTTAACTTGTGAAGATGCATCTTCAGAGTCCGCAGGTGCAGCTCGGGACAGGAAGAAATGAGACACTCAGCAGAAACAGCGACACCACATAGACCTTTAAGTGGTTGAAGATGTATGGAGAAAACTTATTTTAATGTAATGATTCTTCTGTGGTGCTTAAGGCACGGCCGGTCTCGAGGGGAGCGCGCGCTCTGTGACAGACTGTGCAAGAGTGGCATTTGCGACCTACCGCCGCATCTCTTCGGGGGCGCTGCGAGCCAACCCTCTCTAGCGTTGCACACAGTCTCTGTCGGTACTTCAAAATGTATTCTGACCATAATAGCATTTGCTGCTCCAATGCGTTCAAACACATCTGTTAAATCTCTCCGCACTGCACGAAACACAATAGACCAGACAAGTTATTTTCTCTTTAAAACTCTGACAACGTTTCACATACAGCAATAACAAGAACTGCTTGTAATGAACTATACAACATTGTCGTGCGACTGACAGTTTTGAGTGATGTCGTTTATAGTCTGAAATGCTCTCGCGTTGGTTTGTGGATAAGCCCAGACCGCTTGTCATTTTGGTCTGTCAATTTCTTTGTGTAATTGGGGAGAAGAATTCGGAGAGACTTTACAGAGATCAGATGTGCTAAGCGTTTGGCGTGGCTCCTGTCAACACCTTCCGGGCAGCATAGGAGGGGAGAATCTTCAAATGTAGCTCAACGATTAGTTGCAAGGTTTCAAGAATATTTGATCGTGGAAGATCCTTGAACGCCTTCTCAAAAAGCGTCGAAATAATTTCCAAGAGAGCTGGAAATCATGGCTTTGGATAGTGAAGTTCACAATTCTCCGGGGCACGCAGAGGTTTGTAAAGGGGGCTGCTAGTCTTATTCGTCGCTACAAGCATAACGCAAGCGTCACACCAAAGATCGCTGATAAGTTTGGATATATAGCCGCCTACGTACACCGTACACACAAGCCTGAATAAGCAACAGACGAAAGCGGAGCTGGAGGATGTGCTCGCAGAGCTTTCAGTTCTTCAACTACATCTTGGGGAACAGAGGCGGCCGCGCTTCTTCGGCGTCTTCACCTTGATTAGTGGCTTCTTTAGATGGCAGTGTTTTTTTTCTTTACAATGTGATCCAGGGCTGCTGTAACGGCTCTTGCATCCAGCGCGTCGTAACCTCCGCACATAAAGCGCAATTTTCCGAACAATGCCTTCCGAACAGAGACTCCTTTACACGGACAGCCTTAACCACGGTTAAGCTTAACTGCTGTTAAGGTTTTTAACCACGCCTAGAGTTAGCTGCAGTTCGCCGCGCTTACACACAGTTTAGCCATCTCGGTTAGCGCGACGAAACAGATCATGTGATACTCACCTCAGTGAAGTTAAAACGTCACCTACTGAGGCGTATTACTAAACAGGGCTACGTTAAAAAGAATACATAAGAGGAAAGTGTTCTTTCTTGTGCTAAGGCCTGCTTAAAAACTTTTTCTTTCATGCTTGAGGTTGACGTTAGCCGAAATATAAAAAGAATTTTAAAACAATGATCCCAGTCGACTTCGTAGGCAACTGCGCGTTCTATTTTGGCCAATTTAGCCTCTTTTTTTTTCTCCCGCGGCTGCTCACTGCGACGCGTCACTGTTACTGTATCACTGCTATCGTTGTTAATTTCCGTGACTTTTCTTTCGCAGTGAGTGCTGTGCACTATTCATTTGTTTGTGTAGTTAAGATCCTTCGGACGTCTGGAGTGTCAAGCCTATGTTGGACCTTAGCAGGCCAGTCGCGAACGAGGGCGACGCTCAATTTTGGGCTGCGTTCATGGCGCATCAGGCAGCTGCGCGTGCAGATGCTGGCGCTGAGCGCTGAAATTGTCACGCTTGAAGAGAGGAGGAAGCGACCCCGGGGGCTGCCGAAGCGCTTTTCGTTGGCGGCGGCGCACCTGTCCGTCCGTGAGCGAAATCTGTCGGCGTACCCGCGCCCAGACTCGTGGTACGTGACCACGCTTCCTCACCTTCCGGACACCGGACTCCGAGAAAACTTTCGGATCAACCGCGGCACATTCCGGTACATGGTGGGCCCTTGTGGAAGCATGAGCCGGCAAGATACCAACATGCGGAAAGCGATTCCGCTGGAGAAACGCGTGGCGATCGGCTTGTAGCGCCTCGCAATATCAACAGAAGAGCTGACTGTTGCCAATTTGTTTGGCGTGAGCACTGCGTCAGTTACTTTAATATTGCACGAATTTTGCAGCGTGGTTGTGGAGCAGTTGGGAGCACGATTTGTGCATTTCCCAACACCAGCTAAGCTTCACGAGCACATGTGTAAATTAACAGCAGTCCCTGCGGGAGTTAATTTAATATTTCACGAATTTTGCGGCGTGGTAGTGTAGTAGTTGGAAGCATGATTTGTGCATTTCCCAACACCAGCTGAGGTTTACGAGCACACGTGTGAATTTGCAGCAGCCTGTGGTTTCTCTCAAGGTGTCTGTGCAGTGGATGGCTGTCGTATCGAGGTGTGCCCCCCAAAGTAAGAAGCTGCCGACTAATACAATTATAAGGGGTGGTACAGTGTCATCCTACTTGCTCTCGTCGACCACACATACAGGTTCCTATGCACGAAGGTTGGGAGCCCTGGTAGGAACAATGATGCGGCACTGTTTCAGAAGTCTCGACTGCCATCTACTCTGGCTAGTGAGCGGTTCAGACAAGAAACAAGTCATTGAAGGTGTGGAAATTGGCACAATTCTTGGTGATCAAGCTTTCCCCTTGCAGACGCACCTGATGAAGCTGTTCCCCTTCCAGGTGCCTCTGGGTCCCCCTCACAGACCTTTAACTACCGGCTGCCGAGTGCCAGACGTGTTGTCGAAAATGCTTTTGGGCGTGTCAAGGCACGCTTTAGAATGGTGCTGAAGGGCCTTGAGTGTGACATCCACGATGTCAATTACGTGATCCATGCTGCTTGTGTGCTGTACAACATTTGTGAGCAGCTCAGTGACCACTGTGAGTCAAGCTGGTTTGGTGTGGTGCAGCGCGCTGATGAAAGGCGGCCTCAGCCGGTGTGCACAAGCAACTGGGAAGAGATGTCAGCTGTGGCCATCGGGAACGCCCTGGCCAAGCACCTAGCCTTGAGCTAGAACTCAGTCCGTGGGAAACTCGAGAGCAGCTAAGTAGGACACCTCTGCCAAGAGGGACCAGCCCTGAGCAGAGCTACACACACATTATTGAAGGAGCAGACTTTGGGTTCGGCTCACCTTAAATGGCTACTATTGCATGCACATGAAGCATACTCCCTACTGGGGTAATGGTTATGAGGGTTACAACTAGTGTAATTTTCGTAATATACATGTGCTTCACAAAATAGGTTTGGTTTGGTTTAGTGGGTTTCACATTTCAAAGCTACTTGGGCTATGAGTGATGCCGTAGTGGAGGGCTGCAGAATTTTCGGCCACCTGGGGTTCATTGACATGCACTGAAATTGCACAGTACACGAGTGTCTTGCTTTACACCTCCATCGAAAAGCTGCCAACGTGGCCAGGCTTTCAGAAAATAGTCTTGCATTATGTAGCTAATGTTAATTATTGGTTCTTGTTAAGCTACAAAATGAAGTGGTTCGTACCAACTACTAGTACTCGTTATGACAAACAAATCTGCACCTACATGCAACCATCTGTAATGAATGCTAAGTACGCAAGCAACGTAAAGACCTCAACGCAAAATTAATGCGCTTAAAACCAGTCTGATACAATTTTAAAATTATTGTACAGACCGCTTGCATTAAAGTTTAGGCAAATAATGTTTGTTCATGCTTTTGTACCTTGAATGTATCGTGTACGAAAGTGCGCTTGGCGCCGCTCGAAGCAATGCTAGCAATATGGGCAGCGCTCGAAGGCCCTCGAAATCTCGATGGAGTTCCGCGCTGCTCCGTTGACTCGATGGACTATTGACTCGATGGTCATTGAAACTGCCCGTGTAGCAGCGTTCAATCGCCTTTGAGTCGATAGACTATCGGTTCGAGGGCCTTCGAAATGCCGGTGTGACAGGGGTACAAGCTAGCTGACGACGCAAATTTATGTTGGGGTGGAGTGCTGTTTCAACGCTGTAACGGGTTCAGTGCATAAGAGATAGGTTTTGAACTATAGCGATAGATTGTATAGAATCTTCACTGACATAATTGGCGCATATCTTGCATACCCGCTTTCCTTGTCACCGTCCAGACCTTGACGTTGGCTGCTTGTCCCGTTTTTAAAAGCAGAAGGCTCTCCAACAAAATTTAGTGTTCTATTCTCATGTAAAACAAGAGCGCACCGCAAGACTCCTTATTTTTCTTATTTTAAGCGCCCGCGGCAAGCGAGAAGCGAGCAGCCTTCCCCTCACGAGAACGAAACCTGCATGCCGCGGACGCAAGAATGGCGGCCGCCGTAGCAGAGGACGCAGCTGTCCTCACCCTGAGCGGAGGCGCGGGCATCGACGCACCCTAACAAGGGTTGGCTCGCTGCGCCCTCTCGCGGAGATGAGCAGTGGAGCAGCGCAGAAAAAAATGCATTGTCCCCTTGGCGCCTGCTCAGGCCGTTAGGAGAGAGCGAAAGCGCGCATCAGAACCGGCCGTGCTTAAGGTTATTGTTTTCTACTGAAATGCTTGGGAAATGGAAAATACCTTGTGCCATGGCGCTCTTTGGCCGTAGATGCCCTTACGCCATAAAAATCCATAATCATAATCATCACGTTTTCTGCTACGAATTGAACAGCCTGTTTTGAGTTTATTTTGTAATTTATAAGTGCCGGTGATTGATCCAAACGATTACTGAGTGCATTTGTGTTCGGGTCTTGTAAAACATATCGGTATTAAAGTATGCCTGTGACTAAAATGCAGCTGTATCGCAGATCCCGTGTTAAATTACCGAAGTTCTAGCGTGATAACCGCAACACTTGTGCGGCCTTATTCACAGTGTAATTAACGGGCTTATGCCATGTGTAAAGAAGACGCCTATTTAAATTATCTGTCTATGCCTAGACAAGTGCTAAGAATGTTTTCTAGTAAATGTGCCTCGAGCTGTTTTTTTTTTGTTCAAATGAACGCACCAGTCTGCTAAAATGTTCAAGCGAGCTTTTGTGAACTAAACACGGTATTTACAAATTTACAGCCGCCAGAAAACATTTGAATGGACATTGTGTACAGACTGAATGGTCAATAATATGTAAAAAAATCCTAAAGTGGTCCAAAAATTGAACACTGGTAAAGTTTGGAGGTGATTGGCGCATACTATTAAGAGTATATCCATTCGCAACCCAATTATGTTCCCATAAGGACAAATATTCGACAATCAGTTTGTATTAATTAATCATCAAATTTATGTTTTCAATTTGCATACGAAGAGCCCATTCTTGACAACGTAAATGCTTCGCGAAAACCTAAGACAACACAATCAACGAATGGGTGTCTGTTAATGCTGGATTGTAAGGATAAGTAATAAACTTCTGCAGCCGAGTATTACAAAAAAGTGCGCCAACAGGTGTGTTAATTGATTGTATAAAGAAATATATTTCGGTAAATGAATCTTGATGCAGCTATAAATTGTTGGCTTATCACTTTACACGTTGCAGTAGTCAAATAAACAGGTCTGTGGCTGTGAATGTATTGGGGAAACCCATGCTGATTTCAAGTCATCAGACAGCACAGTTCTATTAAGGGGCTTGTGAAGCGACCAGATAAAGAGCACTGCGTTCCGTCGAGTCTGCTAGAAATTTTGCAGCGATATCATGAGCGTAAAATTTCGTCCACCTTACTTAGATGCTGGCTCGATGAAACCATTAGGTTTAAAAGCGGGCAGGCTATTAGCATGCAAGATGTTGCCTCGCCACCGAGTGTAATATAGTGTTCGTGATCGGCGATCCTTGACAAATGATAATTGATGTTTTCGCGACTGTTGGAGTCGATGTGATGTCGCAAACGTCCGCGTTCTGGTCGCGATACGCGTGTAGGGTATTATGGAGCAACGTATCTTGTATTTAGTGCCTCTCATTACATGTGCGCTCTTTTGCATGTGGGCATTTACCCGAACATCCTGAGTGATGATTAATTCGTCTAAGCGAAGCGACAACGCAGGTTAACCATTCTGACGACTAATTCTCAGCGAGTGGAAGAAAGACAAGAATCCCAGATCTTCTTCAGGCTGTCGACTATCATCATTAGCCATCTCACCCTCCCTTCTCAACTTTGATGATGATGATGAATTTTTATGGCACAAGGGTAGCTTTGGCCAAAGAGCGCCATGGCACAAGGCGTTTTTCATTGCACAAGGTGTGGTAAGAGGCCCATTTCCCAAGCTTTTCACCCTGAAGAAGCCGAGCACCAGGCAGGGGAAAGCTTGTAAACCCATTGTATCACCGGTGGGTACCCGGCGGCACTGGGGATCGAACCCCGCACCTCCAGCATACGAGGCGGCCTTCTCAACTTTGTTTTAATAATAATAATAATAATTGGTTTTTGGCGAAAGGAAATGGCGGAGTATCTGTCTCATATATCGGCGGACACCTGAACCGCACCGTAAGGGAAGGGATCAAGGAGGGAGTGAAAGAAGTAAGGAAGAGAGAGGTGCCGTAGTGGAGGGCTCCGGAATAATTTCGACCACCTGGGGATCTTTAACGTGCACTGACATCGCACAGCACACGGGCGCCTTAGCGTTTTGCCTCCATAAAAGCGCAGCCGCCGCGGTCGGTTTTTATGGAGGCAAAACGCTAAGGCGCCCGTGTGCTGTGCGATGTCAGTGCACGTTGTTTTCCCGAGACAGGTATTAGGCATCCCTGACAGGATATGAAATGAGGCGTACAGCTTCCGTGCTTCCTCCAAGCGCGTTGCTGAGATCGCATTCTACTCCTACTGCAAGGCTGATGTTGTGAGAGAAGGCTTTGCCTCCTTTATACTGTTGGTGCTGTGATGCGCGCTATACAGGCTAATAAGGAGCGCATTTGTTGCCCACACGCCATCACTTACTCTTTGATCGGTATGAAACTAGACAAACTATTCGAATGTGTACGTATATTTCTCTTATTAAGTTTCTTTTCAAGAATATGCTCATTACAGGAATTTAATAGAATAATTACAGGAATAATATCCAGATTTATTGCGTCGTCACTGCCGTCTTCGTCGCTGTAGAAGGGAAGGTCGTGAAGTAATTGCAATACTAGTACAGTCGTAATGAACCCCCAACTGGACCAATTGAGTTTCCAACTGGTTCCAATTGGAATTGTTGCTCCAATTAGACTGCCTAAATAGAGTGCCATTTGGACACAGCAATAATCTGATTGGTAATTCATATTCCCATTGGATGGTCAGTTCAAACAGTCTTTGCCAACTGGTGAGCCTCATTGGTCTTATACCAACTGCATCCAATTGGTCTAATTAACTGCACCCAATATATCCATGTCAACACTTGCATATTAGACAAACACGGTACTAATTAGGTTATAATAAGACCTATCTGAAGCTTAATCCGCTAAATTGTATACATCATTTATGCTATCTCTGCAGTCGAAAATGAATCAAATAACCATGCTTAACTGGTAAGCGCCACTAGTCCCATTATGAGAGTCCCACATATGGTATACATAAGCAGAAGCAAAATTGTACTGTACGCGTTTTATGTGTTGGGCTTATGATAGGTGTGTGACTGTATCAGCAGTTTTTTGAGTGTAATTATGATTCGTTCGATTTCCGAAAAAAAGATTAAATTCCTTTAAAAAATTTGTATGAAGTAGTGGTATGAGATAGAGCTCATCTCAGCATGCCGTCCTCCTAGATCAGTTTTTCTTCTGTACCTTAATATCTCTCACATTGTGTACTTTGCGCAGGTTAATTAATTGGGTGGTAGATTTTGTAAAAGTTTTTCTGGATGCAATAATTGCCTGCATGGGACCTAACTGGGGCTATTATTGGAGTTGGCCCAATTGGTCCAACTGGTTCAATTATGTACTAATTTACAACGATCGAGGATGAAGTGGTCTTAATAAAAATAACAATAAAAAGGAAGGAAAAGAATTTTGCTAGTCCCGACATCTGCCATCGATACTTAAGAATCTAAGCTGGGGCAGCGAAAATAAAGGATAGCAGGCAGAGTTAAAAAATGAAATGAAAGATGTGAGGGTACAGGAAGAAAGAATAGTTGGAGAGGTAATATACACAAAGACTGTTTACACAATGATAAATATGTACAGGTTGCGCGCATGATTAGTTCATGGTGAAGCAATAAAAAGTCACGCGCACAACACTATGTTCACTAGAGCTGCAGTGGGGCGTCCAGGTGTTAATCGTCCAAGGTAGCACACGTGTAGCGTTCGGTCACTGTTCGTAACTACCTGGCGGAGAACAGACAGGACGTCAAGCCCGTCTGTTTCTAATTTACGATTGGAAATTACATTTGGTACCAATTGTAAACTTCCCAACTGGAATCAATTGTTTTTTTGTTTGTTTGACTGGGTGCCCTATACCATTGCAGGAGATCCAGGAGAGAACGCTTTGGGAGGCAGCTAAGCGGACGCGATGCATTTCCTTTCAGAAATGCAATGAAGCCGGCTACTTTTGTTTCATAATGCGCGACGAACGTCCCTACCGCAAGGCATGTCAAACTTGTCGATACAAGAGCCTATATTATCAGCAGTGCTCGGCTAAATTCATTTTCCCTCTCTGTTCTCTATTCAATGCGTGAGTTTTGATGGTAGGAAGTGTTTGTTAAATTTTCTGAACATCAACAACAAAAAGATTCGAGAACATTTATTGGTCAGAAACCAATGTCAACGTCTATTATAGTAGGAGTAACTGTGAGAATTTGCGAATCCCTTACGTGTTTTGCTATCCTTAGTTGCTTCGCAGGCTGCCTTGCGATAGCGATGAGCGATGAGAGGCATTGTAGGTAAAGGCTTTTTGAGTTTACCTCTAAGGAGTGTTCAATTAATTTGCCCTTTAAGTTTTTTCACAGAATGCGTCTGTTGTGCGAATAGTTAACTATTAAGGTTTCTGCGATAGTAACCTGACAACGTCTAGCACTAAAAAGTCCTTTTTCATAATACGAAAGGATTTTAAGCCATCGTTTGCCTTTTCCCCGGTGCCTTTTCTTACGTTTTTCCTTCTTCAAGCCTTCATCAACGATCCTTCTCTTCATTTGTGTGCGCGAGTGTTTTAAGCCCCTTCTCTCCTCTCAAAAACATTCCAGTTATTTCATAGAGACGGAAAGAGGAAAAATTTCAGCGCCAGGTGGCAAGCCTTCGCAGGCCAGCCAACATTGAAGCTACTCCTTTAGTGTTTCACCTTCTCAGTCACTGTGTCTTACGGTTCTATTCCACTTACTTGTGTGCTCGATGTTGTGCGTGATACACCCTCGCGTGATTTGGTCATATGTGGTGCCGTCTTTTAAGAGCGTTAGTCCCTACTCATCACGCTTCGAGATTTCGTGGGGTCTGCTACCACCCTTGATCACAGCGCCATCTGTGGCAGCAACTACTCATCACGTTTCGAGATTTCGTTACGTCTCCTACCACCCTGAGATCAAAGCGCCATCTGTGGCTGCAATTAGAAAATAGCGAATCGCGCATTGAGACTTGTAGCGCCATCTACAATAGCATTGTAGAAACAACCACCTGCCGCTTGACAATGATGACGTCACGGTCCAATATGGAGGATAGAGGGGGAACTATGTTAGTATGACGTCAGGGCACGAAATGGCGGCATAGTTTCGGTTTATCGAATCCAAGATGGCGGTCATTAAAACTGGTTGTGCCCTCTCGTCCCTTTCCCGCCCCCTCACCAAAAATATTCTAAATCGGGCAGGAAAAATCGCGTTACGAGGCCGCGATACAAGTATGCATTCGTTCAGCTATGTATATACTCCGACAACAAGGGGCACCCATCCCGGGACAGTTGTATACCGAATTTGGTAGGCAAATAAAACCTTATGGGTTGTGGTGTAGAAGTATCACCATAATTAAATAATAAACATTGTATACATGCAATTACTAATTGAAGCGTTACCATATCGCACCGCAAGCCGAATTCTAGGCCCACCTTGACCTTCCAAACGAACAAATTCCGTCTGGGACGTATCTTGAGGGGGTGCAACTCGACAGTGGGTAGACGTGCATCGTAATTTCTCTGATAGATGGCGCTAGGCGGCGATCGTTCCGCTAGGCGGCATGCGTGCACGCGCAGCCGAGCATGGTGGCCATTCATCCCGTTTCAAAGGGTATTACATTCCGTTTCTCGACACGAGCGGCGCGTTCTTCTTCACTTTCTACATCTAGTAAACCAAACAGCTAACGCTCGTTACTTCAACGTCTTCCAGGCGGCGACGGCCTTTTCTTCTTCTTTTCCTTGTTCGTTTATTTTCTTTTTACTCTGTTTCAAGATTGGTACGTCACGCTACCTTCTGCAGTTTTTTTTCAGTGCAGAATTTATAAACTGCTCAGAGGAATTGGTACTCCTTTCGCAAGAGAGCCAGACGTTTTTAGCATGCTTGGAACTCGGCGATCTGAGGTGGAACTCATCAAAAAGGGTATTTTAATATTGACTGCAGCCCATTGCGTTCATCCATAGCTTTCTTCGGCACTTTACGCTTTGCACAAAACCATGGAGGAAAAAAAAAACTGAGGAGGGAGCAACCGGCGAGAGACTAGAAGCCTAGTCGTAAAAAAGTAAAAATGCATCAAAAAGAATAGAGTCGGTCCCCCCGTGACAACGCCACGTGATAGCGTGCGGGGATATCTAGCGCCGCTGGGCGCGCGCATGCGCGGAATAGCGCGGCAGACTGTAGATCAACCTCCTTGCAGTAGATCAACCTGTAGATCAACCTCCTTGCGCACTAAAACATACCTACACCAAAATACTAAGGACTGACTCGGAGAGCGAAAAAACGGGGGAGGTAGAGGCTTCACGAGCGCTTGGCTTGCGAAGGCTGGCCGCTTGGCGTCGCGCTGCCTCCCAAGTTTTTGAAGCGAAAAGCTTCACTACGCCAGTCAACACCGCACTTCGCGCGAGCCGGCGTATGTCGGAGCACGAGTGACGTCACGCACGGCGCAGGTGGCCGCCGCCGACTCCGTCGCCTGACCTTTCGCCGCTGCCGCGCGTGACGTCACGCGCGGCGCAGGTGGCCACTGCCGCGCGCTATTGGCCGCAAGCGCGTGTTCATTGCGGAGGCCGACTATATAACCGCTTGCCAGAGAATAGGCGTGCGCACTCAACATGGAAGGAGAAGAGAGTGATACTACGGATACAGAAGTGCTACCATGGGAGTTTGCTGAAAAGGAGCGAAGAAATGAAAGGCTGAAAGCTCAACGAGCGTCCGAGACACCCGAACAACGAGAAGAACGTCTCGCTAAACGACGTAGCAAAGAATAACCATAAGCTAAACCATAAGCATCACCGAACGTTTTCTCTTCGAGATATCCAGGCTTAACCTTAGCTAAGCCGCAGCCAATTTTTTTTCCTCCATACACAAAACTGATCGCAATGCAGCGCCATGGTGTGCCTGTCATAAAGAGCGCTGCATATGCAGCCTTTGATGAACGCTGCGAGGTGGCGCCAGGGTCACTGAATACATTGATGCACGATCGATCGCCGGAAGGTTTTTAAGGACACGTGGAAAGTAAAATTTCGAATGTTGTTTGGATCTGCAGATATTATTTCATGCTCAATTTTCTATCAGCTGCGGGCTAACTTGACGACCAAGCATCACAGCACTGACTTTAATACCTCTCTACCCACGCCGATACTACACGTAACGTGGCTTTAAAGGCCTGTCATAGTGAAAACTCAGCGGTAGTACGAAAGCCGCTTGCGGACAACACCGGGCCACTAACAGCTAGCGTTACCTTACCCGAGAGTGCACGAGTCCTGCAGCAGACGACACTGCGAGCGCGTCTTCTGACAGCGACGATTTGTAAACAGTCTGTTGCCTGACCTTAATTGGTGCAGAGCTCAGTTTCTGCCTGAAAAAGTACGTGGCTAATAATCTCGCTGGATAATAAACGTAACACAAATCGACGGCTGGTGCACAAACGAGCGTGGGTTAGTGATCACGGAAAAACGACCAGCTCCTGCTCGAGAATATCCAAGATTCGTCAGAGGGCGAGAAAAAAAAATCGATTTGCATGCACGCACACGAAGGAGTCTGACTGTCTAGGGCGTGCTTTGCGGATTGAAAATGAGAACGGCAGGTCTGTCGACAACTGCCGTTTCTGTCTTCGCCCCATTGAGCGCACATGCTTTAGTGTGCAAAGGGCGCAAGCAAAAACTCCGGTCGACGAACATTTATGGGATCTGGCCGCGTCTGTTATTTGATCCTTACAGCTATTCAATGCTAATTAAAACCTTAAAAGTGGTATAATTTTTTTTTCATTGTAACAATAACCCAAAAACCTACATGTCACTTTTCTACGCTGTCTCCCTGGACGTTGAATGCACGTATTTCACCGCTTCGGAAGCGCATAGATACCGCGATGAAAGAATTCTTTAGGTCGCGTGCGTAGCCAGTCGTGCACCGCGGTTTTCATCTCTTCATAGCTTCTGAAATGCCTGCTTCCCATTGCTTTTTTCTGTGCCCCGAACAGATGAAAGTAACTAGGAGCGAGGTCTGGTGAATAATGATGATATACAAGACATTGAAATTTAATCTCCTCAATAGTCTCAACTGTCCTACGGGCTGTATGCGGTCAGGCGTTCTCATGCTGTAGCGACACTTCAGAAGTCAGAAGTCCTTGTCGTTTGCTCCTGATTGCAGGGCGGAGGCGATTTTTTCAGCATGTGTTTTTTAGAATTCTGTGCTGAGCCAATACTAATCTTCAAAACTCTGGCTATTTCCTTCAGGCTTGGGCGTTTGTTCTCCTTTACAAGCTCCTCCACGAACGCAATGTTTTGTCCCTGACTACGCGGTGAGCCTGCCCTGCTTTTCGGGCATCCTCCACAGAAGGTACACCGCTTTTAAATTTACACCACTCGTACACTTGCTGCAACGACAAACACGAATCATCATAGTGCTATCATTCTGCGATGAATCTCGTTTTGTTTAACACCTTCACTACACACACACAAAAAAAAAACGTGTCACAGATCGCTGCTCAATCGCGGTACCCTCTCCTGCGCTGTAGCATCCCTCTTCTACCCGTTGGTCACTTTGTGAACCTCAAGGAACACTACTACCACCTACCAACTCCATCGCACAACTTTTAGAAATTTTATAGAAATTCTAAGGTTTTAATTTGAAACACCCCCGTTTATAGACACCCTTTTGCCGCGCGCGAATTTTAACCCGTGATGTCTTTTTGGCACCGGAGAGTATACGAGATACAGAAGGGTAGAAACTTGGGCTTGTTGGTACATTTTCAAGGGTAGAATTGGTAGCGCAAAAAACACAGGGCGTCGTCAGATACGATGTAAGAATGGACGCTTGCCCTCTGCTTTTCTTGCCCGGCGTTGCAGACGTATTTCACAAGCCAGGTTAGAGGAGTACTCATATTTCAACTATACCCACGCATTTCACTACCAGAGCAGGCCCGCGGTCGCTACTTTGACTACCTGAAGGCCAGCATCGTGACTGCGCGACCAATAGAAGTGAGAGTTCTCCGAGAGGTTTAAGCTGACAGGCTTCTGAGCCGAAAAACCGACTCCAAAGCACAATAAATACTTTTAAACATACCTGACGTGATGATTAAATAGCCTCCACGGTAAATTTATTTGAGCGAAAAACCAATGAAACTAAAAAAAAAGTGCACCCTTAACGCTTTTTCTTACTGCTGCTGTTGCTTTCGAGTTGACCCTTTAGTCTCTGTACAAAGGTTTGCAGCTTGGACAAGAAGCAGCCCTTCAGCTTTCACATAGCTATGATGGCATGACATGCGTACCATCTCCACTCAGCCACCCAACGAGTGCTGGATGGAGCCACTTTGACGCGACAGAACTCGTAAAGCAGTTTTTGCATTTACATTTAAAGAACCGCCAGCAACGCATGGCTGGGCGCGGTGTTACGCTAGCACCGCAGAAATAGGAAACGTGCTGTTAACAGCGGTCGCTGTAATAATAATAGAGCTTTGCGCATGCTTATCTCAACGTCAGCACAAAAACTTCAGTAGAAAATGCCTTTAGGACAATAGGTAAGGCAGAAAAAATATGCAGAAATAACTCTTTAGCTCCGCTGAAGTCTGAAGTTTGACGGAAGCCGGTCTGGTCGGGATGGTACGTGACAAAAAAAATAAACGGCAGCCTACCAAAAGGAAGATGACGACATTTTCGGCTCTTACCCGGAAGCTTTCATTCAGGTGGTACACTTCCTGAATCGGAAGCACTCTTGTAATGTCCCATATGTCGTCTGGATACAGTACGACGTTCTCTAGGTTTTCCTAGAGGAAGAAAAAGAGCCTGTAGGGGCCATTTCTCGGTGGCCCCGATTATTATATGAAAGAGAAGGCGATGCGGGCAGTATAGCGCAGAACAGTCTGCTCCGACTAGGCCCTCCGGCCATTAATGAAGATAGTATCATCGTCCTCACTTTTCTTAAAATGGAACATAAAAGTTATTTTCGTGTGTGTGTACTCGCTGCTAACACCACTCCGCCGGAGAGAGACGATGAAGAGTGGGCGTAAAAGAAGAAAAGGGAAAATGAGAGAAAGGGATCGATCGGGACGATCATCCCTAGAAGAATATTACCAGAGAAAAAACGACGACACGGGCTGAAAACCGCTCAGGCATGTGTGTGTGTGTGTGTGTGTGTGTGTGTGTGTGTGTGTGTGTGTGTGTGTGTGTGTGTGTGTGTGTGTGTGTGTGTGTGTGTGTGTGTGTGTGTGTGTGTGTGTGTGTGTGTGTGTGTGTGTGTGTGTGTGTGTGTGTGTGCGTGCGTGCGTGCGTGCGTGCGTGCGTGCGTGCGTGCGTGCGTGCGTGCGTGTGAGAAATACTTCTCTGTGCTTCGCTTGCCCTCGTACAGTTTCACTTACAGTTACAGGTGCAGTAGATGCTGATCATTTGCAAGGCCTAAGGACACACGCCAAAGAGGCAGCTCGTTTTTCCGTCAGTGCTATCTGCAGCACCGTAGGTGCCCGTTCGCCTTGTCACAGTCACGACGTGCACTTAAAGACCGAGTACGCGATGTCGATGACTGCAAAGTTTGCGAACGCGCTTGTTGTCACCGCCTGCGCTGTGCAGAGAGCCGTTAAGTGCATTTCAAGTGCACCGCTTTAGTGGCGCAAACCTAAAACGCCGATAGCGCGGTGTCTTCCACACCCGCCTGCGCGATTCCGCTGGCGTGGACTGTAAACGTTCCGGGGCACGTCGCAAGGAACGCTTCATTCAGTTTTGAGACGTGATGCTTTACAGAGCCCTCTTTGCACGATGTATCTTGAAAGCAGGCCTGACACATTTTAAAAGGCTCTTGGAAACGCCATCACGAAGTGACACATTTTTTATGCTCAAAACATTTATGCTAGCATCCATGTATATATCTGCGCGCTATGTAACGTTCCTCTCCTCTTTATATTTTTTATTTTCTAAGCCTGTTTCAGGCGTCTCAAGGGTGTGGACATCTTAATTTTAGAACACTCATATAGCTAGTTAACGTTTTGTTTATAAAATGTCAGTAACCTAACGGCACTTTTCACCTGACATTGGCCACTCAAGTTTTCAGCCCGTATTGAAAGAATTGTCAAACGCGCCAAGACCATACTTTTACAGCGAGAAGGTTTTTAAGGGACATCACCTGGGATAACCGACAATGCAATTAGTTACTTCGAGAGAAGAAGGGAAAAAAATGGAGTGAAGGAGGACGAGGGAGAGAAGGAGAACTATAGCATTTACTATAAGTATACACATTGCTCGTCCTAGGCAAAAACGCAATAGAGTCAAAGCAGATACCTAAGCAGATACCTCGCTTAGAGCTCTAGCTGTCAGATTCTTGCTGAATTAAGCGCAAGCCATAGTTTAACCGGTCACATTTATTTTTACAGTATTCTTTAATCGCATCTCACATGAGTTTAAACTGATCTTTTATACAAACCACATACGGTTCGTTTTCCGCTGTGACTTCTGACTTATCATACGACAAGTGATGGTTATAAACCAGAGTTGCGCATTCTCTCTTCAGGAGCTAGCTTAATATATCGTACGAAACGAAACGACAAATAAGGTGACAGATCTTGAGTGAACCTTAATGTTCTGCTATCGTAAGCTGTGTTAATTACTGGCGAGAGAGCTGGGCCCCTACGGACCAGTAGGAAAAGCGCTCACGCAAGCAATAATAGGCAATGAATGCAGGTCGCACGAGACTTATTGTAATGCATCCCATTACGCGAGTTGTGACGCGTGAGCGTGATCTTAAGAAAGAAAAAGACTCCGCGGATCCAATACTTACACGGCAGTTACACGGAGTTTCAAATGATGAGTAACGAAGGGTTTTACAGGGTGGCTTGTTGGTTATGTATTATTTAAAACCAGCGCTAGAAAACAAGCAACCGAAAAAAAAAAAACTGATAAAAGTATCCCGAATTTAGTTTTTGATATTCGGTTTCATTATATAGGTGTCCGCCGATATATGAGACAGATACTGCGCCATTTCCTTTCCCCCAAAACTAATTATTATTATTATTAATTCAGTTTAAACCGAAAAAGGTCAGTATTCTTGGCATGCAAGGCATAGCTGTATGGCTGTTGAGTACGAATTACACTCAGACAAAGTTGAAAATTAAGTAGAGAGGCCAAGGGGTGTGATGAGACGATGCTGTTATTGGATAAGCCGCGCAGTTATGCGATTTGAGGCACTTTTCCACTTGTTTACACTCCTCTGCAGACCGGGAAGCACCACCTCCGTGACGCCTGCTGCTAGCTAAGCACTTTTTATTCACTATGATCCTCCGCTTACAGCCGCTAGCAGGTTAAGTAGCTTTATCAACTGCATGTAGGACATTGACTCTAAACCATGCATGGTCGTAATGAAAATTATAATTTTCGGACTACCTCGACGATTGAGCCGCAGTTCCATCGCTGCCATCAACACAGATATCAACGCAGACCACGTGATGACCCGGCCTTTCACTCAACCAATCGCGAAAACCCAAATAAAACTTCTCAACCTAGTTCTTAGAACTAAGTGCTACTTGCGTTCTTGACTGCCGCCTGTCTAATTAAACTTGTGTTACTCTTTTAATCCCGAAAGAAATATCGTCCTACAAGCACTTTTCCAAGCGCAAAATTACTGAAAAATTATAACTACAAGCAAACAAACTGTTCATGCTGACAAAAATACCGAGACAGACTCTAGGTGACTACTGACCAGACAGAATTCCTGCTTTAACTCACCGAAAATGTCAGCAATTCCTTCACCGGAAATAATATTCGCCGAGAAACACCGAAACTTGCGTTCTCAAATAAACAACGAAAAAAGTCCGCCCAATTTCTAAAAAAAAAAACCGAAAGTCCAAGCCATACTGATAGGGCAAGTGTGTGTATGTCTCTTCCTATAAGGCCTTGTCTCCCAGCGCGGTTTTTAAACGAAGGGTTTTAATTTATCGTGCCATCAGTTATTTTGGTGCTAGTATTTGTAGTAAAAGCTACTCGTTTGTCTTGCAGTTGCTTTTTTCGGCACTGAAAGCAAGAAATACGTTGCGATTATTTGTAAGTTTACTTCTAATTATTCATGGAGTGTTAGCGCTGGGAAAAAAATTCAGAGAAAAATCTAAAACGCCGCAAACGTATACGCCTGTGTAGGAAATCAGCCGAAGGCGCCGCAGACGAGACCTTCGCGTGGCACGGCTCCTTTTATCCGTGCTGGCGGCCACATGCACGATCAGCTTAAAAAAAAAAAACACCGCAGCCTCAGTTCTGAGCACAAACGAGAGGCTGTAAAGCTCGCTCTCGCAGGAAAGACAGAGTGAAAAGCATCCTGTTTTAGCGCCTTCTCCGGCGCTCCACTTCCTACCTTCAGTTAGTCTTGTTTGTGGAAGGTGGTCCCTAATGTGATAGATCAGCGTCCTAACACTAGGGAGAGATGGCCGATAGGCAAGCAGCTATCCTCAAAAGGAAAAAAAACAGGCAGTATTGGATGAAAGTAGAGAGTCCAGATGTGTCTGTGTGTTGGGGCAGTCCCATCCAACACGTCTGTTGCTGGTATGCTTGTCTTGACGCGTACAAGTGTAGCTTGGTAATAGAGTCTCTGTATGTGGAACAAAGGATGGGTATCTCAACGCCTTTGTAGGAATCCTCGCCGAAGAAAAGAATGAATTAGCTCGTTGCTTGCCTGCGGATCATGGGGCTGGTGTGCTCTTTGGAATCCATTCAGCTACACTCAGCGTGCGATGCAACCTTCAGAATTGCTTTTGAACTCTCGAAGAAGAAGCGTGCTACTTTGATAGGTCCAGGGAAGGTGTCCTCATGGTCGTCTTTCGCAGGTGCGTCGACAGGGGCTCGTGGCAGGCAGCAAGTGTTGGAGTGCTTGAGTACAGACTTGGAGACCACATTCACGTCGAACTCTGAGTCTTAGGCTCCAGCTAGCGAGGCGGCCCAAGGGGTATTTCAAGTTGGCACGCCAGCAATACGCGTGATGGTCGCTAACAACCTTGAATGACTTTCCGTAAATGTACGGGTGGAATTTCAATGCGGCCCATGTCATCGCATGGTACTCTGTTTCCGTTGTTGAATATCACTCTAAGAAAAAAGGGTGTGATCTTGTTGCTGAGCTGACACCTTTTTGGTGCAAGATTACGCTATTTCTTAGAGACTAAGTATTTATGCTCTTGCACATAGTGTAATGTTACGCTTCTATTAGCCTAAACTTGCACTGCAATAAGAAGAGTAACTTTAAGCCAGCTAGGTTATAACATTACACTTTTCTAAGAGGGGTAAGTATTAGTCTGAAGACAAACAACCGATCATGAAAGGAGCAGGCTGGCACCTTCAGCAGGTAAATTTATGCTACGTCTAGAAGTGCAAAGTTACTTTGCCAAAGACTAAACTTACACCGACATAAACACAGTAAAGTTTGCACCCCTGTGGTGCAAGCGTACATCTTCACATGATGGATAATGTGACCCTTCTAAGGGCACAAGATAATGCCCTATTGCAATGGTTATCTATGCACTATCTGGTGACGCACACGCGCGCACGCGCATGCGCACACACACACGCACACACACACGCACACAAAAACACACGCACACACACACACACACACACACACACACACACACACACACACACACACACACACACACACACACACACACACACACACACACACACACACACACACACACACACACACACACACACACACACACACACACACACACACACACACACACACACACACACACACACACACACACACACACACACACACACACACACACACACACACACACACACACACACACACACACACACACACACACACACACACACACACACACACACACACACACACACACACACACACACACACACACACACACACACACACACACACACACACACACACACACACACACACACACACACACACACACACACACACACACACACACACACACACACACACACACACACACACACACACACACACACACACACACACACACACACACACACACACACACACACACACACACACACACACACACACACACACACACACACACACACACACACACACACACACACACACACACACACACACACACACACACACACACACACACACACACACACACACACACACACACACACACACACACACACACACACACACACACACACACACACACACACACACACACACACACACACACACACACACACACACACACACACACACACACACACACACACACACACACACACACACACACACACACACACACACACACACACACACACACACACACACACACACACACACACACACACACACACACACACACACACACACACACACACACACACACACACGCACAGACACACACGCGCACGCACACGCACACGCGCGCACGTGTGTGTGTGTGTGTGTGTGTGTGTGTGTGTACTGTCCACAGAAGAGTACTATTGCCCTTCTGTAGCGTAAACCTGCCCACTGAATGCAGGACTAAATAAAGTTGACCCATATGGTGTAAGCCGTAGTCTTTCTGGAAGTGCAGGCCGTGTCGAAATGTTGAGACAAATCTTTCACGTGAGATGGGCTGTGTCATCCTGTGTTCAGGCGCAGGTACTACTGCAGAATGCATAAAAAGGGTTAATCAAACAATTGGAGAAAGAAATATACTGTTGTATTTATTTTCCCACATGCTGCACCATATTACAGCAATGGCCCTGGCAGTCTTCTCCATACAGGTGGGGGCAGTATGTACCATGTATTTGGCATGCACAGAGAAGAAAACATGTAATAAATTTTCTAACTACAAAGCTTAGTACAACTTGGCCATAGGCTTAGTTAGTTCATGTCTAAAAATGTAAACTGCACAAAAGGCAGGGATAAAGGCAGCCACTAACTGCTTATTAAAGAGAACCAAAATCAGAAAATATATGCCGAAAAAACAAAAGCATGTCCCAAATGACAGCTACTTCCTCGTTCGCATATACTCACGTGATCGCAAGCACACTGGCTTCTCAAAAAAAAAAAAAAATTCGTGCTGTGGCCAACAAAACAAAAACCTACTAAAAGCTCAGAAAAAAACAAAATATTGTTCCCAGGTTCAGAGTCAAACTGTACGCATCCCAATGCCAGACTACTGGGAGGTTCGTGTCAAGAAAAAGAAAAAACACATGTATGAAATGGAAACTAGTAAAGGGAAATGCACTTTAACAAACCCTTCCCTCCATTTAGTTCTCCATATTTTCTTTCATTTGTTTCATTGTTAAATCATATCTTATTTTTTCACCTGCATTTCTGCTCTTGTTTGCTGCTTTTAAATTTCATCATCTATGAATTTTTATTTCTTCTTTGAGAATTTCCCTTCCCAGTGGTCTGATTTCTAGAGTGGCTAAGGTTTGATACAGCCCCTGGTAACAATATGGCTCTGGTCTTTGATGCCACTATACGTTTTGCAGCCCATGGTGTGAAGTCAAAGGGAAGTGCAGGTGATTATATAAGTCTCAGTGAGTGATATCACCAGCTGTAATTTTCATTATGTTCTGCTTTCCCTGCATATATTACCTGTGAATTCATTTCCTATTAGGTAGCAGTTGGAAGCTTGTGCCCGTGATGGCATTGCTGGGTGCATGCCACTGTCGCTGCCTTTTGATACAGTTTAATTCCTGGAGAAATGCTTGGACATTACAAAAAGCCTATGCACGATAAATTATAATAAGGAAGGTGGTGCGCTCCTTTGTCAAGCCAAGCTAAGGCTTTCTGGGTGCACCTCCTAACATCACCTGATGCTGAAATAAAGGCATTTGTATTTTAGGGCACCGTTCCTGGAAAACAAGGACAAACGTTGGGTTAAAAGTGAAATAATAGCATACACACAAAATTATACAAACCACTACAATAAAGGTAGCTTTAGTTCAGGTTCATAACCTGTTTTATACTACACCTCTACATTACGTCTATGCAAAAAGCTTTGGTTATTCGGCCAGCCTTCACTGAAAGACTACTTTAACTACACAAGCATGATAAAATAATTTTCTTCTAAAGCACTATTTTTGCATGAGTAAATTACAAACCTCAGCTTTTTACATACATAGTGCTGCTTCATCTAAAACTTGCAGCATATGAAGCAGCAGTAATTCTCATGAATTACATTTTGCCGCAACAGTAGAATGCAACCTCTATATAACATTTTTCAGATGCTTAGAATAATGAAATAGTAAATACTGACTGATAGCATGAACGAATGGCTATTAGTCAAATCAAATCAAATTTATTCCACAACAAAAAAAGGTTGCGAGGAGGGCAGGTAAAAGCTGTGAGAGACAGCTTGAGGAGCCCTGACCCCCTACCACATGGGCAGCATAGAAGCAAGCAACTAAGGAAGTACACTTGGACAAAACACATACATGAGTTAAGCAACATCATACGAAGAGGAAAGCACCAGGAAAAAAAATCAGTGTATGGCATCATTATACAAACATTTCACGCAGTTCTTTTGGTGATATACCAGATATGTCAATGTTAGTTTCTTTTAATACGTGATTTAGAAATGTGGGAAGTAGAAATTTCAGCATTTGATGTCCATAATTGCTTCTGCATTTGACAATGTACCACACTTCGGGATGGCGAACATTGTAAATAGGGAAGTTTTCCGTTAGCCATGCTAAGCTTGTTATGGCATTATTATTTTTTAGTAAACAGAGTTTATACAAACGGCATAGCTTGCAGTCATGTCATGCATTGATGAAACCTGAATTATATGATGCTTCTTAAATAAACCTGCAGTGTGAGAGCGATAAGGGACTTTACAGGCTAGGCGTAAAGCTCTTTTTTGTAAGACGGAAAGTTTACTAATATTTCCAGTTGTTGTTGACCACACAAGAAACGCGTAACTTAATTAAGAAGAAAATAAAGAATTATATATCAGTATGTTAACAGACGTAGGGAAGAAGTAGCAGTGACGGCGCATGATGCCGGTTGGCCTGGATAGTTTATAAATAATATAGTTCACGTGATGATCCCATGTCATGTTTTGTGAAACGTATACGCCCAGTGATTAAAATTTTTGACCCCTTCAATTTCAGAGTTATTTCACAAAACAGGAGGCAACTGCACATGTGTATGGCGGCGGTGAAATAAAACAGCCTTCGTTTTATTACTGTTAATTTGAAGGCATTTCATTTGTGCCCATGCATTAATTTTGGACAGCACGCTATTTGCTCGACTAGTTAAATCTGCACATGATTCGCCTAGAAAGAACAAACTCGTGTCATCAGCATAGATTATATGATGGGCCGTTTCATCGATGTGGTCTATCTCATTGATATAAAGGATGAACAGAAATGGACCCAGTATGCTTCCCTGCGGGACACCTGCTTTAATGGATTTTATCGAGGAATGTTCTCCTCCAATGACGACAAAGTGAGAACGGTATTGCAAGTAGGACATAAATAATTTGTTCGCGATGCCTCTTATTCCGAAGGCTTTTGAGGAATCCAGAAAAAGCCCAGGTACCATATTTCTGCATTCAAATTTTCTTAAAATTAATTATTTTTGGGCGAGTAGTGCGAACTCAGTAGATATTTTTTTGCGAAAATCATACTGTGAGGCGTTTTAAAATCAATTACACGTGTTTTACAGGCTTCACTTGAATATTGCCCGCGTCCGCGGCTCTGCTATTGCTCAAGGCTAAAAAAGTGGCTACAACCTCACTATTTGAGACTGGCTCTAGAAATATGGTTGGATTACTTCGGTCATTCATATATTTTAGGTCAGAAGTGCTGGTGCTAGGGTCACCAACTGAGAGAAAGAAGTCATTGAATGCTTGGCTAACTCAGCGCCTTGAATTTCTTTCCCATCCTTAACTATATTAGTTACCGGTTCTGATGCACTATTAGTTACAGTGTTAAGTGCCTTCCATACGTTGTGTGTGCAACCTTGTGTTGAGTTGAACAGGTTAGAATAATATTGCTTTGTTGCATCACGAAGGTGTTTAGTGACAAAATTTCTGCATTTCTTGAATTCCTTGAGCGCTTCGGGAGATTTACTGACTATAAATCTCTTGAACAGTTTATCCCGATGTTTCATAAGCTAAAGGCTTTCTTTATTTACCCATGGTTTCCGACTTTTTTTTGCACGTTTTAAATGCCTTGATTGGGAAACATGCAAAGTACAGGTGCTCACAGAATAACTCGGAATGCCGCGGAGGCGGTCGGGCGCCGGCGGAGCGCGCCGGCGGAAGATTACAGCCGCGGCTTGCGCATGCGCTGGCTCCCTAAGGAGCGAGCCGCGTTCTCTAGTGAACCTAGATTAGCTCTGCTGCTCCAGAACGCTAGCGCAAGGGCCTCTTAGCGCAGGGACAGGTGGGCTGCGCAGTGCAGTGTCTGTGAGATGCTATTTTCGCACTGCCCAACGTAATCTCTAATCGCATGTGGACTGCTTGCAGCGCTTTGTCAACGGTATATGAATCCATTCTGTGATAAAGCCGAGGTTTCTATGATTGTGTACGAGCTCCGCGGATTGGCTACCACAGCACCTCTCGCCCTTTTTGAGATTCGATAACGGGTGTGTGAACTCCATTTCTTGCGCAATTACTTCTACAGTTTCAATTTGTATAGTGAATTAAAGGAAGATTTTGACAAAGACTTGACGGATCCTTTAGCGGGAGCAAAAGGGCTAACGGGAATAAAACTGTTCTAAAAAATTAAGATGGGGGATTTCTCAGTGCCTACTTCATCGACAGGAGGCTTTTTTTCATGCATCCAGCACTGTATTAAACTTATATTTAAGGCTCAAGAGTATCACTGAGGTTTGCAGGCATTTCTACACTGCGCCCTTGTGGTATCTGGTAGCTCCGCTTTTCCCCTTGCGGCGAGTATTCTTGCATTTGAACGCACGTTTGCATTTGTTGACATGACTACATGCTTTCAATCAAGAGTAGGCCCTACGAGTTAAATACAACAAAAATGCTATGGAAAGCACTTTGCAGATACACAGCAGGAATCAGGCTGGGTTTATTTTCCTCCAGAACAGCCAAAAAAAAAGGACAGAATGGTAACTCTGCGTCGCCATGCCCGACGCTCCAACTTTTTTGCATTCAACTCGTACGACCTCAGTGAGTGACCTCGAATAGGCATCTAATAAGAGCCGGCTGCCTAAACTTTTTGTGCATGAAAATGCGCTGAGAAATGTGACGCTTAATTTATAGAGAAAAAATCTATAACTATTCTTTTACACCGACAAACGAACCCTCGCTATTTTGCTGAAATGGCGCTTTCATTAAAGATAGAAAATAAAACTGAGGGAGGAATAGCGCAAGAAGTGAGATTTCCCAGACCCAGCTAACGTGTTTTAATATATGAGCAGCAGTTCTATGCTAGCAGTAGCGCCAATGACAGAGAGCGTGACTGTCCGGACAAATGAATGCAGATCGGCGACAACACAACGCAAGCCGCACGTGTGAGAGATTGCGGTGGACAGCGCGTGAACACGCTGCGCGTCAAAGACACCGCTCGCCAGCCCCCTTCTCAAAGCTACGAAGCCCCTAACGGTAGCCTTTTTGTAGTAAGGCAGCGCTAATCTAGGTTCACTAGGGAAGGCGGCTCGCTAGGTAGGGAGGCCGTGCCGGCGCACTCTGTCTCTGTATTCTTACGCCGGCGCGCTTCACCGTCGAGTGGCCGCCTGCCCGGCGTTCTGAATTATTCTGTGAGCACCTGTATATTTCAGAGAGCTTTTCCATAAATAAATCGTATGCTAAGTTGGGGTCACTCTCTGTAAACACATCGGTCCAGCTTACTCTGCTTAAGCAGTCTCTAAAAGCAGATAGCGTTTCAGGAGTTATGAGTCTGTGGGAATATTCCTAACGCAGTTGTTTAGGTGTATTATGAACTTGACTGACGAACAAAAATATAGGCAAGTGGTCACTAATATTGTCAATTAAAGTGACAGCTCTAAAAAGGAAAGATCTGAATCGCTTATAAACAGATCAAGAAGTGTTGCTGATTGTGGTGTGATTCGCGTGGGCGCGACATTATGTAGCTTTGACAGGAATGACAATTTAGTAATGATTCTAGTTCTGTCTTAGCACTGGTATCAGCTAACATGTTCATGTTGAAGTCACCACCTATAATAAGTGAGTATTTTCTTTTACTCACAAATTCTAAAAGAGAGTCTAAAAAAGAAAAGAACAGACGAACATTATTTGAAGGAGGGCGGTAACAAACAAAAAACAAAAGTACCACATCTAATAGCAAGCATCCCGTAAAAAGGAGTGATGAAGCGAAATTTGGGCATAAGTTCAGAATCTATTGAGTTTGAGATTAACATTGCTACGCCACCACCCCTCTTTCCTGTGCAATTCATGTAGTAAGATTTGTACACTGGAAATGCAAACACATCCTCTTCAGAAGCAAACCATGTTTCTGAAAACATCACAGCATCGAAGCCTATTTGCGCCTCACTAAAAAATAATCAAGTTCATCCTGCTTATTTATACCCGATCTAAGATTAAAATAAACACAACTACAGCATTTCTGGCCACTGGATTCATATAAGCTTTTAAGGTTTATAACATCATCTAGCTCATTTGAGAAGGAAAGCATGATGAGAGGAAACTCGAAAGAAATATCAGGAGGCAGTGCCAAGTGAATACATATCAGAGCTTATCGAGGTCAGCAGCACAACGAATGACAATGGCGTTATCACCCTCTCCTTTCCTTACAAGAACCTTCCCATTGCAATGCCAGGAAAAACAGTAGTCATTGTTCTCTGTCCACTCTTTTACGCAGTGAAGCAAGTCTCTGTTTTGGTGCATCATGTTTTCAGTGATCGAAACACCAGATGAATCGTTTCTAAGGGCTTTCCGCTTTTCCAGCCACTGATCACGGGTTGGCTGTTGGGCAAACTGCACAATAATCTCAGGCACTTTATTCGGTCCTGAGGGAAGTCTATGAATAGCGCAGATGTCTTTCCCCGTCAGCTCTGGCAGGTCTACAGTCTTGGCTACTTTGTTCAACTTAAGACAGCAAGTCCTCGTTTGGCGTAACTTGGATGCCGTGAACTTCTATGTTTGGCTTCCTGCTACGAAACTCAAGACAGCGAACGCGGCGAGACTTTTCTTATCTCGACTGTTCCTCCTCTTCCTTGCACTGTGCGTTTGAAGATTTTCTGGTAGCCAGCTACTATGTAGTATGGGTAAATATGCAGATGTTGCCGTAGATCTGTTGTCTCATTTACTGCCGCATACGGGAGGCACTGCGAAATAACTATAATAAATTTCCCTTCCTACTTCGAAGCCATTATTAGAATTGGCTAAAAAAGCGATGTAAATGCTACAGCATTATTGATTGCACATCAGATACAGTAGCAGATTGTAACGCTGATATGAAATCTCAATTTTCTTTTTTGCTCACGGGCCGCACGTTTCAGGAGATTCCAAAGAGAGCAAAAAAAAAACAGCTCTGTTCCAAAGTAGTTTAGCTCAAGCAAAATAGATGCAGCTATAGAAATATGGATTTAGTAAACCCGTACCGAGCGTTCTAGAAGTTTCAGACAAGCAAAAGGGATTCAGACATTTGAACTCACGTGCCTGTCGATTTGGATTGGCTATTTGCTCCCCTAGAGTCAAAGACGAAGCCGATGTTTACCACGCTTGTCGTTGTTGCAGTAAAGTTGTGCGTACAAGATAACAGTCTCAATCATCCGAAGCAACTTACGATGATGAAAGAAAGCCTGTCTGTTTACACGCGAAAGCTTCATTCATTTTTTAGCTTGGGTCTTCGGGTTGCGTCTATCCAGTGCAATGTACTGTTTAGTGCTTAACCCTTTAAAAGAAAGCTATTTCCTGACCCATGAACCATTCCATCAGAATTCACAATATACTGCCGCAATATTAGCGCCTTGGTTACTGCTTCCTGTGGCACCCGGTTTGTTGCTGAATTCAATGCTTTTATAGCGCTACAATTCGAAAAAAAATTGCACACAATGAACTCTATTTCTGCCTTTAATGCAACTGCATTAAAGCAGCGCAAAAAGCTAAAAATGACGTACACGTACACTTGGATTAAAATAATTTCTGCTCTTGCAGGCGTGCAGCACAGTTTCAGCAAGAGAGCCGTAAGTGAGGTTCGTAATAGACTTCAACTGCGTTGGTCGCCTCGCTCCCTGTTAATCAATTCAAAATAAGCTGAAATCGAACTGCTACTGTGTGAAACACTTGTAGACGCAAAAACATGATCAGGAAATGCAGCTATATTGAAAACTGATTACTGTGGGCTTCACTATCTAATGTCGAGAGAAAGGATCCGTAAACTTGCTGGAAATGAAACGTCTAAATGTCTTTTACCCTACGTTGAGGAGTTCCAGAGAGGCCAGCAAAACTGCAACTGTGAGACCTGGCTCGTGTCATAGTAAATGTGCTCTAAAAAAAGTGCGTGTGTGTGTATGCACTTCATCTGCAGAATTATTCTTTTCCTAGGTTTTGTTTTTCAGCGTCGTCAGTATTACTGGTGAAGATGACGCATTTATCAGTGAGTACGGCTCGTTTTTGCTGAAATGGGGCAGAAATATGAGAGTGCAATTTATTCGGGATTTGAGTTACACTAGAATACATTTTCAGTTAACATAAAATTACTGCGTCAGCATTCTCGCGTGTTCATCAGCTTTTGATTTAATAACTGTATGCATGTTAACCTGAATCCTTTTTTTTTATTCGTCTGGCATTGTTGATATTCCAGTCAAGACTGGGCGACTGTAACGAGCAACGCACAATCGACGACATTCTTGGCGGGTGGAAGATAGGATTTGGCTCGTGTCTCATTAGTTTAGTGAGAGAGCGTAATGCTGATTTCATGTAACACTACGTCGCTTTATTTGCTCAAGGAACACGCGCCAAACGACGGTTTTCTAGAAAAGCAGCGCACGTGATGTGATTCGGAACTGGAGGGGGGGGGGGGGGGGGGAATAAGCGTCCTGGTGGGTTTCTTACGCTATTAGAAAATGAAGAATAACGCTAATGAATAGAGCTGTGAAGCAAAACGGTCCCTTTTAAAGCTTTTACTGCCGCTTTAATAAAAGGTTAATCATAAGCCGAAATTATAAATAAATAATTTCCATGCCTCTTGTATATTTGTTACAGTGGAGCGTTAAGAGGTTGGTTTCGCTGCAATTGGTCAACGAAGTGACACAGAATCCATCATGCCGTCGGTCTTTGCCGACTTACTGCTTTTTAAAACTACCCAATCATGAGAATGAAAAAGCACATGCACCAAATATTAGTTATTGTGATCGTTAGCAGCCACGAGCATGTTTGCTTGCGTGATGGTTGTCGAGGTGGATTGCGGCCAATGCACCTTTTTTTAGTAACGTTCTGCGCATGCTCCAAGCAACCTCGTCCGCCATTTTTTGCTGACCATGCGAGGCAAAAATGGGGAGATCACTGTACGCGTTCTTCCACGGAAGGCGTTTCCGGGCTTTAGTGCCAGCACCTTCTGGGCCCTTGCAGAAGCGAGGAGGCGTGGTCAGTTTGACCACCGTCCTTTAGTCACTGATCAAAAGGATCAATGCGCGGGGAGCATCTGTCCGCAGATTACTCACGCCTACCTGCTCTGGCTAGGCGAAGCCAGCATAGCTCTTAACCATTGCCCTCAAAATAACCCAGCCACCCGGTTGCGGGAGAGGGCCATCTTCGAGGAGGGGAGGCTGTGCGGGCTGCATGCTTTGTTGTACAGCATCTTCGCGCCGGGGCAACAGAGCTGGTTTTAAGAGCGTAAAATGGGGGTAAGTTTTCCGGAACAGGCGGGTGTTCGGAGAGTGCAAAGTTAGTCCACGCGTCTTCAGGTACCATAAATCGTGAAGATGCACCCTCTTTACACCTTTTTTTTCTTAGAGTGATAGCCTCTGCCTTTTACAGTGAGCGACTCGCTCTGTTCCGTTCTTCCTTTGGACGAGCAGGGAGCCGAGGCTCAAGCTGCTAGCATCACTGTAGATCTCGGTTTCGACTTCCTCATCAAAGTTGACAAGGATTGGTGGTTATTGTTAAGGGGGCTCTGAAACGCCTTCCGAGAGAGCACATTAACTCACTTAATCACTGCACTGTGTTGCCGTGAAAACCATAGCCAAATAATATTCTTCTACACGCAGCAGACGACCTACAATCACGCGTCAAAGTTGGCGAGCCCTTTCCGGCGACTTTTTCATGCTCGCGCCCTCCTCCGTCCCCCGCATCTGCGTAGACAAGGTTAGAGGTGGCCATTGGCTAGATTCTTTCAGACGTCAGGCAGCTACCATGGCCGCGGCCAATAAGCCGCTAAGCTCCGGCGGGTCGGGAAGCTCCGCTCCCAGAGGGGGGGGGGGGGGGGGTGCGGCGAAGGAGGAAGGAGCGCCTACCTTTCAGCGTGCAAAAAGTGACGAGAGGAGAGGGAACGGCGCGAAGACGCTGAAATTCAAATTTTAACTACAGATAACTCAGCTTCTACAAAGTGCATTAAAAAAAGTCTTGCTGGACACTAGCGGCGTGCTTCAATATCCCAGGCATGCCGCAACTTTATTAGAGCCTCCTTCACAGCCCCTTTAATGGCGTTGGAAGTTTCTTGAAGGCTTAGATTTGCGGCGTTTTCCAACGGAACCGGGCGTCTGCTTGAGGCTGTAGAAAAGACGGCAGTAGTCGACGCATTTCCTCGCAGACAATTTCGCGCATAACTTTATGCAAGATGTCGCTGGTGGTGCTGGGGGGAGGGGGGGGGGGGGAGGGCAAGCGGAACAGACTGGTGCCAGGTGTTTGTATTGCCAGTCCGGTCGTCGAGTGTCCTTTCGATGATCGACGCTACTTGGGTGAATTCCATGACAGTTTTGGGCGGGTTTCGTACGAGGCCAGCAGAAAGTGACGCCTTGCATCAAGAAGCTCATTTTTGTTTTACTCGGTCATATTTGAGTGAGCACGGAGGAACAGGTGCTTAATTTCTTTCACATAAGCAGCCACGGACTCGTTCGGGAGCTGGACTCAGGACTCAAGGAGTAGCTGAGCTTGTTTTTCTGGACGATGCTTTAGAACCTCTAGAGTATAGTTCGTTCTTGAAGTCAGGAGAGAAACCCAAGTCCGGAGAGAAACTTCATGATTATGTTGGTAGTAATTGGTTTTGGTTTGGTTTTTTTTTAGGGAAAGGAAATGGCGCAGTATCTGTCTCATATATCCTTGGACACCTGAACCGCGCCGTTAGGGAAGGGATAAGGGAGGGAGTGAAAGAAGAAAGGAAGAAGGAGGTGCCGTGGTGGAGGGCCCCGGAATAATTTCGACCACCTGGGGATCTTTAACGTGCACTGGCATCGCACAGCACACGGGCGCCTTAGCGTTTTGCCTCCATAAAAACGCAGCCGCCGCGGTCGGGTTCGAACCCGGGAACTCCGGATCAGTAGTCGAGCGCCCTAACCATTGAGCCACCGCGGAGGGTTTGGTAGTAACGCGAAGACTGGACTACAGAAAAAACAAACCCGTCTTCGTGCTGTTACCAACATGATCGTGAACCAACAAGCCCAACTCACCGGGGGCGTAGCCAGGGGGTTGCCTTATGCGGCTTCAGACTCCCCCCCCCCCCCCCCCTCGAATTTTTTTCGTGCTGTCATGCACCACTGAACAAAAGAATTACCGGCACCGGAAATCGTGTATGCAAGATTTATCTACAATGCCTTTTCACGCTCAAAAAGACATTTCGGCGTGAACATTGCGAACGCGGGCTGGATTTCGCGGCAGCTCCCATGCTCCTCGAGCCCACGCAAGAAGGACCATCCGAGCACAAAGCTTCAAGGGCGTTTCGATGACGAGCAGGCTCGTCGCGGCATCTCGCGGCGACCGCAGAAGCTGCGGAGCGCACGGATTTCAATTCCGAAACTTTATCGATATAAATTTATCGATATAAACAGAAAAAATCAATGCAAGTAAAAAGCGCTGTTTCTTTAGTTCTATTCTATAAGTTCACTTAATTAGGATAACGTATGACTGTTCATTGGCTTTTAAAGCCGCAGAATTTTTTGCCGTTTATTGTAAGTTAGCATCGTGATCACAGTTATCATGCGAATACGAAAATTGCGAGGAAATCAGTAACCAGTTTTGACCAACCTTCTCATTGAAAGCCCGGCCCACGCAGCGTTTCCCAACAGACACTCTCGGATATTGTGTAGTTTAACTTGTCGCATCATCTGTGGCTTTCGTTTGTCCTTTTCTTTCCTTTTTTTTTCAGCTACCTGCTTTTACTTCTTTTTTGAACCAGACCAATACCCTTCTTTAATTTTCTATGCAGAATGATTGCTGCCACTTTGCAGGCAGCGAAAATACACATTTTCGTATTGATTTCTGCATTCTTCCTCTATTATTCTATCCATATGGTGCTGTCGCCTCCACAGCATGGCTCAAATACATATCACAAATTCTGCGATCATAGTTTAGTTCTTGCCTGGATCGTCTGCCTTGCTATGCGTAAAGTTTACTAACTGTCATTTGCGCAACATGTTTATTTGCCTTGTTTGACTCGTTTTATACAGCGACTTTTGCTTAGATATGTAGAATTATTAGAGACATATACGTATACTTAAATATCTTGTGGCGAGGTTTTCTGTATACATGCAGTGAACTTTGTTTCCAGCGACGCTTTTTTGCCCTTTGTCAAGCTGTATCTTCGCATTTCTGATATTCCATTGTATCTGCGCATTTTTACTGTATATTTTATAGAACTCCTGCTTTTTATATGGGCTCTCTGTTCTGAGTATAATTTCGGTGCAATTACAATACTCGACCGGTGAGAGCTGTACCTGCGTAACACATTGGAATGAAGGAAAGCGTCATTGAGATTTTTCCCTGGCCGTTGCATATGTACAGAATTGTAAACAAGGTTCTTGAATGACAAAGATTCATTAACATATTTGTCCTCAACTTGCTCATTTCATGGCCTTTACGTTTTTCATTTCAGCGGCATGCACTGCTTTGCTGGTTTCGAACTGATATAGTTCTGAAGTTCATGTGATATTTTCCTTACTTACTGAATAGACAAAAAGCATGGAAGCATGAATATCAGTTGTTTCCGCCGCAATTCTTGGCTTGGTTTGTGCTGTTTAACGTCCCAAAGCGACTCAGGCATTGAGGGACGCCGTAGTGAAGGCCCCCTGAAATTTCGACCACCTGAGGTTCTTTAACGTGCACTGACATCACATAGTAAAAGGGCCTCTAGAATTTCGCCTCCATCGAAATTCTACCGCCGTGGTCGGAATCGAACCCACATCTTTCGGGTCAGCAGCCGAGCGCCATAATCACGGAGCCACCGCGGCGGCTGCCACAATTCTTGGGACATAGGAATATATTTTTTCATGAAAAATACATATTTTACTTGTCTTGACAGTGCGTATAGCGTTCAAGAATTCGTTTGCAGCATCTAATACACAATACATTCTATAAGGAGCAGGCCTAGCATTGGGTATATTTCTTACAGCTAGAACAAGTTCAGTGAAAGACCAAATCAAGGGCCTCGAACCAATACGAAGGCCAAGAAAGAGAATAATTTTTACCCAACAAATGCCGTCCTATTTCTCCCTTTGTGAGAAAATGAGACAAACAATTGTTTCATGCTGGCTGGAAGTCGCACATTCGCGCCCCCTTTTGATGCGTTAGCATTAAGACCCTCATGTCAAAAAAACCTCTCCGTCCGTCCGTCTTAGGCTTCAATTAGCAGGTGGCCAAGTGGAGGGAGGGAAATAGTAGGAGAGGGGAGACGAAGCGAGGATGGGAGGTGACAGGTGGCGAGTGGAGGATAGAGGGTTCGGCGTGTCACACGGTGATCGACGGACTAGATCACGTCGCCACCCGCTCGCACGGTCTGAATCCATCAGCTGCTGCGACTGTGGGGGCGTGGGGGGGGGGACGCTAATGCTAACGCATTAATCTACCGAAAAGCTTCACCAGAGCAAGAAACCGGCGGCTACAGTACCGTGTTGTCCAGAAAAAGTAACGGTGTAATCCGTGCTACGCCCACACTACCCCAGTGCAGAAATGCATGGTGTTGACCCGTGTTCTTATTGCCATAGCAACACAGTTGGCGCGTGAAATTTTCAGCGGCGAGTCAAAATTGTTCTTCCATTTCGAGCGCCGGGTGAAATCTGAGGCAATTGCGACTAGCGGGAGTGTAGACAACGAGCGCATGTTTGCAAAGAGCGTGTCCCGTGCGTACAGCCTGTTGCACAGTGTTACGGTTGGCGTCTGGCACCACGTGTACAAAGGCACCACGTGTACAATGTTCGCTACAAGAAGGGTAAGCTTAACAGCAATGCCAACGGTTTGAGTCGTTGCCCCTGGAGTAACAAAAGCCTCATGCTCACCCGGGTTTCCGTGCTATTTTTACGTTCGTTCATGCGTTTTTTTCTCGAAGTGTAGCCGATTGTTAGCTGATTTTAATAACCACGTCTCAGCGCTTTCAAGAAATGGCTGTTTTTAGTGTTCAGGGTGGAGGGACGTGCGTAAGGAATGGGAAAGGTGTAGCGGGTTTTCTTTTTTTCAAAGCCTGGTGTGTCTTGGATGAGGGTGGCCTTGTGTTCGCTGTTTTGTGGTTGTGGGTCCGGCACAATTCTGGGGGATTGCTTGCCCACGCCGAAGACGAAAAGTTGCGAGACCTGCTTGCAAGACCAATTTCACCGGACAAGACGAGGGAGAAAAGTCACAAGAGCGCCACGAGGACTGATGACAACTCCCAGGAACCTACCAGCTACGAACTAAGGGGTCGTCACCTCTAAGGGGAATTTTGCTACTGAAACGCCGAACCCTCGCACAGAGGCTGCTGGCCCCTACGCGTCGGGATCTTCCTCCCCCGCCGGAGATGCTGTTACGGTTGGCGTCTGGCACCACGTGCAGAAAGCAATTTCACCCGACCTTCTCTCGCCATGCCTCGTCGAAATGAGGCATGACTTCTTTCCGCCAATCAGATTCTGTGCCGGTCACGTGACGTCGACGGAAGCAAGATCCCTCCAACGATTGTAGAAAGCCTATTTAAGGGGCTCCTAAATGTACTTTTAGAAAAATTCATTGTCTTCTCTTCATCTTTCACCAACCTTGGAATAAACAGTGCAAGATTCGCACTAGAAATCGTCTCGTCCTTGCTCGGTCGCCATAGTCTACCGAATGCCTGCAGCCCGCCGACGACGCCACGCTACCCAATAGTAACGTCGGTCGAGCTTCGATAGGCATGCGTCGCAACAACTGTCTGGCAGCGATTGGGATACGCAACCCTGGAGACCCCAACTTGGACGACAACTACGAGACCGTAGCCTCTTCGTCCTGGTGACAACGTTCGGAAGGAAGGTGTTTGGATTCATGACTGCATATGGTGAGTGCACGGCTTTTCTTCACTAAGATATTACTTGGTTTTACGTATTTTGTGGAAAGTACAGCGCAGTGATTTTTCTTTAACCGTTGACGGAAGTTTTGAGTACGTCAAGGTTGTTATAGAGCGAAGAGTTAGCAGCACTACGGGCAGCCATGAACTTGGAGGCACTAAAGCAGCCGGAATTGTTGAGCTTGGCCAAAGAGTTGGGCCTCAAAATTGCCGAATCAAAGAGAAAGCCGGAGATCATAGAGGCGATCGAAGCGATCGGGGCAGACGACGATGAACTAGAGGAATGCCCAGAGATCACCGCAGAGAAAAAGGAGGAGCGTAAGCGCCTAGAGGAAAAAGAAGAGCGTAAGCGCCTAGAGGCCAAAGAAGAGCGCGACCTCAAAATGAAGCGCCTAGAGATTGAGCTTCTGAAAACTCAAAATACTGAAAGACCTAGCACAGAGGAATGTGAAAGCGAGCGCAGAATGACAGACTTGATGGCACCCTACGCAGTAGGAGGGGACAGAGGTCTTTTTCTGGTACAGTTTGAGCGCACGTGTGAGAAGGCACAATTCGCGAGAAACACGTGGCCTCAACGCTTGCTTACGTTACTGCCACGTGAGATAGCTGATATCATCGCCCGCATGGAGAAAGAAGAAGCAGAGGACTTCAATAAAGTCAAAGCAAATCTGCCTAAATAGTATAGATTTTCAGCAGAAGCATTCAGGCGAAAATTCAGGGAAGTCGAGAAGACCAAAAGCGAGTCATACTCAGATTTTGCACAAACCATGGAGGTAAACCAGAAGGAATGGCTCAGAGAAAAGGGTGCACTCGGCGACGCCGAAAAGACAATGCAGTGCGTTGCCTTCGGACAGTTCTACCGCCGGCTGCCAGTAAACATCAAGCATTGGGTTCAGGATAGGCCAGGCGTATAGACAGTATCACGAGAGCGGCCAATCTCACTGAGGAGTACGTAACGCGCCGTGCGTTCGAAGCAACGAAGCTCCTAAGAAGGAGATGACTAAATACAGACCCGACAAGCCAGAGCGATGGTCAAAGTCGAATAAGTATAAATCAAAGGAAAGATCAGAGATCAGAGTCCGTGAAAAGTAGTGACGAGAACAGCAAGAGAAGGGAGGAGTCACCCGAACAGAGGGCAGAAAGGCAAAGAAAAAAAGCTTTCGAGGCCAAGAAACCAATAGTTTCCTACAACTTCCAGCAAACAGGGCAAATCTCCGTGGGATGCAAAAATCCTAAACTTGTGTTGATGTCACTAACTAGTAACAAGGAAAATCTGAAATTGCTAGAACCGCACATTCGAGACCTCGTGGTAAATGGCAAACCGTGTAGAGTGCTTCACGACTCGGCAGCCACAATGGACCACGTGGTGCATCCGTCGTACGTAGAGGAAGGCCAGTTCACGGGAGAATGTGCTTGGATAAGACAAGCCGTGGAAACCTCCAGTGTTTGTCTCCCTGTGGCCAAGATTCGTATCGAAGGCCCTTTTGGAGTACTGGACACTGAAGTTGCCGTCTCGGCACATCTCCCGCCTCAATACCCATATTTGTTTTCTAACAAATCTGAAGATTTGCTGCGACGCAGGGGAATCGGGTTTAGTGAAGGGATAGTGCAAGCCTTAACTCGTTCCAAGGCAAGGGAGCTCGCGGCCAAGGCAGTGTATGAGTGTCCAGTGGTGGAGGAAACAGACTTGACGGAGGATTCGCCACGCAGCACCTTACAGGACAGCCCTATAGGGGATAATGCAGAAAGCATACCACCTAATTAAGTGGTCTGGAAAGCAGCGGAGCCTGAAATGTCTCGCGCGGCAGAATGCAGACAAAAGTTATTGAATGTAAGCCATGCCACATTGATTGCTGAGCAGGAAAAAGATTCCACCCTGCGTAACCTAAGGCCGGACGCTAAAGAAGGCGTGGCCAAACGGAACGCCATGTTTCTCAAGAGGGCAGGCGTCCTCTATAGAAAGTTCACCAGTCGAAAGGGAGTGCAATTCGACCAACTCGTGGTGCCGCATCCCTATCGTGAGCAGCTCCTGCACCTGGTTCACGGGGGCTTTTGGACCTGGCATCTAGGCATTCGTAAAACAAAGGACCGCTTATTGAAGGAATTTTACTGGCCCGGCTGCTTTCGAGACGTAGAATCATTTGTAAGAAGCTGCGACACATGTCAACGCATAGGCAAGCCCGGAGATAAGGTTAAAGCACCAATGAGACTTGTTCCCATTGTCACGGAGCCATTTCGCAGGCTCATAGTGGACACAGTGGGGCCACTTCCTGCAACGCAGTCTGGCCATCGACATATTCTTGCTGCACTATGCCCCGACACAAAATTTTCTGAGGCAGCGCCTCTGAAAGAATTAAGCTCGGTGGAGATCGTCAACGCGTTTTTGTCTATCTTCGCGCGAGTAGGGTTTCCCGCAGAAATCCAGTCAGATCAAGGATCTGTCTTTACGAGCGCACTGACCTCGACGTTTCTGGAAAAGTGCGATATTAAAATCATTCATAGCTCAGTGTACCACCCGCAGTCAAACGCGGTAGAGAAAGTCCACTCAGTCGTGAAACGGCTTTTGCGAGCCCTGTGTTATGAGCACAAAGCCGACTGGGAGAGTTGCTTGCCTGCAGCGATGTTCGCGCTTCGAACTGCACCGCACGAATCAACAGGTTTTTCACCATCAGAGCTGGTTTACGGACGCTGCCTTCGCTCCCTTCTTCGCATTGTTCGAGAATCCTGGGAAGGCCGGGCAGACGATCATTCGGTTGTGGCCTACGTGCTAGAGCTGTTGGACCGTCTGTACACTTCTCAAGAATTACCAGGGGAGGAGATGCGTAAGGCACAAAGCAATGTTAAGCATTACTATGACAGGACGGCTCGCACGCGACGCTTTGAAGTTGGGGGAAAGGTAATGATCCTGAAACCCTCATTGAAGAACAAGCTAGAGGTTCAATGGGAAGGAGTGGTTGACATAATTCAGATATTATCTGAAACAAACTACGTAATCGCGGTACCGGGAAAACGAAAGACACCACAAGTGTACCATAGCAATCTACTTAAACCCTATCGGCAGAGGGAGGCCATTGTGAACATGTCCCTTAACCAACCTGAGGAGATGCCGGTCGACTTTCCGGAGTTAACAGCCGTGACGGAGGCAAGATACATTCTCGAGACCATTGACAAGCTGGTAGAACAGGCGGAGTTGAATCCCAATCAGAGGGCCGAACTGAGAGAACTCGTGTTTGAATTTAAAGGCGTATTTTCAGACACGCCGGCAGGACCACTGCGATCGTTCACAATATCGAGTTAACCTCGTCGGACCAAGTTCGTTCGAAAGCTTATCGCGCTTCGCCTCGTCAACGTGAAGTCATGACCGCTGAAATAAACAAGATGTTAGAGCTAGGTGTAATCGAGCCAGGAGAGAGTGATTATACCTCGCCTCTTATCTTGGTTGAGGTCCCAGGAAAGGAGCCGCGACTATGTATCGATTACCGCAGGCTCAATTTAATCACGAAGGACCAGACTTATCCAATAGCGCATATCGAGGAAAGGCTTGAGAAAGTGAGCAGCGCTAATTTCATCTCTACGCTCGATTTAGTCAGATGGTACTGGCAGGTTCCGTTGACCGAGAGGGCAAGCAGGCTTGCGGCGTTTATTGTCCCGATGGGAACCTTTAATTCGTCCGAAAGTCCTGAGCTTTGGATGGAAGAATGCGCCATATTGCTTCTCTGGCCTTATGGGCCAGGTGCGCGCGAGGAATGGAGGACTTTGCACTTCCGTATCTCGATGACATAACGATCTTTTCTTCATCATGGGCGGACCATATGCAACACCTGCGAACCGTGCTGTGTCGTCTACGAGAGGCCAACTTAACTGTTATGGCTCCCAAATCCCAATTAGGGCGCGCGGAGGTAGCTTATCTAGGTCATGTAATAGGGCAAGGTCAATGTCGGCCTTCCGAGGTTAAACTGACCGCAATAGACAACTTCCCGCAACCACGCACCAAGCGGGGCATCAGATCATTCCTTGGCTTGGCGGGTTATTACCAAAGATATATCCCGCGGTATTCCGAGATTTCGAGTTCTTTAACGGATGCTCTCAGAAAAACAGAACCACAAACGGTAAAGCGGGATGACTAAAAAGAAAAGGCTTTTAGTATGCTGAAGAAAGCACTAACGAGTCAGCCAGTGTTGAACGCTCCCGACTACTCTAAGCCATTCATTCTTCAGTGTGATGCCAGCGACAGGGGTATGGGGGTGGTGCTCTGTCAAAAGAGAGATGACGAGAACGAGCATCCTATACTGTAGGCCAGTAGAAGGCTTTCAGTTCGGGAGGAAGCATACAGTGCATCAGAAAAGGAATGCGCCTGCGTAGTATGGGCGGTGCAGAAGCTAGCTTGCTATATCGCTGGTTCAAGGTTCACCATAGAGACTGACCACTGTCCCCTCACCTGGCTGCAGTCCATGTCTACGAAAAACGGCCGTCTTTTGCGCTGGAGCTTGGATTTTCAACGGTACTCCGATATTCGCTACAAGAAGGGTAAGCTTAACGGCAATGCCAACGGTTTGAGTCGTTGCCCATAGAGTAACAAAAGCCTCATGCTCACACGGGTTTCCGTGGTATTCTTACGTTCGTTCATGCGTTTTTTTCTCGAAGTGTAGCTGATTGTTAGCTGATTTTAATAACCACGTCTCAGCGCTTTCAAGAAATGGCTGTTTTTAGTGTTCAGGGTGGAGGGACGCGGGTAAGGAATGGGAAAGGTGTAGCGGGTTTCCTTTTTTTTAAGCCTGGTGTGTCTTGGAGGAGGGTGGCCTTGTGTTCGCTGTTTTGTGGTTGTGGGTCCGGCACTATTCTGGGGGATTGCTTGCCCACGCCGAAGACGAAAAGTTGCGAGACCTGCTTGCAGGACCAATTTCACCGGACAAGACGAGGGAGAAAAGTCACAAGAGTGCCACGAGGACTGATGACAACTCCCAGGAACCTACCAGCTACGAACTAAGGGGTCGTCACCACTAAGGGGAATTTTGCTACTGAAACGCCGATCCCTCTCACAGCGGCTGCTGGCCCCTACGCGTCGGGATCTTCCTCCCCCGCCGGAGATGCTGTTACGGTTGGCGTCTGGCACCACGTGCAGAAATGAATTTCACCCGACCTTCTCTCACCATGCCTCGTCGAAATGAGACATGACTTCTTTCCGCCAATCAGATTCTGTGCCGGTCACGTGACGTCGACGGAAGCAAGATCCCTCCCATGATTGTAGAGAGCCTATTTAAGGGGCTCCTAAATGTACTTTTAGGGAAATTCATTCTCTTCTCTTCATCTTTCACCAACCTTGGAATAAACAGTGCAACATTCGCACTAGAAATCGTCTCGTCCTTGCTCGGTCGCCATGGTCTACCGAATGCCTGCAGCCCGCCGACGACGCCACGCTACCCAATAGTAACGTCGGTCGAGCTTCGATAGGCATGCGTCGCAACAACAGGTGCGGAGTACTTGCCGAGAGTGTCACGACTCACGGAACACGCACAAGTTGGGAGGACTTGCCATGGAACGGTGCCGTTAGACAAGCGTTGAAGTAGGCGGTGAAAGAAACGAAGGCGCTAGGTTAGGTACAAACATAATAAGATACTTTTAGCAAAGCGCGTAGCGCTACCGCCCGCGCGCTGGTTGATCAAGATGCGTCACGCGTACTGCACCCAGCTTCCGGCACGTGTAACCAACTGGCACCTCCCGTAGTTCGTACAGCTCATACTGACGCTATTGCGAACTAACACTTACGAGAAACAGCAGTAGAGCCTTTTTGAACCTCGTTCATGCAGAACCTTGTGCGCTTATGCGGGTCCTAAATGACGGAGGATGGGCGTGAATGGACGGACGGACGGGATGCGGGAAAGGGAGAATGTGGCCGTTAAATGCACTCCTGCAATAAAATCCTGACATGCTGGCGGGCAGTGGCGTCATCAGTAAGTTCACCAGAGCAGAGAAATACCATTGGGAGGACGGACGTGACGTAACAAGACCGGGGAATGCTCATAGGCTTGAGGGTAGACGTCATCAGACCAGATTCATCAGTGTGGAGTCTCCACCTGCCAACCATGGCAGGTCGTAACCTGTGTTTCACAAGCACCATCAGTCATTCCCGACAAATGTATCGACAGCTTCGCGCAATCGTACTGGTAACACATAATGGAATTAAGTGTTCCTGTGTTTTCATCCCACAGCTTGATCACAGCGCTGCCAAACTTCATGACCTTAAAGTGGCGGCTACTGTGAACATGTTGCTATTGAAACTTTAATTGCAAGATCAATGCACTAATGAGTATACGGTGCTCAAACGGTCTGCGGTGAGTTCGCGGCACCGTGCGTTAAAGGTTTAAGCTGGGTCGAATTTCTTTTAGCCTCCGTAGTGCGCTTTGCCCGCGAACACAGGGACGATTTAGTCTTCGCTTTAGTCGCGAGCGTTATTCAAAATCATAAAACGACGAAGAAATTGTCAATAATGTTGCCTTCAACCAAAGTACGGCATGTGATACTGTAATACTGTATGCTAAATTATCACAAACTCCGGAATTCAAGGTTTTTTTGTTGCAAAGCAACTACAGTGCTCAGGCCACAGCATCAGTGTACAAAGCTCAGTTTCGAGCCGAGTCAGTTCTGCGACTGACTTCAGCTTGCCACGCATCGCAGCAAAGCGAGACCGCACACTAAACAATTTCTCACCCTTTAGGGTGTAAATCAGCTGTCCCCAGACGAACACCCTTTTCCAATTGTTCGGTGCTAAAAAAGGGTGCAGAGATCAGCACCCCTAAGGAAGGGTGCACTTAATGATACATTACAGGATGTGATGGTTGCACCCTCATTAAAGGGTACTATTTTTTCATAACACCTCTACGAATGCATGTTGGAATGGCGCTCCACATTGATCGATCCATGAAGCAAAAGCCTTGGCCTGATGCGCGCCCTCTAAACTTTCATGCTGTGCACCCTTCCTGAAGGGTGCTGATCTCTGCACCCTTTTTAGCTCAAAAAAGGGTGTTCGTCTGGGGACAGGTGATTCGCACCCTTAAGGGTGAGAATTTGTTTAGTGTGCGCAAGACAACGTTTCAGACAACGTTCTCCTGGGTGTGCAAGAAAACTCACAAAAATTGACGGACAATTAGATGCACACGTAGACGAACTCAAACGTCTATATTTAGAAAGTAAACATTTACGTATAGCTAAAACACACGCTGAAATGTTCGCACATCGCGTTCGCGCATTCGTACAACTCGAGCACTCCGCATGCACACAGCTAATCGCTCTGGCGCACACTCATCGCGTCCTCGTTTTTCTCAGCGTCGTTGACAGCAACTCACTTGGAAACACAACTCACAAGCACACACAGCAACACGCGTCCGTGCACAGGCTTGCTTTCCAAGAAATGCCGGCGGGTTCTCTGGCCCGCGCTTCGGCCGTCCGTTGAGACCGGACATCCGGCTGAAGCTCGCCTCCCAACTGTCGAACAAAAGGGCCGCCCACCACTCCGGTCGTTAAACAGAGGAGTGGCCCTCTGCACAAACGTGCAGAAATGACGGCGGCTAACGAGGGACTACACTCGCGGAAACAGGCAGATATAAGTGAAACAACTCTCGCTAACAGGTGCGTGGTGCACGGAATTTCGAGGCCGCGTGGCTGGCGTTGCTACGGCGCGCCTGGCACAACAACGGTGCTCGGTGCTGCGGTCTCAGGAACGCTGCTACGTAACCTACTGTGCTGGCGCACGCATCCACACGGGCTCCTTGTGGCGAGATAGCGAGAAGAGACGCAGACGTGCATCAGGGGAGACACAGGAGACCCAGCTAATCTCAGCTAATTCTTTTTTTTAATTGCAAGCACACAGAAATATGCGGCAACAAATTAAACAGGCCTAAATAAAGGCCTAAAATTCATGACAGCAAAAAATACAGCACGGCGCAACTTTAAGACACGGGTGAGGAAAAGACGGGATACCACAGCGTTGACTTCAATTAGTTTTTTTATTGCAGAAAGAAACAGCATAAATCGGAAGAGTGAGTGGGAAAACAAGGGGAAAAGCTGATGAGTTTGCTACGCTGCATACGATAACAATGGCGAAAAGAAAAGACACGATTTAAGAGTGCTGCACCTGCGCACGAATGGAAATGCGAGGAAGGAGCAAAAATATGAAATCGCTACGCAGTACGAGAAACAAATGTGACATGAAAACAATTAGAAATATGGGACAACATCATAAAAAAAACGATTCAATAAGAGAGCCAAAAGGGGCCTTAAAAGGTTGGAAAAATGATGAGGGGAAATTAAAAAAAATTACAAGGCCAAAAGGGCTAGTAAAAAACAAAGGTGAAAGAGCGATCTAAAACCCTTAAAACTTGAAAATTAAACCAACTCGCCCAAATTACTCAATTCAAAGTTGCCGCGGCAATCAACCTAGCAAAGCAGGTTACGTCGCATTTAAACTTCGAAGTTCTTTATCAGTGAGCGAGATCGATGGACCATTGGTTCAGATTTTTTTTATTTCTTAAAAAAACGCCTTCTAAATTTGACGCGTTCATCGTCAGGGAAAAAGGGGAATGAGGTAGCGCTAAATACAGGCTGGCGTCTACAGGAACTGCAGTGATTTTCCCCACGATAGTAGCCGGATAACATCATAATCGTTTTGCGCTCTCTCAGCGCAACACATTGCTAACACTTCGTCCCGTTTTTTTTCGTGGTGCACGTGCCAGCAGGAAAACGGCATTTGATATGCGATCGCGCATGTGGAAGTCATGGAGCTAGCTCTGCACCTAACCAAGCACTTAAAGGCACTGGATGACCTTACGCCATAGAATTTTCCCGATACAAGAGGAGTGGGCCATTTCAGTTTCAGGGGGAAAGAAAAAACCACATCCGCGACGTAACGCTGCGGAACAGGTGGTGCACATAGGGCGGCACAGACAGGGACCCCGGAACTTTTTTTTTTTTGAGTGAGGGGAAGACTTCGAGCTTAGTTTGTTTTTTTATTTAAGGCTCATTTACACAATAAATTTATTTTTTATTATTTGTTTTTATTTTTCAAAATTCAAAGGTTGATGCAAACTGTCACGTTGTGGTGACGATGCTCCAGCAGTCAGGAAGACAACGAAAAGGCTTCCAAAAGAAAGTGTTTAAGGGGCTGACTCGCGGGCACTAAGAATTGAGTGACATATTGACAGAATTGAGCGATAGCCACAAGCGTGCTCGGGGGTTATCGAACTGAATGCCTGCAGTTCTTGGCCGCACTCAATTTAAATGTAGCAATGATACTTAGATAAAGAACCAAAAGCAACTGCAGCAATCTAGAAAAAATGTAGAAGCCTTTGCATGCGGCCACGATAAATGGAGATAAGTCTCGCCGCATCTCGCATTACAAAACAAAATGATAAAGCCGTGTGCTGGTGGTTTTCAGTGCAAACGAACAAACGGTGCCAATATTCACGGCAAAATAAAACGAAGTGAAATGGGAAGCTTTACGCATGAGGAGTGATCACTTGCATTAAAAGTTTGTGCATAGTTTGCTTCAGTTCTGCTATTCATGATTATGTACACGGTTCAGACTGCCGACTTGTGTTGAGACATGGCTAATTTAGGTTACTCATATACGAAATGCTTTACAACTGGCTACGAAGCGAAGTAGCTCAGCCTCACTGTGATTTGCATTAAAATAGTCCTCGAAAAAAAGTGTTTCAATTGTCATAAATCTGAACCAAGTGCATGCAATCAGTGACTGGGGGGGGTGGGACCGCCTTCTTTGCACCCCCCCCCCCCCCCAATCCGGGGTCCCTCGTGCCAATGCGTTACCATATTGGTCTTATCAGTCGTGCGCCAATGCTAAAACTCTCAAACTCGAACAGAATGGGGTTCATTAACGCGCACCGACATCGCGAAATGCGGTTTCGTATTTCGCACAAACCTAAACGCGGCGGGATCAGACCTGTGACACTGAGATGACAAGCCTAGCGCCAAAGTCATTGAAACACCGCGGAAAGGGAAAAGAAAAAAAAGGTAGCAGAAACGTGTGACCAGCACGCACGGCGGAATCAACCAGATCGAGCTGAGCAAGCACAATTTGAAGACACGAAGAAAAAAAAAGCAGCTTCGTTCGAAGGGAGCCTTTAATTTCAGTTTTCAATCCATACGCCAAGTGCTTATGCACTATGGGCACAAAACTAGTTGTGACGAGAACAGCGCCCTTTTGGGCTGTTTGCCTGACGCCGCGCACACTAGCTGCTCCCTGTCTAAAGCACGAGAGCACACGCACAATTTCCGCAGCAGTGTCAAAGCGCGAGGACAACCCTCGAACGGGCGCGCTCTTCACTCACAATGGCGTCCATGCACGAGCGAAGGAGTGCGCGAAGCAAGCTCCTCTCACAACGGCGCCGAAGCGCGAGCCAGAAAGAACGAGCGCGCGCGGTCAAAACTAGTCTTCTTCACGAGTGGGAGACGCAGACGCACTCAAGTCAGTGGCGAAGCTCGTCGTCCTGCCTGATCAATTACGAGGAGTCGCTCGGAGTCACTCGGAGTCGCTGGTCACTGGAGTCCGCAGCGCCCTCTCGCCCCGTTTGTGTCTCCTATTCAGGGTGAAATGCTTGGAAAAAGGCTCTTTGATACCACCTTGAGTAGAAGAAAATACCTTGGGCCATGGCGCTCTTAGCCACAGATGCCCTTGCGCCATTAAAATCCATCAAAATCATCATACTTACCCATCCTGAGGATGGCGAGCAGCTTTCTTTCACGGCTCGTGGTACTCCTAGAATAGAGTGTGAGTTTGGAAGCAGCTACTGGGTGGGAAATTTGAAACTTTCGAGGAACCACAAAGCGAATAGCGGAGCGAAGATAGTACCAGCTTTATTGCGTAGTGACAGCACTGTTGGTCGCTTGTCGTGGAGCACAAATTTTCTACGGAAGAAAGGCGAAAAACAAAGAAAATGTATCCGCTCCACTTTGCTTCAGCGTTCAAATCTTTAACAAAAACAAAAACATTTCGCAATCACTTCACATGCACCACCAAGTCCTTTTTTCTTCCCTCTAACGTCTGCAGCTATTAGTCGTCGATGTCACTTTTCCGCTGTCACTTTGTCGGTTTCAGGTGACCGGGAAATCAGCTCCAAAAAAGTCACTCACTGCGCTGAGCGAACACGGCTGTCTTGAGAAGCAGCGCCCACAGAGGCTGTTGCTCGCGATGTCCAGTGGTTCCGTCCACAAAAGGCTCAAAATCGGCACCGCACATCTCATTGAGCTTCGTCAGCACGCTGACGATGCGGTCGCGCAGTTGCTCGTGATTGACAGAAGGGGAAAGGTAATCTTCGGTCGCACCTGAGCGATCCATTGTGATGAGAACCCAGCAGATGAGATCCAGCCGCGCGGGGCTGGGCGTGAAGAAGACTTGCTTCACGTCTTCATCGTCGGGGCGATTCTCGAGAGCTTCAAGCAATCTGGCAACGTCACGGCACCGGCAAAGGTCCTCTTTACTGGTTCCGTTGGCCATGGTGAGCGTTTCTGATTCAATCCGTTCGAATGAACTGAATAGGTGGCGTCTTCTTTTTTCTCTTCTCTGTGCAAACAGTGCTTCTTCTGCTTCCTCTTCAGCGTTCGCTGAAACCGTCTGCGCTTATCCTAGCTCGCGCCGCCACGGTGGCGCTGTGGTCAATGCTGCAGCGAAGGCTTCGTGGCCGCTGCAGGGTAAAAAGAGACGCACTGGCAGCGGGGAAATTCCGAGCAGACTGACATTATTCCTCACAAAGCAAAGAGGAATCCGAAAGGAGAGCACAGAGCGAACGAGATAGAGAGAGGGAGCAGAGCGACTAGACGTTTCATGCTGCCGTGCCACGCAGGTGTGAGGCATCTCAAGTTATCGGCGAGCGGCGCGGTTGCGCTTGGCATCTCGTGTATCCGAGCCACGCCGGCACATCCTGTCGACTACTTTGCGCGTCCTCTACAAGGCGCTCGACTACAGAGCCGGAGTACCCGAGTTCGAACCAGACCGCGGCGGCCGCGTTTCGATGCAGGCGAAACGCAAAAGGCGCCCATTTGCTGCGCGATGTCAGAGCACGTTAAAGATCCCGAGGTGGTCGAAATTTTATAGCGACATCTTTACTAGGCTATGTCGGTGGGGATCGTGTCCGCAAAATGTGTCGGCAGCAGTTGTGAGCAACTCAAAAGGGATAGTGTAAAACGAGTGGTTGTAATCGAAAGAGTATGGTGTGAGTGTGCTGCCCAAAAAAATTTCGAAATTGAATGAATAGTTACAGCGTAGCACCAAATTTTAAAAACCGGAAGTGTGGAGTGGTCGGAGCCAAAGCGTGGTGCCAAGTTTGAAAACTAAAAACGGGCAATCACGTGACTATTGATAAGTGGTCGATAGGTAACCAGGAGATAGAAAAAAATGATAAATTAGAGGCAGTTAGGTAATTAACGAGAAGGAAAAGTGATGGACGGGTAAATAGACTGGACGGGTATATAGTGAGTGTGCGGGAACGAAGCGTGGCGGAAAATTCGAAAACTCGAAATGGTTGCCGGGTTGTATCAAGGGTATAATCAGAGTTAGCCGATAACCAATCAATCAAGTGAACGAGAAAACAACCATGACGCCAAATCTGAAAGACGACCAGTGTCGAGGAGGCGTCAACGCTTTCGCATTTTTCCAATACGGGTAGCCGCAGTGACCTCTAATTTTTCCGGAGACGACCACACCGACACCGCTTTCTCTCTTTCTTCTTTCACTCCCACTTTCCTTCCTTCGCTTATGGCGGGGTTCCGGTGTCCACCAACATATGTGAGACAATTACTGCGCCATTTCCTTTCCCCAAAATCTAGATGAGAGGTTAAAAACGGGTTATGGGGGAGGGGGGTTAACGTCCGAAGGCGACTCAGGGTATGAGGACACAGCAGTGGAGGGCTCCGGAATAATATCGACCACCTGGGGTTCTTTAACGTGCACTGACATCGCACAGTACACGGCCTCTAGAATTTCGCCTCCATTGAAGTTAGACCGCCGCGGTCGGGATCGAACCCGCATCTTTCGGGGCAGTAGCCGAACGCTATAACCACTGAGCCACAACGGCAGCCACAGGCTAAATATGTATTCGAAGGGAGGTAAGGTAACTTCTTTTCCAGGCAAACTGTCTTTCTGCTAGTAGGTCAATGGTCGGACTGCTGACTCACGTGGCGCCACTGTTTCGAATCAGGTAGGCTTCATGAATCTGTCGAGTGTGTTTTTCGGGGTATCGTTCCAAAATCTTCGCCCTGTCGAAGGCTGGCAGGCAAGAGCATTTCTTACAATTAATAGCCAGATTGCTGCCTGTGCCAGTCTCGAGCGAACTGGAATGTTTCCGCAGACGCTCGCTGATGCATCTACCTGTCTGTCCAGTGTAGGACGCTCCACATGATAGCGGTATCTCCTAGACGACGGAGGTCATACATGGATTCAAACATGGCAGTCTACGCTTTATCGCACACGTGCTTTTTGGCTGATCTTCTTGGCTAACTTTTCCTGCAGAGGCCTCCTTATTTTTCGGGTGCCGAAAAGGTTATGCGAACTCCGAGTATTCCAGCTATCTTCTTAAGTCTATGGCTCATTTCGTGTATGCTCAGAATAACCACTGTTCTGGGCCCGTCCGTGTTTGTCGCGACTATCGGGATGGGTTTGGCGCGACTGTTGCAGTAAGTTTTCCGCCAAGCTTGCGAGGAACGACATGAGAACCCAGCTTCTGTCACCCGTTCGACTTGCGCCTGGAAGTTGGTCGGGACACAATGGGCTCACGATCTTTGAAGAGCTATCCTTAGCGCTGATGTAGCAACGGTGGAGTTCACCACTTTCGAGTGCGCTGACGTAAAGCGTAGGGGGCGCTTCATGGAGCGTGTCGTGTACTTTCAGGAGATGTTATCCTGTGTTATTGTGAGGGCCACGTCAAGGAAACTAAGTACTGTGTTTGCTGCAAGTTCTGAGGTTAATGAGAGGCCTGCTAGTTTGAACTTTAACAGACCTACGGTGGCAGGCAGCGCCAACTCGAATTTGTCTCCTGAGGTGTAAAGAAAACCCCCTCAATCCGCCTGCATCCCGTCCACCGTGCCCGCTACGGTTAACAACCTTCCCATTAAATCAGTAGATTCTTATAAATATCTCAGTATCCATTTAAGTAAAAATCTAACCTGGTCGCAACACGTTCACCGTGTAACAAATTCAGGAATCAAGTTTTAGGGTACCTGTGCCGTAACCTTGTCTTAGCACCGCGTTCTATAAAATTGCTTGCTTACTTAACATTTGTACGGTCGAAAATGGAGTTTTCATGCACCGCCTATGATCCTAACTTTCCTAACCTGATTGACACGCTCGAATCAGTTTAGAATCGCGCTGCAAGATTCGTTTGTTCTAATTTTTCATACCACACTAGCGTTTCCGCACTAAAGTCTCAGCTTAATCTCCCCGTATTGGCCTGTCGTCGCCAGATCGCCCGTCTTTCATTATATCATAAATTTTTTCATACCTTTATTCACGAAGTTATTCCTATCACAGGCGCTTATCGTATTTCCTGTAATTGTCACCCTAACGCCGTCTACCCTGTGAAAGCCCGCACCGAAACATATCACCAGTCTTTTTTTCCTGAAAACAGCCCGACACTGGAATGACCTTCCATCCGAAGTGGCAACCATCCTCGACTACAGCAGGTTAAAAACCGCCCTCGAACATCATCTGTATTCATGGTAATTGTCTTCTCAGCCCACCCCTCATGCAATGTCCCTCGTGGACCTTTGAGGAACAAATAAATAAATAAACCGTTCTGTTATGATCTGCGAGTGCAGTTCCGGCCCCTTTTTCGTTCGTGGCGCGACGCCGCCATAAAATCGACACGCACACACACACACACACACACGAACAAAGGGCGATTCAGCTGCTTTCTACTGATGTAAATAGGACGTTTGAGATGCTTGAGCTTTTTCGCGAGGCTCCTTGGTCCATAACAGTGGGAACTGGGACAAAGCATGGTCAAACTAATTAGTCGAATGGTTCAAGTTTGTTTGACCGTGGACTTAGGCGATGTCGTGTAATTCGAAAACTGCTGCCGCACGCTATGCTCACCGTAAAAACCGATTTTTTGGTGCTACTATTCATTGCGGTTTCGAAGACTTACCTTGATCCTGAACGTGAAAGCGAAATTGAGTTGGCACCGATCGCAACTGCCACACGGCGCACTGGGACCGCGGTCACCTTGGGTCAGTAACTGCGAGGAAAGTTTTCTTTGGTGTCGTATACGTAACTTGCAATTTTCAAGTGGCGCTTCGATTGTTTCACTGCGCTACTGAAAACTGCTCCCGTGAGGCTCTTGAGTCGCGACGAATGTGAGACCACATTCTGAACCATGAGATGGGCGTCTGGCTGATACCGTTCTTTTCTAGGTGCTCTCGACATGGCGCTGTCATTTGACGCGCGCAACATATGGCTTCGGCAGAGCAAGGAAGCTCATGCCTAGACATGAGCGAAGGCAGGTGCATCACGAAATCACTACGGGTTCTACTGGAAACTGCTTCCTCTTCTCACTAGGCTGTGTTATGGTGCTTCGATCCGCACTGGAAAGCTTCTTGCACGTTGCTAGCTTATCCCGTATTTAGTCGCATAATCAACGCACTTTTCTACGTTTCCTCTCAGAAAGTACAATATTTTTTTCTCCCATTTCCATCCTCTGGATACCCGTACACACTGCACACGCAACGGGAAACAGGGCCGCACACGACTCGGCTCGAGGTTTCACCCACCGAGCAGGGCCGTTGGCCGACTCGCACGCGCTATTTTCCGGGAAGAACCACTTGGTCACATAGCACGCCATCATAATGCATTACCGACTCGGATGACTGCAGTTTCCTCCGGGTGATAAATCTCTTTGAAAACCTGAAACACTCCTTTAGCGACAGCTTCAAACACTCTCTCCCTACGCCGGCCCGGTATGCCGCCATGTTTCCCGATAGCTATAGCCCCGACTGTGTCGTATGCGGTCAACGCGCCGATGCAGCCCACATCCCATGGGCTTGCCCCGCTGATCTCCGTAAGCGAGAGCTGCAACTGAGAAATTTCAAGGAATAGGGGGCGGCGCTGCTCAGCTCGGACCTGGATGTCCAACGCCAGGCCCTCGAGCTCGAGCGAGCCACCCAGGCCATCACGATGGATGGATGGATGGATGGATGGATGGATGGACGGACGGACGGACGGACGGACGGACGGACGGACGGACGGACGGACGGATGGATGGATGGATGGATGGATGGATGGATGGATGAGGCTGAAACCTTTAAATCGGGCTGTGGCTCAAGCCACCTAGCCATGACTTGTGAAATTATACTCTTCTCTTGATGTTAGCCGCCAATCAGATAACCTTCGCTTGGTTACTTCTACCTGCTTAAAATCTACTTTTCCTTCACTGTCCTTAAACCCCAATGCTTTGAATAAATCAGTCCCACTGCTTTCCACTGTAAGGTGAAGCCGTTTACAGAAAAGTATCAAGTGTTCAGCCGTCTCCTCCTCCTCTCCGCACGCAACGCACAACGTGTCCATCTCGTGGTACCTGACTCTATATGTCTTAGTCCGAAAAAGTCCCGTCCTGGCCTCAAACAACAAAGGGCTTCCCCTACAATTATCATAGATATTTTCTTCAGCAATTTCCTGCTTAAAGATCATGTATGTCCCCAGTGCCGATTTCGTCAGCATCCCTGTTTTCCGGCAGAGCTCCCTCTGTTTGTTAAAACTTTTTTGCCCCCCCCCCCCCCCCCCTGCTGTCCAGATATTTTATTGTCAATTTTCTAGCTCGCTTTCTCCATTTCGTGTCAATATTCGTACAGGGATCTGAAAACTTTGCTAGCCAAACGCTTTTCTCCCATTTTTCTCAATCGCTCCTCAAATGCTATCTTACTGCTAGCTTCTCTGCTCCCGAACGACGCCCATCCCATATCACCCTGTACCCCCTGATTTGGTGTATTGCCATGTGCTCCCAAAGCTACCCTCCCTACGCCGCGCTGTTTGATTTCTAACCTCGCTTGAACATCTGGTCTCATGCACAGGGCCGCATTGCCGAAAGTCAGGCTAGGAACCATCACCCCTTTCCTGATCCCTCTTACCACTTCATACCTATTGTAATTCCACAGTACCCTATTTTTCATGACAGCTGCATTCCTGCTAGCTTTATTCCTGCTAGCCTTCGTGTGACCCGGGTCCAGGAGATATCTGAGGAGGGGCCAGGTGTCTTTGAGGCCTAAATTGCCACTCATGCGATCGCAGACCTGTCCCCATTGTTGATGGGCCAGGTCGCGTGCATGTGTTTCAATCTCGCGTACGAGATGAGCGATACGGCGTTTGAGGGGCCGATTGTGCTTTTGATTGAGCCAGCGCCTTTGCAGGCTGGCATGTGCTTCCCACATGTGGAGGAGCCGGCTGTCAGCAGCCGACGTGTCCTCAGGTTCGGGAATGGTGGAGGTAGCGCGGGCGACATCGCGGTTGAGACTGGCGGTCCATTCAGAGAGGTCCGTGATGGTGTTCGGGGTTAGGCGCCGAAGTTGGCGGAATTTGTCGCAATCCACCACCCGTGTCACTCGTCGTTTTGGCGAGGTAATAGAAGAGATATTGACCTCTGTGGAAATGATATAATGGTCGCTGCCAAAGGAGTGTGTCGTGTTGATCCATCGGCTGTCGCGAATGTGTTTGCTAATTGTGAGGTCTGGGCTGATGTTGTGCTGAACACTGGAACCAATACGGGTGGGGATCGTGGTGTCATTCAAAAGGGAAAGGCCTTCGTCCTGAATGAATGACCACAGGGAGGTGCCTTTGCGACAGTTCTTGCGGTACCCCCAACTGATGTGATTGGCGTTAAAGTCTCCCACTACCAACAGGGAGTTGTTCGAACTGATCGAGAGCGTCTTGCGGAAAGCCGCAAGAAGAGGGGCAGGAGGACCTTTTGGGGGGCTATAGAGATTGAGGATGAAGAGGCTAAGTGACTTGCGTGTGGGAGGGGAGAAGCTCCAGCAGGAGACCGTCTATGTCGTCTACCTCTAACGGGCGCTCTATCGCAGTGTGATTTCTATGTACGAGCGTGGCGACCCTGGGTTAGAGAGGGTTTGTAAGTAAAGCTGCAGGTTATCTCGCTTTGAGCGAAAACACCTGCAGTTCCACTGCCACACCTTAATGCGTTGGGGTGTCGCAGCCATGTTGGGCAATGACGGAGAGAGCGGAAGACGCAGGGGGTGGCGTATGACCTCTGGTGAGAGGCTCGTGAATCTTAGTTTGGAATTGCGCGACATTGGCCTCCAGATTGCTCTGGCGGGTTTCGAGCGCCGCCACGTGGTCAGAAATGTTCTTCATCCACGTTTGAGTTTCGGAGTGGAACGTGTTTAGCGTCGCCATCATGCGTTTCTCAAAATCTTGCATGAAAGACGTCACCTGGTGTACAAGGTTGTCAGTGACTGGTTGGGAGGGATAATTGGCGTCATCGGCGGACTTGCGTTTAGCGGGGAGCCCACGTGCTGGTGACGTGGAGTGCGAGGAGGAGGCGGAGAGGGAAGAGACGGAGGAGGAACGGGGCACGTTTGGATGTGTCGGGGTTTGCACCACTTGGGGCAATGTCGGTGGGGAGTGTTCACGCCTTAAAAGGTTTTGAAGTTGCTCTTTTAGAGCAGCAATTTCGCGACTCTGGGAGGACAAATGTGCTTTTAGCTCCGCGTTTTTCTTCTCGAGCGAGGAAGACTGCGGCCCCCAGCTCACCTATTTCGAAGAGTCCTGGACCCTTTAGCCCGGAAGGACAGGGAACGGCTGCGACTGCGACCAGTTCTTGGGCGGGAGGTGGAGCGTCGGCGGTTTCGCGATGCCCTGGGACTCTTGGGTGGCGAAGACGGTGGTGGACTCGCCGGGGGCGCTGTCCGTAGAGTGGAGACCGGCGTGGTGTTGCCGGAGCGTTCGAAGCGTACTTTGCACTTGCGCGTCCCTGTGAAGTGCGTTACATTACACTGGATACATTTGGGAGTGCAATCCGGCGTTTCGCCTTGAAGGGATGACACGTGCAGAGGGTGCCATAGAAGACGAGCTGTCTTGGAACTTCCGTGGTGTCAATAAAGGTGACCAATATGGACTTGGTGCGGCCTAGTTGGCGGGCGTCGGCGATCGTGAAGTGGCGGCTGGGGTTCAGCGCCACGAGGTCGGAGAAAATATCTTCTTGAGTCCGGTTATATACCGCGTTGTAGAGTATCCCTTTGACGGCGTTGTCGGGGGCCGCGACGTATGTCTTCATCGGATACTGTTGGTCGTGGAGCCTGAGTTCCTGAAGTTGGACATATCGTTTCATTCGGGCTTCCGAAGGCGTACTCACGGTGAACGAGTTATTGTAAGCGTTGATTCGGAGCTTGTCCTGGCACCGCGCTTGCGCGTAGTCAATCTCTGCGCCAGTGCAGAGAAGCTGGAGAAGAGCTCCGCCGTTCACGGGCCGCAGGTCGAGACCACCGCCCGGGCGGAACAGAATCTTGAGGTCTGAAGCTGGTAGACGAGGAAGAGGAGCGTGTTTCTTGATTTTCGGTGGAGTAGACTTGCCTTGCGGCGGTTGGGCGGGCTTGCCTGGACCTGCCCGGGAACTGGACGCTGCTGACGCGTCATTGGACGATGACGGCTTCGTGGTGGGGTAGAGCTTGTTGTGGGCCCGGACGGCGCGGGACCACCGTGGATCATTTTCGAATTCTTCTGGGGAAATCACTTCGCCATCGACGCGGTACTCCATCTGTGACGATGTAGACCCGGAGACGAACAGGGCGATGAGCAGCTGGCGCCGTTAGGCCTAACCGGTGACGGCGTTCCACGCCTGGCGCGGCAGGAAAATCTTCCAAAATCGGTTCTAATGGGCGAAAAGGGCCGAAAAATGGTGCGTAGAGGTGCACAACACCTTCACTGACTGTGTCCGATGGAAAGCAGGTCACTTCAGGTCGATATTCCGCCACCACGAGCAAACGTTGACGGAGCCCATGTGATGCACTTCCTCGTCATCCCGCTGCCCGTTGATCCTCCTCGAAACGAGCGCGCGGCCGCAATGCGCTCAATGCAGCCAAACGGTGGTGGTGGTGGTAGTGGTTTTATTAAAAATAATAGTAAAAAGGAAGGAAAAGATTTTTGCTAGCCCCGGCATCTGCAATCGATACTGAAGCACCTGAGCTGGGGCAGCGGAAATAAAGGATAGCAGGCAGAATGGAGAAATGAAATGAAAGAGGTGAGGGGACCGGAAGAGAGGATAGGGGGAGAAGTAATACGTACAAACTATTTACACAATAATAAATGTGTCCAGGTTGTGCGCGTGATTAGTTCATTTTAGAGGAATTAAATCACACACGCGCACAGCACTGTGTTGGTTACAACTGGAGTGGGGCGTCCAGTTATCAATCGTTCAAGGTAGAACTCGCGGAGCGTTCGGTCACTGTGTGTAACTACCTGACGGAGAACAGACGGGACGTCTAGCCCGTGTGTTCGAGGAATGCACAGAGGCTCACCAAATTTCGCTCACGAGTGCGCGCACTGCCCTGCGGCGACAATAGCGTCTTGATGGAGTCTGGTAGTATGCCCTGCGCCCTATAGGCCGCGAGCATATCGCGACGAGCATCGGCGAACGCGGCACAGTGAAGGAGCAGGTGTTCTAGTGTTTCCACTGCACCGCATCCGTCACACACATCACTCGTCGCGATTCCGTGACGCACCCGTCGTTCCCCGGGCCACACGCAGCCAATGCGCGCGCGGAGGATCATTGCAGCCGAACGGAAGAGTGGGACCCAGCATGCCGTCGCCGAGAGCGGGGTCCTCATCCTGAAAGCGGCGCTGGCCATCGAAACACGTGGTTAGGACGCTCGACTACTGATCCGGAGTTCCCGGGTTCGAACCCGACCGCGGCGGCTGCGTTTTTATGGAGGAAAAACGCTAAGGCACCCGTGTGCTGTGCGATGCCAGTGCACGTTAAAGATCCCCAGGTGGTCGAAATTAATCCGGAGCCGTCCACTACGGCACCTCTCTTCCTTTCTTCTTTCACTCCCTCATTTGCCCTTCCCTTACGGCGCGGTTCAGGTGTCCAACGATATATGAGACAGATGCTGCGCCGTTTCCTTTCCCCCGAAAACCAATTATTATTATTATTATCGAAACACGTACCCCATGTGTCTCAAAAGCCCCTTTTATGGGTTGACCTTGCGCGCCTTACATAATTACAAGAGACAGTTGAGTGAAACCAGTTGCACTTTTGTGACAGCCACCTTGCGCACCACAGGCAATTTTTTGTTTCGCAATTAATAGTTTAATTAAGTTTATTTATTTAAATTATTAAATATTAGCTACAGACAACAAATTGCATTTGAACAGTTGTCGAGAACCTTCAGAAACCGCCATTCCATCATTTACGACCCTCACATGTGTCTTTTTCCCAGCTCCAAAGAAAGCCCGCAAAATGCAAAATCAACCACGTGACTAACGCACTTGTGCGCCAAGATCACGCTGCTCTCAAGTGAGCAAAAGAAATCGCCTGCATCCTTGACTCGGCGGCCTCGCACCAGCGGTGGGGTCGATATGTTGGCGGTGGTTTGTCGTCTGCGTCAGCCAATGGCACACATGACGGTGCGAATTGCCGCCGCCAACATATTGGCCTGCCGCTGGTGCGGGGCCAGCAGGATGCAGGTGATTTCATGCAGGTGAAGCACGCAGGTGATTCAGTTTGCTCAAGCCACAATTGAGAGCAGCACGCTCTTGACGCGCAAGTGCGTTAGTCATGTGGTTGATTTTGTATTTCGCGGGCTCTCCTTGGATCGGGGAAAAAAGACACACGTGAGGGTTTCCTCATCGTAATTGATGGAATGGGGGTTTCTGAGGGTGCTCGACAACTCTTCATTTGCAATTTGTTGTCTAAAGTCAATATTTATTAATTTACATACTTAATTAAACTATTACTTAATTTCGAAAAAAAAATGCCCGTGGTGCGCAAGATGGCTGTCACCAATGTGCTACTGGTTTCACTCACCTGTCTCTAATAATTTATTTTTTAACCCATGGCTCAAGTTAGCTGAGACACTCGGTATGTGATCACCCGCTCGTATGATGTGAGCCCGTGACTGCGGAGGTCCAGGCCGGCACCAGAATGGAAAACCGAACCTCCATCAAATGTAACGGGGCTTAGGTCGGCGCTCAGGCGGCGGCGAAACCACGTCGGCGACAGAGTCTCTGATCTGTCCAGGTCAGCCGGCTCTCGCTCTGAGCGATGGTTGGTTGGTTGGGTGGTTGGTCTCAAACAATGCTGGCACATACCCACTGCGGGGCAGTGGCCAAGACACAAGCGGTTAATTGCTTGGTTGGCAGTGCGGCTAGGATGATGCCCTTCTTCACAAACCTATCATTTTTCTTTCCATGACCCTCTGCGTTGTCCTTAACTTAAGCTGAACCCTTTTCGCTAGCCTCCATGTTTCTGTCCCTTAGGCGAGTACCGGCAAGATACAGCTGTTGTACACTTTTCTCTAGAGGGATATTGGTAATCTGCTATCCATGATCTGAGAGAACCTGCCATATGCGCTCCACCCAATTCTTATCCTTCTAGTTATTTTCCTCTCATGATCCGAATAAGCTGTCACTACCTGCTCTAAGTAGACCTTTACCACTTCCAGCACCTCGCCGCCAATTGTGAACTGCTGTTCCCTTGCCAGGCTGTTGAACATTAGATTGGTTTTCTGCAAGTTGATTTTTAGACCCACCGTTCTGCTCTGCCTGTCTCATTGATCATGATTTGCAGTTCACCTCCTAAGTGACTCAGCAATGCAATGTCATCAGCGAATCGCAGATTATTTAGGTATTCTCCATTTACTCTTATCCCCAAATGTTCCCAATCCAGGCCACTGAATGCCTTTTGTAAAGAGGTGGTGAAAAGCATTGGCGAGATCATGTCTTCCTGCCTGACACCCTTCTTTACTGCAATTTTATTGCTCACTTTATGGAGGACTATGGCAGCTGTGCAGTTGCTGTATATATCTTCCAGTATTTTTACTGCAGGCACATCTACAGCCCGATTCCCTAATGACTGCTGAGGTTTCTGCTTAGTCAAATGCTTTCTCGTAATCTATGAAGGCTATACATATAGTGCTTGCTTATATTCTGCGCATTTCTCTATCACCTGATTGATAGTGTGAATATGGTCTATTGTCGAGTAGCCTTTATCAAAGTCTGCCTGATCATTTGGTTAATTGAAGTCTAAGGCTGTCCTGAATCTGTTTTCGACCAAGTGCGATGTGATAAAGGATGCTTTCTTAGCCTTATAGAGTGTTATAGAATTTTCACCGATGCACGAGCTACCTTTCTTTCTGATGTAGAATTCTTCAATCAGTTCCCTGGCTATTATATTCTTACTTCTGCAAAGAAGTCGCACGCCACCAAAGCATGACTCAGAAGAGTGTGAAGGGCAAGTTCTGATGTGCTTTGTTAAATTTTGACCCTCTTTATGTTGTTAAATGTTTTGGTCATGTTCCCTGAGATTTGCGCATTTACACAGTGACCGGTTTATCCTATATGGGAAAAACTGCTTGAGAGTGCGATTTCATATAGTACCCCCAAGGTGAACTTCATGAAAAGTTACCCATGCTTATTTCCGCATCCCCCTTTTTCTTTTTTTCTCCTTTTCTGAACCAAGAGCAAATGCCTTCAAGCTTCCTACAGGTTGAAAAGACGAGCAATATACCATGCTTGCTCGAAAAGTTCTTCAAATTTTGGGTCAACTTGTGTACATACAGCACCATCGCTAGTCTCACCCCTTGTTGGAGGACATCTGGCCCAGATTTCACTGCTTTTCTCATTTTCTGCATGAGGCTTTTGGCGACCCCTTTCACAAGTGAATGAGGGAGCCCAGCTAAAGCTAGCCCGTCCAATTGGTTTTCAAAGCTCAACTGCGTCTTGTGAGTGCATGGCTTCCTGAGCAGAGATGCAAGGCAAAGGAAAGGAATAACTTTTTTACTAATTTTGAATGTGAGGAGACTAATGGCAGATGGTTCCCCCCTCCCTTTTTTTAACTTGTCGCATAACACCAGCACACCCAATTCATAGAGAACTCAATGTAAAGATCTAAAAACTATAAAAAGCTACCCTCAGGCAGTTCACATGCAAAATACAAGCCATGTTGTCTACGTATGGATAAAACAATCCCCACAAACTCTTAAAAATAATCAAAATGTACAACAGAACTAAAATGAACAGTCTGCTGAATGAAACTAGAAATGACGATGAAAGGGGGACGGGGGAAGGGCGGGACGAAGGGGGTGGTGTAGTGGTTGTCAGTGCATTGCCATGACTGTTGGTATGCGCCACTGTGTTATCGCACTATTATGAGACAAACAGTTTCAAGTGCCCTAGAATTGCCTAATTGTCTGCTGGAATTGTTTGAAAAGGCACTAAAGGCTATATTCTTGTTGCTACTATCGGGTTATCAAAGTATGAATAGCAGGCTTCGGTATAACATCATGACAGGGCTAACATACCGCCCCTGTGTTGCTTACATACCACATCCCGTCAAATAAACCAAGAAGTGATGTGCATGCCCACTGTTACATGTGCCTTTTCCTATTAGAGGTGCAGCCTTCATTTAGCAGCTTGCCAGTTGCCTAAGGGATTAGTTTTAAAATTCAGTTGTTGGAAAAGGGCAACTAGTAACACTGATGGGCACAACAAGACGTTTAAAACAAGACTGTCTGCAGTGCATCACGTCACTACCGAATTACCAGTGTTACAGGGTTCTAGAAGGAGTTGCAGTGGCAATATCGAAGCAGGCTTCGATGGGAGGCGCCGAAGCAAAAAAAAAAAAAAAGCGGTTGGCCGCGCGCGGCGCTGCCGTCGAATACTGGGGAGGAAAAGCCGGCCGTCAGCGTTGCTGCGTCGTTGTCGTTGCATTCAGCGAGTTTGAGCGTTGTCGTTGGGAAAAGGGTAGCTCTTTAAGCTCGTTGGGATAAAAAAAAGCGGGTAAGCGTGTCCCTCGGAGACATAATCATATGCAAAAATCTAAAAAAACGCGAGTACTACTTCACACCCAGCCGACCGCGAACATTCCGCCTGAGTGGGGCACCCTGAGGATGCATTGCCAACCAAAGGCACATCGAGCAAAAAAACATCTGGGGCAGAGAAAGTGCACTGCAGAGAAAGTAGGTGGCCAGCGAACGCGGGCAAACTTGACGAACAATTACAAGCGATGAGCAGTGAAGCTCGAGGAGGAGGTGAAAGATTGGCTAAACGAAATGGAGGTGAAGCCACTCGGCAATAGCACGAAACGAAGGTAAAGCAAGAATGAAACGGTGTGGGCGAACAGTAAAAGGAACGAACGGAGGTGTTGGAGAAGATAAACTGAAACGTTTGGATCGGTTTTATGGGGTTCAACCTGGGGTTTAACCTCGTAACCTGAGTCGCTATTGGGACAAGTGACTCGGGTTACGAAGGACGCCGTTGCCACTGTGGATAATTTCGAACCCCTGGGGTACGTTCTTTAACGTGTACTGACATCGCGCGGAACCGTGTCTGACGGCTTTTTGCGTTTCGCCTCCATGGACGCGCGGCCGCCGCTCCCGGGTTTGAACCCGCGCCCTCGGGCTGAGCAGCCTAGCGCTCAAAACTTTGAGCTACCGCCCGCGGCGTGTGCAGCATAACTGCGCCTCTAGTAAATGGGGGAGCGGTGTTAAAGGGGAAAGGGAGATTGAAGTGCGGGTAACCATCACGCCCGGTGTAGGGCGTGTTTCCGTGGCTCCGACAGAGTAATAATGTAAAGTAATTAAATTACGCTGTAGTAGAATGTTCTTGCTGGCTAGTTGGGTCATTTAGTTAAAAGTTAGGACTGGTCGAAGAGGCTAAGGACAGGAGACACAGGAACGCAAACGACACCACGACCACTGCGCCCGTAGTGTCGTTTTAATTCCTATGTCTCCTGTCCTTCTCTTTTTCACGCATTGCTACCTTTTAATTAAATGACATTGCTGATTAATTCAGAAGAAATCACACAATTCCAATTCGATTAATTTCGAAGGGTAATGCAACTAATACTTATAATATTCAAGTTTCCATGCGTACAAAGAACTACAGCGGTCGCATCCTCTCATAAGCATTTCATATTTCTTATTTTATTGCACCGCAGTAGCAACTCAGCTTCAAAGTGGTCGTAGAAAATTCTGCATCACTTGAACAAAGGGTATGCTAGGCCATAATGAGTAACGGGTCTTCTGAAGGAGGCCGGTTCGAGATGGGAATCTGTTTCAGCCCAGCGCGCAGTTGAAAAATTGGAAGATCGCTGACATCGCCTTCATGCAACCCTGAATTTCATCGTTCGACGTCCCACATAAACGCACACTGCTGATTGTGAAGAAATCGCCTTCCGCGCCACTTTTGGGTTCTGCAGCGATTTCTAGTTAAATGTGGCTTCTCTGGAGCCACGCAGCGAAATCCAGTGCTGTGACCTCGCACTACTGGTCAGTAAAAGCAAAATCTAAAAATTGTTGGTCCACTGAGGAGTTGTGCGCCCCGCCATTCAGCTTATACAGCCTAAGCAACTCTTTCCCAAAGGAAATTCAGCAAAGAAAGCGCCAAAATCTCTATCAAATCGCAATGCGCTCAATTTCTGGTCTTCCCGCCAATCTCCGTCCCAGCCAAAGTCCCCCTCCGCCCTTTTAGCGCGAAATCGCTTCTAGCCGCTCTCCCCTTTTATCGAGGAAAAACGCTAAGGCGCCCGTGTGCTGTGCGATGTCAGTGCACGTTAAAGATCCCCAGGTGGTCGAAATTATTCCGGAGCCCTCCACTACGGCACCTGCTTCTTCCTTTCTTTTTTCACTCCCTCCCTTATCACTTCCCTAACGGCGCGGTTCAGGTGTCCAACGATATATGAGACAGATACTGCGCCATTTCCTTTCCCCAAAAAACCAATTATTTTATTATTTCTCTCCCCGGGATTCAGAGGTGCTTGTCTCTGTAGGTGTGTGAAGCCTCTGCGAAGCAAGTGTACCTGGGTCAGTGAACTTCAATGGAAACCTCAGCCAGGCTCAGGTGATGGCGTCCACCCACAAATTGACGCAGTTATGCGCCTTCCCATTTATGAAAACAAGTTTTATACATCCTTGATTTTTACCCGCCGCGGTGGCTCAGTGGTTAGGGCGCTCGGCTACTGATCTGGAGTTCCCGGGTTCGTTTTTATGGAGGCAAAACGCTAAGGCGCCCGTGTGCTGTGTGATTTCAGTGCAGTGCACGTTAAATATCCCCAGGTGGTCGAAATTATTCCGGAGCCCTCCACTACTGCAACTCTTCCTTCCTTTCTTCTTTGACTCCCTCCTTTATCCCTTTCCTTAAGCGCGGTTCAGGTGTCCAACGATATATGAGACAGATACTGCGCCATTTCCTTTCCCCCAAAACTTATTATTATTACCAATTATTACAGCCTTGATTTTCAGCATAGCAAAATGCGCTTTACTGCCTCCCTGCGTCAGTGGACACGTCACTTCGCCCTTTGAGGTACGTGGTAGTGGTGTCTACCAGCTAATAATAATAATAATTGGGTTTTTTGGGGAAAGGAAATAGCGCAGTATCTGTCTCATATATCGTTGGACACCTGAACCGCGCCGTAAGGGAAGGGGTAAAGGAGGGAGTGAAAGAAGGAAGAGATTGGTGCCGTAGTTTAGGGCTCCGGAATAATTTCGACCACCTGGGGATCTTTAACGTGCACTGACATCACACAGCACATGGGCGCCTTAACGTTTTTCCTCCATAAAAACGCAGCCGCCGCGGTCGGGTTCGAACCCGGGAACTCCGGATCAGTAGTCGAGCGCCCTAACCACTGAGCCACCGCGGCGGGTTCCACCTGCTAGAAAAACAAATTTCCGCACAATATTTCTTGCTTAGCAATGCTAAACCACCAGCCACTTTTTTAAAGCGAACTCGCTATACCTCCGCTTTACTTGTGGCAATAGATTAAATTTGCGACATTTTATAGATGCGGAGCTGATCTTCACGGTGAGCTCTCACAGGAGCGCACCTTCCGTTTTCAGCGCATACAGTCTCTCAAATTTGACGCCAACGAATACCCTACATCCACCAACGTTACCACACACCAACGATCCGTCAAAGGGAAAGGGGAGGGTAGTTCTCCAGTCGGGGACTAGGAGGGAGCTTCGATGCCCGCTCCAACCTCCGAACCCCTGCCCCGACCTCGAGCCCTACCGCACCGGGAACCGCCAACAGTAAACAGGTGAGCTGGGCAGCCATGACCTCTACCAGTCACACACCAACTAAATCCCACTGCCACACATTCAGCCAGACCTTCGAGATATTGAGTAGCAGGTCCTTAGCGGATAGATTCAAGAACAACTGCAGCTGCAACAAAGTAAGCAGCCTCACCCCCCCCCCCCCCTTCTTCGATACGGAGAGAGAACCATCTGACCCCCGCCCTAACAAACGACGGGCAGTACTACTGAGGACACATTAGACTACACCGAAAAACACGATTACCCTTGCCACTGAGGCTCAACAAATGCGAGATTTTTCTCGAGCCGTTCGAAAACCCCGCGGCTGCGGAGAGCGCAAAGCGACGCCAATCGCATCGTGACACTCCGTGGCGCACGTTCCACGTAATAATCTGCTGCGCTCGTGCTGTGCTGAGGTGCTATCCGCTCCTCGTCACTCCACTGCTCCATTTGCGGGAGAGGCGGAGCTTGTCGCGTGGTACGTGCATTACGGAGTTCTCCGTACGGAGTGACGCGTTTGACTGACGTCGCTTAGCGCTCCTTCCAGCCGCGCGGCTCTCGAATGGGGAGAGGAATGGCAAGGCTCAAATTAGTTGAGCCAGAGTGGTGAGAGTAATCGCATTTCCGAAATTCTAAAAAATTATGGCCTAGTTGCCATCAGGCGCCTATTGGTAACAATTAAATTTAACGAATAAAATTTAGTTAATTGCTTTATAGGTTAACATGATTCACCTGTCTTTTTGACGTCCACCAACACGAGATTACTATGTCGAAAAAACATCCTCTTTACCTTAGAAACCTTATTTTAAAAAATTAGCGGCGGGCTCTCATGAAGCACCGGGTATATAGACAGTCATTTACCGATAAACAGAGAGCAAAAAATATTTATTTTCCCACCTTGATCCAGGTTTCCGTCACATGTCGTAGAAGGATTTGCAGCAAAGACATGTGCTGCGTGAATGCAAATTTCTACAGTTACATGCAGAAAGGGAACTATTGTTTCACATGCTGTACAGTATGTTGTATACAAAGTCAAATACAAATAAGTACAGAGCACTCACCTTAATAGTCTAAATGAGTCAATCATGGATAACCGCTATAGGTTCTGTGAGCCCTCTACATAGGTGACATGGTTATCCAAAGCAGGCCAGCCGGAAAACAAGCCTCATGTGGCCATCATAATACGGATACAGAAGGGCACTACCATAGGAGCAGGAACTCCTGCTGTCCTAGGGAAAAATCCCCTCCACCAGGAAACCTAAAATTTGCTTCTGAGATTATTTGAGAACATGTTGTTTACGTCTAAGCAGTGTTTTCTCAAAAAGAAGTCATATTGTTCCCAAAATGAGTTCCTCAAACCAGCAGAAGACTGTCATTCCGCTGAAACTCCTATGTGGTTCAGCACACCTAATCTGCAAAGTTCAATTGTTTTTTTCCCTGCTGGAAGTGCTCTTTGGTCTTGACATTTCATCCTTCATTTCATCTTCACATTTCATCCTTCGTATATGCTTTAATGATAAAAGAATCTGTGGCCTGTGGTCCAGGATAAAAAGCACAAGTTACTGCACTGAAAATAGCATGAGGCCAGCTCAATGCAGGATGAGGATGTTCCGATGAACAGAAAGGCATTGTAGAGATGAGAAAGAAGTGTACGCAGGGCACGTAACATGCGCAACATGTTGCAGACTATAGTGACATGTATACGAGCCCAAGGCCACTGCCTCTAGACGTGGGTGGCTGCCTCGCGAGCGCGAAGAGAATGCATTTGTCAAAGCCATCACCTCCCACTCATAGCTTCTTTTCCAGTACAAAAAAAATTATGTGTGTGTGGGTAGGAGCATTTCAGTCTGCTAGCACTTATACTGGCCCTTCTCATTTAGCCCTGTCTGTCTGGCTTAAGCCTGTTTTAGGCATTCTGCTCACCGTGTCAGGCGGCAGCTCAATTAATAGTGAGAGGCTGTTCGGGAAGAACAACCAGTTTCGCAACCCATCCCACACAACAGAGTCACACCGATGGCAACACCTGCCATCAGAAATGGTACGAAGACTGCCAGGGATCTATGAATGCAGAGGATGACCAATTCCTCATGTATGAATTGTTATTACCCATTATTGCTGCTCGAACACTGGATCTGACCACCAGAACTGAAGTGAGAACCCAACTACTAGCTCATCTAATTTCCATTTGGCCTAAACAACTTGTGCTCTGGTCTGCGGTTTAGACACTCCCGCTAGCCTAAGCCTGAGGAAGCTCTCGCCTACCCACCCCAGCCCAACAAGTGGGCAGAATTGGGTCAGGCCTGAAACAACACAAATGCTATAAGCATGCTAAAGAAATGCAAACGCTGTTACTATCAATTTCAGTGAAAAAGAGTGTGTAGTTGTTAGAATAAAGGCCTGAAATCCTTCAGCTTCTACTTCTGTTGGTACATTTTATTTTTTCCCTAGAAAAAGTACATTGCATTGAATGCCACACATACCAATTTGCTTTTCTGAAAATATTGAACTGAAGCCCATTTTCTGCCTCTTATTTTCAGATTTATGTCACATAGCCTGTAACACCGGAATCGGATCGCCACCAACGCGCAAGAAGTCACTCCAGACCACAAGGCAGCCAGGTGTCCGCTGGTGTCCTCTTTCCACAGAGCACTATGACAGTTGTGGGGCATAGTTTGTTGATCCGCAATGGGGAAGGAAGAGGCGAAAGTGTCGGAGATAGCGGATGGGGCCGGCTGAAAGCACTGAGGCAGCATGCATCAACGGAGGGTCCAGTTTGCCCTGCATCGATAAGTCTGCAATTTTGAGACAGCAACTAATGATTCTAGAAGCAGAAGTGGCATTGGAAAGAACTCAATCCACCAGCACAAAATTGCTTCGCGTGAAGAGAGTCAGGGAAATGGTGACCTCTGAAAAATAAATGAAGATCCGGCCAAAGGAGCCATAGAAGCAAATGTAGCAATGGCCCGTGTGAATCAAGGGTGCTCATTACATTCTACCTGCACCTGTTGACAAAATACTGAACAACTTGTGCGTCATGCAAGTGCGAGGTTTCCAAATGAAAATGCATGTCACTGATATAACGAACCTATCAGCTAGAATAAAAGTAATCTTTGTGCACTCTTTTCAGCTAGCTAGCCGGTGCACTTTCGCACGTAAAGATACCAGCACAATTAACACTTTAAATGTCGCACATTGGAAAAGACAGCCACTATCATCAGTTGAACCACTTAATATAGTGGCCATCATTGTAACTTTCACTGTCATTTAACCATCAAAATTGAAAATGTGTGTGCCCTAATTTGCTACCGGGAGAAAGCCACTGCAGCTATTCAGTTGACAAAAATGTGCTGTTTGCTTCAAAACACATGCACGACTGGGAGACTGACAAATTTTTGTAGAGTCAATTTACTGCAATAATATTCTTCTCATTAAGTGACCTTGCCTGTGCCCAATGCAGTGTTTTCAGACACTTAAGGAACGCAAGTACGTGACTTCAACATGTGCCCATTACGGTCTCTCATATCATGCGTTGCTTTGCAAAGTTCAGTTCACAATAGCATACAGTGCCTGATGTTACTACATGTGTGTTACATCTGTGTTACACTTAACTGTGAAGGTCTCCTTGAGAGGTATGTGCAAAAAATCATGCCTCCAACCACCATCTGCACCCTTAAACTCTACATCCTGCATTTGTACATGGTGTATATTGTAGCCCTAACCCTATCTTTCCTTACCATCGCTCCCCCTTTCTTTCCAGCGAGCCGCAGCTCAGGTGCTTCAGTTTTCGATGGTAGATGCCAGGACTAGCTCCAAGCTTTCCTTCCATTGTTATTTACTGTTATTTCATTAATAAATAGTCACTAACAAAACAACACAAGCTCTTTTAACAAAGTCCAAATGTCTGAAATCTCGACTAAAGTAATTATCCTCCAGGCATTCCTCTGCAACATGATGTACAAGGTATCAAGGACAAGAGTGCACAGCATTTACAACCTTGAAACAAACTAGGTCATTACAAATGATGTTTGCATTAAACACTTTCCTTGCAACTGGGCACACAAAACAGTGTTACTGCAGGGCATGCAGTCAAAGTATTTATAGAGAGTTAAAACAAGAGGCTGCTCTCATAGAAAAATGCAAAGGAATTATTGCACAAAAATGCACAGAGAAAACCAGTACTTAAATTTCTTTGATTGCAGAGATAAAAATTGCAGGAAAGCAAGGGCAGAAAACTTCTTTTACAGCAAACCTGACAGGGGGGTGTACCCCAATCATAAAGCAGCTGCTTGCATCAGTAGAGAAGAAAACTTGAAAGTATCTGCCTATGCTCGGAAACACTGATCAAAACATAACGCTGCTGCTGTGGGACAGCCTGCTGAATAGCGTCTGCACCTCGCACTCTGCCTTCCTTCACAGGTGGGTGGCTTTGCATGTCGTTTACCAGCGTTTATGTCGGTGCAACGGGCCAGACGTAAACTGGTCATGCACACACAAAAGTTGCGAATGCTGCTGGCTACCAAGAGTGAAAATTAAAATCCGCTGACTGCTTCTTTACAGCATGATTAAAATTAAAAGCAAGCAAGTAAGGACCCCCCCCCCCCCCCCCACCAATTAAGAAAAGACACCGATAAAATTTACGCGCGCCTCGAACACACGGGGGAATCATATGGACACGCCCAACAGTGGCACACACCATAAGGGGCTCGGAATCTCAGCACCCGACGAACGGACGAACCTACGGCGCACACAATCTTCTCGACTTCGTCACGATGACTAAATTTCGCCCAGGCTATTACCGAAGCGAGAAGCACGACACACGATACACACACACGGCACAATCCACACACATGGTAGCAGCCGCAGTCACGGTCATCACTCGACGCACTTTATTCGCGCACTGCACTCGAGTTTTGCGCGAGACGAAAGCCTTGGCATACTACGAACGCGCCGCACGGTGCGGTCAGGCTCCTTTTTCTTACTTCCTTTTTAACGCGCCAGTACGAACTGCCTGGCAGAGAAAACACCTGGGTAGCAGCGGATATGCGGTTACCGCATAAGGGCGCACTTTTCATCCATTTTCTGCTCCTGAGTAACCACTCACACACACGAAGTGCTCCGCTGCCCTCCTTTGGCGTGAACCGTCGCATTGGAGAATGCTTCCGTCGGCATCGCGGGAAAGCGGAGCACACCCCTCTGCGCTGTGCAGCAGCTGGCCAGAGCCGTCATACACGAGGAGCTCCAGGACCATCTCCTCGTGTACACCGACGGCTCAGTGGCCCGCGACCGCTGCTCCCTTGCTGCGGCGGCCACCATCCCCGCCCTGCGACTGCACAGCCAGCAACACGCAACCTTCCTGGGCTCCTCCACCACGGCGGAGTTGATGGGGATCCGGCTCGGGCTGGACCTGCTGCTCACCCTCGGCCCTCCGCCGCCCAGGAGTGCTCTGCTGTGCGACTGCCGCGCCGCCCTCAGCCGCCTGCAATCTAACGGCCGCGGTACCCCACTAGTGCGGGAAATTCGCTCGCGCATCGAGCGCCTCGCGCAGAGAGGTTGTGCCGTGCGTGCACAGTGGGTGCCCGGTCACTGCGGCATCGCCGGCAACGAAGAAGCTGACGACCTCGCGACCGCTGCACACCAACTACCTGCCAGCGATCTGCCCCTTGCGCTGGAGGACGTGCGTGCGGCCATTCACGACCATCTCCGAAAGCAGCACCCCGATCCACGCATCGCGGGAGGTGAGCGCATCGACAGTGTCACCGGCTGTCGCGCACTTACACGGTCGCAACGTGCAATGATCCTCCGCGCGCGCATTGGCTGCGTGTGGCCCGGGGAACGACGGGTGCGGCACGGAATCGCGATGAGTGATGTGTGTGACGGATGCGGTGCAGTGGAAACACTAGAACATCTGCTCCTTCGCTGCTCCGCGTTCGCCGATGCTCGTCGCGATATGCTCGCGGCCTATAGGGCGCAGGGCATACTACCAGACTCCATCAAGACGCTATTGTGGCCGCAGGGCAGTGCGCGCACTCGTGAGCGAACTTTGGTGAGCCTCTGTGCATTCCTCGAACACACGGGCTTGACGTCCCGTCTGTTCTCCGTCAGGTAGTTACACGCAGTGACCGAACGCTCCGCGAGTTCTACCTTGAACGATTAATAACTGGACGCCCCACTCCAGTTGTAACCTACACAGTGCTGTGCGTGTGTGAGATTTAATTCCTCTAAACTGAACTAATCACGCGCACAACCTGGACATATTACTTATTGTGTAAATAGTTTGTACATATTACTTCTCCCCCTGTCCTCTATTCCTGTCCCCTCACCTCTTTCATTTCATTTCTCCATTCTGCCTGCTGTCCTTTATTTCCGCTGCCCCAGCTCAGGTGCTTCAGTATCGATGGCAGATGCCGGGGCTAGCAAAAATCTATTCCTTCCTTTTTACTATTATTTTTAATAAAACCACTACCACCACCACCGCCGAAAACCCCAAACAGGTCGTTTCCACACATACATGCGGCACTCAACGGTCGGTCACAACAGTCATACGGACGGCGAACTACGCTTAACGACGGAAAAATACTGGAAAAAGGGAGCGCGCTAGAGCGCGCAAGCGCCCGAACACAACTCGCCGGCGGCCATATTTGTTTTTCTTCGGCGGTGGCGTTGGTGGCGTCATGAGTGATGTCACGCCGGCGCTCAAGCTCGTAGGCCACGTGGTGGCAGCCGACGAAACTAGAAAAACGCCTATATTTGCTGCTTTCGGCGCAGTAACTTGTCCTTTCTGCCCTATTCCGCGGATTAAACACTGATTTTAATTTAAAAGATGAGGTGGCAGCGCGGCGTAAGAAAATCAAGATTAAAAAACTCACCTGCAGGAAAAAGAAGCTTGCGTAGAATTGAACAGTAATGATGAAGTCCCTTAAGCCACTTATGCGTTTCAGGGTAATGATGTCGTCTTCTGTTAGCTTGTTTTGCGACGGCTTATACTCTGCAGCACTGGAGCCGTGTGGCTGATTAAATGCTTTGGTAGGATAAATACACCTTTTACATGTCGATAGGATGGGGTGACTTCGCTGTTGTCAGCAAATCCAAAAAAAAAGATTGAGCATGCACATGCGTAATGCCCGTGTAGCATGCGTTGTCAGTTGCGGGATTCATTGATGCCCGTAGCAGCATAAAAGGGTAAATTGAATTAACCTTCATAGGTTTCTCGAACATAAATCCCGCATTAGGAAATGGCCCGTCAATGTACTTAATAGCAGGGAATTTGCTGCGCTCATTCACCTTGACATCAGCATAGTACGTATGCTTAAATTTGCTCAGGGAATTTGCTGCGCTCATTCACCTTGACATCAGCATAGTACGTATGCTTAAATTTGCTCAGAAAAAAAAGAGCACATATTCAGCGGCGCACGTATTAATCACCTTGAGCCGGTGTGTACAGGGCGCCGGCAGGTTCAGTCGCCACCCAGGAATGCGTTCTTTTGTTGATAGCACAGCATGTTTTAACGTGTGCAGAAACTATACGAACGTATAACGGCAATTTTTATGGCATTTAATATTCACTTGAAACTATTTCTTAATATGGCCGTCATAATTACTTGATTTGAGTAGAAAGAAGTCTGGTGAGTAAATGTTGCGCGTTCACGTTGGCATGCTTAGAATAGCGTACTCGAAGTGTGTTAAAGCCCAGATGCTCTTTCATTGCATCATGCATGTCATAAAGTGTTTCATGAGTTAGTACATGATCCCGAAGCTTTTTGGAAAGAAGCAGGCGGGCTTGAGAGGGGACGCGGCAGAGTGTTTTTTTTATGCATGAGATATTTGACCAAATTTGACGGAAGTATGCAAACTGCTATGCTTATTTCTGTAATGCGTTTTATTTTTAGCTATACCTGGTACAGTTCTTGCGTAATTATAATTGACAGCCTCGTTAAGTTACCCCCGGGTCTTGAATAATTAAGTAGAAAGCGCGCATATTTTTTATGCCAGCATGGTGGTGGTGGTGGTGGTAGTGGTTTTATTAAATATAATAGTAAAAAGGAAGGAAAAGATTTTTGCTAGTCCCGGCATCTGCCATCGATACTGAAGCACCTGAGCTGGGGCAGCTGAAATAAAGGACAGCAGGCAGAATGTAGAAATGAAATGAAAGAGGTGAGGGGACAGGAATAGAGGACAGGGGGAGAAGTAATATGTACAAACTATTTACACAATAAGAAATGTGTCCAGGTTGTGCGCGTGATTAGTTCATTTTAGAGGAATTAAATCACACACGCGCACAGCACTGTGTAGGTTACAACTGGAGTGGGGCGTCCAGTTATTATTCGTTCAAGGTAGAACTCGCGGAGCGTCCCGGCATCTGCCATCGATACTGAAGCACCTGAGCTGGGGCAGCGGAAATAAAGGACAGCAGGCAGAATGTAGAAATGAAATGAAAGAGGTGAGGGGACAGAAATAGAGGACAGGGGGAGAAGTAATATGTACAAATTATTACACAATAAGAAATGTGTCCAGGTTGTGCGCGTGATTAGTTCATTTTAGAGGAATTAAATCACACACGCGCACAGCACTGTGTAGGTTACAACTGGAGTGGGGCGTCCAGTTATTAATCGTTCAAGGTAGAACTCGCGGAGCGTTCGGTCACTGCGTGTAACTATACCTGACGGAGAACAGACGGGACGTCAAGCCCGTGTGTTCGAGGAATGCACAGAGGCTCACCAAAGTTCGCTCACGAGTGCGCGCACTGCCCTGCGGCCACAATAGCGTCTTGATGGAGTCTGGTAGTATGCCCTGCGCCCTATAGGCCGCGAGCATATCGCGACGAGCATTCGGCCGAACGCGGAGCAGCGAAGGAGCAGATGTTCTAGTGTTTCCACTGCACCCCATCCGTCACACACACATCACTCGTCGCGATTCCGTGAACGCACCCGTCGTTCCCCCGGGCCACACGCAGTTAATACGCGCGGCGGAGAATCATTGCACAGCCGGTGACACTGTCGATGCGCTCACATCCCGCGATGCGTGGGTCGGGGTGCTGCTTTCGGAGATGGTCGTGAATGGCCGCACGCACGTCCTCCAGCGCAAGGGGCAGATCGCTGGCAGGTAGTTGGTGTGCAGCGGTCGCGAGGTCATCAGCTTCTTCGTTGCCGGCGATGCCGCAGTGACCGGGCACCCACTGTGCACGCACGGCACAACCTCTCTGCGCAAGGCGCTCGATGCGCGAGCGAATTTCCCGCACTAGTGGGGTACCGCGGCCGTTAGATTGCAGGCGGCGCGGGAGTCGCACAGCAGAGCACTCCTGGGCGGCGGAGGGCCGAGGGTGAGCTGCAGGTCCAGCCCGAGCCGGATCTCCATCAACTCCGCCGTGGTGGAGGAGCCCAGGAAGGCTGCGTGTTGCTGGCTGTGCAGTCGCAGGGCGGGGATGGTGGCCGCCGCAGCAAGGGAGCAGCTGTCGCGGGCCACTGAGCCGTCGGTGTACACGAGGAGATGGTCCTGGAGCTCCTCGTGTATGACGGCTCTGGCCAGCTGCTGCACAGCGCAGAGAGGTGTGCTCCGCTTTCCCGCGATGCCGACGATCTCTCGCTGTACCTCCGAGGCAGCAGGCCAGGGCGCGCAGTAGCCGTAGGGGGGTGGGCCTTGGGTCAATTGCTCAAACTCGAGCAGCGCCGCGCCTATTCGTGAGCGCGGGTGCGAGCGCATACGCTGCAGCAGCGAGCCGCCGTCCGGTGCACGGTGAAGCCGGTCGATGTGATTCAGTGCCCTGCGCGCTGCTTGGAGCTCAAGTGGCCACGCTCCTGTCTCGGCCAACGTTGCGGCGCACTGCGAGTTTTTGGGCAGGCCTAGGCACAAGCGCAGGGACTTGCGGTGCGGAAGCTCGAGCTTCTTCCAGCACGGCTTGCGCACCGTGACGAGCGGCAGCGCATAGAGCACCGCCCCCAAAGCTGCGGCATTGTATAGACGCAGCGCGGCTTGCTGGGAGATGCCCTGACCTCGAGCGGTGAGCTTGTGCACGGCGGCGGTGATCCTCTTCATCTGCAGACAGGCCTTGGTCGCCGCGGGGCGGAAGGAAAGGCGCCAGTCGATGTCCAGGCCAAGGTACCGCACCGATTTACGCCAAGGAATCGGAGTCCCGTCCAGTGACAGTGGCGCAAGGTGCGCGCGCGAGCGCGAAACGCAGGCCATGGCCACCGATTTGTCCGCACTCAGCTTGAGACCAAGGCCGCGCAAGATGGCATCGATTGCGGTCAGGGCTCCCTGAAGGCACCCCCGCACGCGGAACGCCTCGCCCGGTGGTCCCCGGCACCACAGAGCTATGTCGTCTGCACATATGGACATGTACACATGGTGTCGCCCGCTCGTGGGGAGGGAGGCCGGCACCACCGACATGGCCACATTAAACATTAAACAGAAATGGTGATAGGACAGAGCCCTGCGGCACGCCCATGTCGACCGGGCGAGGCTTGGAGAGCTTACCCCCTACACGTACGCGCATGGTGCGCCCGCTCAGGAAGCCATGAACGTATCGCAAAAGGCGCCCGCTCACACCGGCCCCCTCAAGCACCGCGAGAATTGGTGCGCGGTGAACGTTGTCAAAAGCGCCCGAGACGTCCAGTAGCAGCAGCAGCGCAACCTGGCCTGTTGCCCTGGCATGCTCCAGCGCTGTAACAACGTCCGATATAGAATCAGCCGTGCACCGCATCCCACGGAAACCCGTCTGCCGCTCGTCAAACAAATCAGCCTCCGCAGCCCGCTCGTTCAGACGCTGCAACGCCATATGCTCCATGAGCTTACCTGCCGCCGATGTTAATGCCACTGGCCGATATCCGCTCAGCTCCGTAGGTGGGCGCCCTGCCTTTCGGATGGGACAAACGACCGCGGTTCGCCAATCCTCCGGTAGCTTCCTGCGTTCCCACACCAGGTTGATCTGCTGCAGGAGGATCTGTCGTTGCTGCGCATCCAGGTTTCGCAGCATTTGGTATGTCACCCCGTCCGGTCCGGGCGCCGAGCGGCAGCGGCAGCGCTGCAGCGCATTGTTCAATTCCGCCGCGGTGCACGGCGCATCACATGGACCTTCCGAGGCGACGGGCGAGGGACTGGCGTCGCTTCTGGGGCTCTCAGGAGCAGCTATGTTAGCGGCGTTTGCGGGGCTGGGCGGCGCGAACCGATCGCCAAACCGCTCTGCCAATTCTACAAAGCTGAGCCCGCTGGAGATTGCGAGGGCGGCCAGCGGTTGACGGTTTGCCTGTGGTTCGGTGATGCGCCGCAGGGTGTCAAACAGCCTCCGCGAGCTGACATCTTCCTCCATCCTTTGACATAGTGAAGCCCACTGCCGGCGGTATAGCTTGTTGGCGTGGCGGCGCGCTGCTGCGTCCAAGCGGTTGTAGACAGTCCAGTCGGCGGCTCTGTCTGTCCGTCGCGCCCGTCGCTCTGCGCGATCTCTCTTCTCGCGCAGATTGAGCAGCTTCATATCAGGTGTGGGCTGCCCTGCCCTTACCTCTGCTCGTTGGGTGGCTGCGAGAGCGCTTCGGACTAGACTTGAAAAGAAATCTGCGCCAGTGGCCGCCGCCTCGTCGACCGCCCGCCTGAACGCACTCCAGTTGGTAATGGAGTAGGCACGTTTGGGGCGCGCCTCCATCGCAGTGGGTTCAATTAGAATGGAGTAATGATCCGAGCCCCAGAGAGATGGTGATCGGCGCCATGTCGCCTCGATGCCTCTTGATGCGAAGGCAACGTCGATGCAGGAGCCGGTTGTTCCGCGTCGTCGAAAGGTGGGCTCGCCGGTGTTCAAGGGGGTGAGTCCCAGCTGCGTTGCTGCGTCGTGCAGGTCGTCTCCACGCGCGGAGTGGTGTGCACTGCCCCACGCACTATGGTGGGCGTTAAAATCACCACAAATGATTTGGCGCGGGGCACAGCACGAAGACACAGCACGAAAACACAGCGCGTTCCACGCGACAGCTGGACGCACATAAACACTGGCCACCGACGTGTCAACACCACCGACGCGCACTGTCACCACCACGCACTCCTGGGTGTCAGATGTCGCCGCCGCCGAGCCGACGAGGGTGTGCTGGACGTCCTGCCGCACGTATATCGCGCACCTTGATTTCCCGGGGCGATGAGATGTGACACAACAGGGCACTGCAGCACAGGTGGGTTCCTCGCACGTGGTGGCTGAGTGGTAGCCAATGTAGCCAGGTAGCCGCATCTGGGGCTCCCCGTCATGTGAACGTACGTACGTCTCCTGCAGCGCGATAACTTCCGGCGAATCCTGTGCGATGCGAACTCGCATTTCGGCGTACCGCTCCGCAAGTGAGCGCACGTTCCACTGCAGGATGGATGGTATGCGGGAGGGCGTCCGGCGGCTAGCCATCATGCTGGCTTATCTGTGCGGGAGCACCCGCTGCTTCTAAGCAAGCCCGGTGTCCATCGGTGCCCTCCGGGAAAAGTGCGCTGAGGGCGCGCAACGCAAGCTTCAGGCGCGCGATCTCCGCGTCCCGTGCATCAGAGGGCTGGCCGTGAGAAGCGGCCGCAGGCTCGGGCCGCGCTGTACGGGACGCCGGGCAACCGGATAGCCGCTGCCGCTGCCGGTGCTGCCGTTGCTTCTGTGTCTGCTGCTGCTGCTGCTGGGGTGTTCCCCTGACGACCTGCGCATAAGAAAGAGCGCGCGGCGTCTGCAGATGTTGCTGGGCTGGGGCCGCTGTCTCAGCCTGGACGACGGCTCGGACAACCCGCCTGGACATCGGGGGGCCACGCGACGCTCTCGCTGCCAGTGCGGGCACGCTGGGTCAATGGCTGCGTGCCGCCCCCCGCAGTTAATGCAGCGGGGCTTGCTCGCGCAGGTAGCAGGCTCGTGCGGCCCGCCGCAGCGCGTGCATCGGGCAGGAGCACGACACACCTCAGTGGCATGCCCCAGGCTGGCGCACTTGGCACACTGGAGCGGCCGGGGACGGCAGGGGCGGACCGCGAGCCTGCGCTTGAATATGGTGATGAACGCCGGGGGTGTCGGCGCCGCAAAACGGAGAGCGAGTGTGCTGCCCGATAGAGACGCCGACACCATCGGTACCGTTGACTCCGCCGCTGCTAGCAGCTCCTCCGCTGTCCTGCGCCCGTCCACACCGAAGACCAGGCCGGAGCTTTGATTCCGAGGGGGAGGCTCCTTGGCGCAGACCGGCACGCCGCGGATGACGGCCGCGGCTAGCAGGGCCTGGAGAGCATCGCTGCTCCCCGCGTCCACTGCCACCACATTCCGCCGCATGTTTACCCGGACGACAAGGACGCCCGGGCGGGATCCGATCTCCTCGGCCAACTCCCAGCCCTGTTCCCTGGTGAAGGCGGTGCCCCGGTTCGCCGGCCGAAACAGCACCGTCCCCACCAGGCTGGACGGGACTTCCACAGCAGCCGCGGCTCGCTCCAGGGCCGCTCTCCGATGCCGCTGCGCCTTGGTAGTTATAATGCGCCACGGGACCAGGCTGGCCCCAGCATCAGCGTCGCCGCTGCCTGCGGGGCATTGCTGCGGCGCGCCGCGGAGTTGGGCGCGCTCGCTGCCAGCAGACGAAGCCCCAGCCGCAGCCTGGTCTCGTGCGGCGGGATTTGGTGAGGTCGCACCGGTTTTTCTTCCGGACGCCGTCGCCCCACCAGCAACTGCAGCAGCATCAGCAGCAGGCTGGAGGTGGGCTTCATGGGGCTCGTGCTAGGAAGGCCCTGCTCCTTCGAGTGTGGAAGGAGAGGGAACAGTGACGGTGGGGGGCCTTCGAGCTTCCCGCTTGGCCACCGCGATGTCCCTTTTGGTTTCCAAGTCCCTCTCCTCCTCGGACCCCGTTGAGCGTCGCCGTTTCCGGAGAGCAGACTCGTCCATTGGGGTGCACATGCTCTCCTCGGCTGCAGGTGTCCGCGGTGAGCCCGCAGCAGCAACATCAGGGGGAGAGGGCATCACAGCCGTTTCCCCAGGAGTAGCAATGGCGGCAGGAAGCGCAGGGGTGGCCAGAAATGGCGGGGAGGGAGCCGCCATGGAGTTCTGCGTCTGGTGAGCGAGCGCCATGGTGTCCCTCAAGGCTAGAACGCGTGGGTCCACCGGCGACACGTCCAAGGTCCTGATGACGGACTCAAGGTTCTCCGAGGTGGTGGTGAGCGCCGCCGTCAGGCACCTCACCGTGTCCCGCAGATCAGCGATCTCGGCCTGCATTCGCCGAATGGTGCTGGACGACCTTCCTCTGGACGGCGTTCGTCTCCGTGATCGTGAGCGTGAGCGGCCTGCCCTGCGTTGCTGATTGTCACCGCCGAACACAGGCCTTCGCTCGTTCACGGTGTCTGTGGCCTCCATGGGGAGACCCCGCAACGCCGCGAAGCCTTAGGCCCAGCGTCCGAAGGAGCAGAGAGCTAAAAAACACGTCCGCTCGCTTCGAACGCCCACCGAAGAATCTGCCAGCATGTCCACAAAGCCGTTCTCTATGATGCTGTTAGTTCTTTTTTTTTAGATGCTGAATACTTATGCGTGCAAAGTTAAATAGTAACTTTTCTTACAGCTATAACTAACATACTATTGCGCGTGTAGGAAAAATACCGAGAAATTTATAAGGCTCCACAACGCCTCAGCAATCGTTCGCGTCAAATAGAATCATTAAATTTTCATTCGTTACGAAATTACGAAGGGGTGAGTAATGCTAATCGCAGAAAATGCGAAATGTCAGAAAACGAACCTTTAAGTCTTTTTTCCTCGTTTATGGCCTCTTCGCTTTCGCTTTGGTCAAAGAAACGAGGCACTGGATTCAAGGAAACTCCTGATCTCTCTTCGTAGTGATTTAATATGGTGGTGCTCCGTCGTCGGAAACCCGCGGAATTCGCGGCATGCCAGGACCATCAGAAGCGCAGTTACCTCACAGTTTTGGACGACCACACATCTAAAAGCGTTATAATATCAATTTCAACTGAATATTCCCGCGAACATTTGCAGTGTTTGTTCTTTTTTCAAATCTGCCGCCACACCACTTTATCGCTTTGTTTGCGACGCAAGACGCGACTAGATTTATCTCGATTGATCGCAGCCAGGCAGAGCTGATTCTACGTTGTTCCGGAATGTTCTAGTAACTTTGCGCTCTTTATCTCGAAAGTTCGCTATCAGCTTTAAATTGAGCACGGCCGACAGCGGCCGGCATTCTGTTCGACGACCGCCGAGCACGCTTGTCGCTTCGCCGCCGCCGAGTGATTCAGTCCATTTTGGGTGAAAGACAGCCCAATAAACAGTTTTCTTTTAGAAGACCCTTTCGTCCGTCTTCATCGCTGCTTCGACTGCCGTCACCACTACGTGACAATGTTTTGCTATAATTTTTCGTCACGAAACAAAGACCCCAGGGCTTGGAAAGAAAATAGTGTGAAAAATAAAAAAGAAATTTAACCAAATTGGCCAGTTTAACAAGGGGAGAAGTCTGCTTGTCTGGCGCCTGATCTTGCGGCTAAAAGCAGCGCTTACGCGTGACGCAGGAGATCGGGGACACGACGCTGTCACCACTCTTCGCACTGCGCGACACGCGTGTCAACTGACGGTGAGCCCATGGCTCTCCACCGAAACACCGCCAGCGCTTCCCTGTCTACTGTCCCGAATTAAAAGTATTCCGGCTGGTGCACAACTGTCAAAAACTTATTTTTTTAATGCCTCGCTTATGAATCAATGGAAGAAATACTTTCTGTTTACCGCTAACCATATACATTTACAATACTCAGTGGCGAACTATTCCCCCGATTACGCCGTACGTGGCCAACGGCAGCTCATGTACTTGCAGCAATTACTAAGTTGAAAGCATCAACCATTGCTCTGATTCGCCGAAACTGAAAACGCGCCAACAAGCCTTGAAAAACCCGCTCGGTACACCTCTCCTTGGCGCCACTCCCTGACCTCTTGCCTATTGCGAGCCCGCTAAAAACTGCAGCGCCACCTCGTTTGTTTCCAAACATGCAGGATGCCCATACGCAGCGAGAGGTGCGTTTCCCTAGCTGAACTTGTTGCGGCCACTGCATGTCTAGCAATGAGAGACATTGGGCTCCATCTCGGCGGCTATGCGCCATGTACTACGCTCGGCAGTGAAGTCAGGTATCTCGGTTTGGCCCGCCGTTCCTCGCCCTATTCGGTTGTCTCCGCTGCTCTCTTCTGCTTCTTAAGGCACGGGCACACTGGCGGCAAAACGGGCGCGGCGCACCGCCGGCGGCAAGCCGCTTGCCGCGAAACCTACAGCAGCGGCGGGTTCATCTGCCGCGCAGAGGATGGGTCAGACGACAACCTCCGGATCGGAAGAATTAATCTCCTCTTGTCTATATCGCCGTTTAGCAGCAGCTTGACTCTCCTTCTCTGCATGCATGTCAAACGTTGTGATACAGCCGCCCATTACATTTCCGCCTTTTATACGCAATGCTGGGCATGCGACGCGTGTTTCGGGTGATAGTGTGGCGACGATGCGCGCGACTCCGACGGTCCATGGCCCCAAGTTCTCTTGTATACAAGAAGCTTGGAGGTTGACCTACCAAATATAATTTTCTGCGTAGTTAACACACCCTTTTCTCACATTCTCTGAAGTGCTTTTGTCTTGTTGCGGCATCGTATGTGAAAAATTCCACGCAGTAATGTCAAATTTCTGTTCCAAGAGATCCGTCGCCTCACTCTGAAGTGAAAAGCTGGGGACAAGTCAGAAACCAAATGACCATGTTTTCTGAACTGCTTCCCTTATTAAATAAGTGCCTTGTACCAGAACGAAATAATTCAGATGGTTGCGTTTCCCGTTGGATGGTGTTGACTAAAAGTAGACTCATGATGCGATGGGACGATGTCTTCCTAATTCGTAGTGACCAAGTCGCTTTATTCGAGGGCAAATTTAACTAAATTTTTTTTTATTTGAAAACACGAAAAATCATTTAAAGCGACTGATGCACAAAATCAGCCTATGATAACTACTTATTTTGAATACCATTGTCCCCGCCAGGCAAAACTAAATATGTGGAGCCTGAGCAACGCTCCGCGAGTTCTACCTTGAACGATTAATAACTGGACGCCCTACTCCAGGTGTAACCATCAGAGTGCTGTACGCGTGTGTGATTTAATTCCTCTAAAATGAACTAATCCCGCGCACAACTTGGACACATTTCTTATTGTGTAAATAGTTTGTACATATACTTCTCCCCTATCCTCTCTTCCTGTCCCCTCACTTCTTTCATCTCATTTCTCCATTCTGCCTGCTACCCTTTATTTCCGCTGCCCCAGCTCAAGTGCTTCAGTATCGATGGCAGATGCCGGGGCTAGCAAAAATCTTTTCCTTCCTTTTACAATTATTTTTAATAAAACCATTACCACCACCACCAGTCTGAGCAACATCGGCCGCCTTACTCGCTTCCGCGGAGCCATCTGCTCCAGTTGCTAAGAGACGCTGGCTTGCTGCCTCGCTCGGTTAGTCGTCGGGAAGGGCCATAGATCTCTCATTAAGGAATTGGTCTGGGCTAGTTGGAACACCACGTTTGAGGTAAAGCGCGCAGGAAGAAGCGGGCTAGTGAATACGACCCACAAGCTCTCATCTCTGCTGCCGTCATCAAAAGAGACAAAAAAGTAATCTATAAGACATGTTTGCCCAGAAACACGCGGGAAGAATTGTACTGATGCGGCTGCGTGGCGGCAATGAAAAGAGCCTTTTTTTCCGGTTGTAGTTTTGTTAAAAGCGATAAGAAAAGAAAAGAAAATAAACAATTTGTGGAGAAAAAGCCCGCCTTTTGTTGGCGTCACGCAGCCACGCAGCATCATGCAGTACTGACGCACAGAAGATAGGTTTGGCGCCTGGATATTCGTAGTGAGCTGGCGCAAAGAAGTAGGAAGAGGGGAGGGGTCATAATGCCTTCGTGGCGTTAAAATAAAAGAAATAATATACTGAACAAAATGCTGCGACGAGAACTTCACATACCCGCTTGTCTGCAAGAGCGCCCGAATAATACGGCTGCCTTATTCGGAAACGCCTTTGTGGTCAGGTTGCGAAGAAGGCGCTCAACAAATTTTGATGTGGCCTGGTAGGTTTTAACCCTCGCCTTTCAGCTTTCCTTGCCAATGTCATCGGTGCAAGTGCTTCTTGTCTGGTGGACAAGACATGCGACTTCTGACAGCGTGGTGCAGAAGGTGCGATGTGCATCAAGGCGGCTCTCATCGGGAAGAGAAAGGCGGCGGGGAACGCCCGAAACTTGCAAAACCAAGGCGAAAAACACGCAATTTGGCCCACCAGGCTACGCCCCTTTGCTTGGAGTGAGTTCGTGTTGTGTGTGTCATGCAGATGTCAAAGCTATGAGGGACTGTTGTGTTCCCGGGTGTTTTGCCCACAATGTTAAACGGCGCCGGCTGTTTCGCTTTGCTCGTGAGAGCGCGCAGAGAAAAAAAAAGGCAATCGCAGGTCAAACCACACCGCTAGGCCAAAACCTAACTCCAAAGTATGCGAGGTGAGGCATGCGAAACGCGTGATTTACAGAACAATCTCTGCTGGAGACGGAGGCATAATGCGCAAATTAACTTCGCATCCTCATAATTATTTATATTAGCAGCCATAAAAGGCGCCCTCTCGGATTGCTTTCATGGCGAACGAGAAGCTGTTTAATGGCTGTCTTCGGCGAATATGCAACTGCAGCTCGAAATAACTAGTCCTGATTGTTGGAAAAGATATCGAAATGTAGAGTTTACGGGTTGAGAGATTGCACTGCAATATGCTACTCACGTAGTAAGAATGCTGTTATGAAGGAACGCAGCGCAGAAGGAACGGGACAGAAGAGAACCAACACACTTGAGCGCACCGACTTTTCACAAGACGCCGACTTTATCGGCAGATTAGATGCGAATAACGGTACACTTTAGAGTAACTAAGCGTGATTCACTGTTTAAACAATCTCTAGTACAACGCTGTCTTGGCAGAATACCAAATCTCCTGAATTCCACGCGGCAGCTACAGTTGTCTCTTCGAAACGAGCGCGCGGCCGCAATGCGCTCTATGCAGCCGAACGGAAGAGTGGGACCCAACATGCCCTCGCCGAGAGCGGGGTCCTCATCCTGAAAATGGCGCTGGCCATCAAAACACGTGGTTAGGACGCTCGACTACTGATCAGGAGTTCCCAGTTTAATAATAATAATAATAATAATAATAATAATAATAATAATAATAATAATAATTGGTTTTGGGGGAAAGGATATGACGCAGTATCTGTCTCATATGTCGTTGGACACCTGAACCGCGCCGTAAGGCAAGGGATAAAGGAGGGAGTGTAAGAGGGAAGGAAGAGAGGTGCCGTAGTGGAGGGCTCCGGAATAATTTCGACCACCTGGGGATCTTTAACGTGCACTGACGTCGCACAGCACACGGGCGCCTTAGCGTTTTTCCTTAATAAAAACGCAGCCGCCGCTGTCGGGTTCGAACCCGGGAACTCCGGATCAGTAGCCGAGCGCCCTAACCACTGAGCCACCGCGGCGGGTGAGTTCCCGGTTTCGAACCCGACCGCGGCGGCTGCGTTTTTATGGAGGAAAAACGCTAGGTGCCCGTGTGCTGTGCGATGTCAGCGCACGTTAAAGATCCCCAGGTGGTCGAAATTATACAGTTGAGTGAAACCAGTCGCACATTTTTGACATCGACCTTGCGCACCACAGGCATTTTTTTGTTTCGAAATTAATAGTTTCATTAAGTTTATTTATTTAAATTAATAAATATTAGCTACAGATAACAAATTGCATTTGAACAGCTGTCGAGAACCTTCTGAAACCCGCATTCCATCATTTACGACCCTCACATGTGTCTTTTTCCCAGCTCCAAAGAAAGCCCGCGAAATGCAAAATCAACCACGTGACTAACGCACTTGTGCTCCAAGATCACGCTGCTCTCAAGTGAGCAAACGAAATCGCCTGCTTCCTTGACTCGGCGGCCTCGCACCAGCGGCGGGCCGATACGTTGGCGGTGGTTTGTCGTCTGCGTCAGCCAGTGGCACACATGACGGTGCGAGTTGCCGCCGCCAACATATTGACCTGCCGCTAGTGCGGGGCCAGCAGGATGCAGGTGATTTCGTGCAGGTGAAGCACGCATGTGATTCAGTTTGCTCAAACCGCACCTGAGAGCAGTGCGGTCTTGACGCGCAAGTGCGTTAGTCACGTGGTTGAGTTTGTATTTCGCGGGCTTTCCTTGGAGCTGGGAAAAAAAGACACGTGAGGGTTTCCTCATATTAATTGATGGAATGGGGGTTTCTGAGGGTGCTCGACAACTCTTCAATTGCAATTTGCTGTCTAAAGTCAATATTTATTAATTTAGATACTTAATTAATCTATTACTTAATTTCGAAACAAAAAAAAATGCCCGTGGTGCGCAAGATGGCTGTCACCAATGTGCTACTGGTTTCACTCGCCTGTCTCTAATAATTTAATTTTTAACCCATGGCTCAAGTTAGCTGAGACACTAGGTATGTGCTCACCCGCTCGTATGATGCGAGCCAGTCTTCAGCGTCATGATCGTCAGTACCGCTGAAGACGGCGGGGTCCCGCTGCCGCTGGGGGCCTGAACAGAGGACGGGGGAGCCCACCAGCATGGCTTGATGGTTGGCGTTTTCGGGCATAGCGGGGGTCGGTAGCGTGCGACTGCGGAGGTCCAGGCCGGCACCAGAATGGAAAACCGAACCTCCATCAAATGTAACGGGGCTTAGGTCGGCGCTCAGGCGGCGGCGAAACCACGTCGGCGACAGAGTCTCTGATCTGTCCAGGTCAGCCGGCTCTCGCTCTGAGCGATGGTTGGTTGGTTGGGTGGTTGGTCTCAAACAATGCTGGCACATACCCACTGCGGGGCAGTGGCCAAGACACAAGCGGTTAATTGCTTGGTTGGCAGTGCGGCTAGGATGATGCCCTTCTTCACAAACCTATCATTTTTCTTTCCATGACCCTCTGCGTTGTCCTTAACTTAAGCTGAACCCTTTTCGCTAGCCTCCATGTTTCAGTCCCTTAGGCGAGTACCGGCAAGATACAGCTGTTGTACACTTTTCTCTAGAGGGATATTGGTAATCTGCTATCCATGATCTGAGAGAACCTGCCATATGCGCTCCACCCAATTCTTATCCTTCTAGTTATTTTCCTCTCATGATCCGAATAAGCTGTCACTACCTGCTCTAAGTAGACCTTTACCACTTCCAGCACCTCGCCGCCAATTGTGAACTGCTGTTCCCTTGCCAGGCTGTTGAACATTAGATTGGTTTTCTGCAAGTTGATTTTTAGACCCACCGTTCTGCTCTGCCTGTCTCATTGATCATGATTTGCAGTTCACCTCCTAAGTGACTCAGCAATGCAATGTCATCAGCGAATCGCAGATTATTTAGGTATTCTCCATTTACTCTTATCCCCAAATGTTCCCAATCCAGGCCACTGAATGCCTTTTGTAAAGAGGTGGTGAAAAGCATCGGCGAGATCATGTCTTCCTGGCTGACACCCTTCTTTACTGAAATTTTATTGCTCACTTTATGGAGGACTATGGCAGCTGTGCAGTTGCTGTATATATCTTCCAGTATTTTTACTGCAGGCACATCTACAGCCCGATTCCCTAATGACTGCTGAGGTTTCTGCTGAGTCAAATGCTTTCTCGTAATCTATGAAGGCTATACATAAAGTACTTGGTTATATTCTGCGCATTTCTCTATCACCTGATTGATAGTGTGAATATGGTCTATTGTCGAGTAGCCTTTATCAAAGTCTGCCGGATCATTTGGTTAATTGAAGTCTAAGGCTGTCCTGAATCTGTTTTCGACCAAGTGCGATGTGATAAAGGATGCTTTCTTAGCCTTATACAGTGTTATAGAATTTTCACCGATGCACGAGCTACCTTTCTTTCTGATGTAGAATTCTTCAATCAGTTCCCTAGCTATTATATTCTTCTGCAAACAAATTGCACGCCACCAAAGCATGACTCACAACAGTGTGAAGGGCAACTTTTGTTGTGCTTTGTTAAATTTTGACCCTCTTGTTATATGTTTTGTTCATGTTCCCTGAGATTTGTGCATTTACACAGTGACCGGTTTATCCTATATGAGAAAAACTGCTTGAGAGTGCGATTCCATATAGTACCCCAAGGTGAACTTCATGAAAAGTCACCCTAGCTTATTTCCGCATCCCCCCTTTTCTTTTTTTCTCCTTTTCTGAACCAAGAGCAAATGCCTTCAATCTTCCCACGGGTTGAATAGACGAGCAATATACCATGCTTGCTCGCAAAGTTCTTCAAATTGTGGGTCAACTTGTGTACACACAGCACCATCGCTAGTCTCACACTTTGTTGGAGGACATCTGCCCCAGCTTTCACTGCTTTCTCATTTTCTGCATGAGGCCTTTGGCGACCCCTTTCACAAGTGAATGAGGGAGCCCAGCTAAAGCCAGCTGTCCTATTGGTTTTCAAAGCTCAACTGCGTCTTGTGAGTGCATGGCTTCCTGAGCAGAGACGCAAGGCAAAAGAAAGGAATAACTTTTTTACTAATTTTGAATGTGAGGAGTCGAATGACAGGTGCTTCCCCCCTCCCTTTTTTTAACTTGTCGCATAACACCAGCACACCCAATTCGTACAGAACTCAATGTTCAGATCTAAAAACTGTAAAAAGCTACCCCCAGGCAGTTCACATGCAAAATACAAGCCATGTTGTCTACGTATGAATAAAACAATGCCCACAAGTTCTTAAAAATAATCAAAATGTACAACAGAACTAAATGCAACAGTCTGCTGAATGAAACTAGAAATGACGATGAAATGGGAATGGGGGAAAGGTGGGACGAAGGGGGTGGTGTAGTGGTTGTTAGTGCATTGGCATGACTGTTGGTATGTGCCACTGTGTTATCGCACTGTTATGAGACATAGTTTCAAGTGCCCTAGAATTCCCTAATTGTCTGCTGGAATTGTTTGAAAAGGCACTAAAGGCTATATGCTTGTTGCTACTATCGGGCCATGAAAGTATTCAGCACGCTTCGGTGTAACATCATGATAGGGCTAACATACAGCCCCTGTGTTGCTGACATACCACATCTCGTCAAATAAACCAAGAAGTGATGTGCATGCCCACTGTTACATGTGCCTTTTCCTATTAGAGGTGCAGCCTTTATTTAACAGCTTGCCAGTTGGCGATCGGATTACTTTTAAAATTTTGTTGTTGGAAAAAGGCAGCTAGTAACACTGATGGGCACAACAAGACGTTTCAAACAAGACTGTCTGCAGTGCATCATGTCACTACCGAGTTACCAGTGTTACAGGGTTCTAGAAGGAGTTGTAGTGGCAAGACCGAAGCGGGTTTCGATGGGAGGTGGTGGTGGTGGAAAACATTTATTTAAGACTATTTACAGGAGAGAGTGAGGCCTGGCCTTAAGGGCCAGCCCCTTACCAATTCTAGGAGGGATCCCTAGTCCGGGACACCTGTGGCTTCCGCAGCAGCTCGGGCCCTAGCCACGAGAGCTCTCTGGCTCTCTAAGGTAGAGCAGCCGAGCAGGGCAGCCTCCCACCTCTCTCTGGTGAGTGAAGGGAAAGGGGGGTAAGCGGGGTTAGAGGGGCATGCCCACACCATGTGGTACACGTCCGAGAACGCGCATCCACAGTGCGGGCACTCCCCGTTAAAAGCCGGATTAAAATGTTGAAGCACTGCCGGGCACAGTACTGTGTTGGTATATAGGCGAATGAGCCAACGCTCCTCGATTTTGGTTATCCCTTTCGCAGGGGGATGAAAGCGGCTAAGCTGGGTTTGGTATAATTGAACGAACTCTGTGAAGGTAATAGCCGGGTTAGGTTCCGATACCTCAGGCGGCAAGAGTCGAGGCGATGCCCGGTGGTTGAGCGCGCGGGCTGAGGCGTCTGCCGCCTCGTTCCCCCCTAGTCCCGCATGTTCTGGGGTCCAGATGATAGCACGTGTCTCCGGGCGATCCCGGTACTCGCATCTGTGTAAAATTTGGCGGCGCGTCGAGAGATGCGGCCTTGTTTTAGATTCCGACAGGCTCCCTGGGAGTCGGTGATGATAACCCGGGAGTCCGGTTCTGCAGCGGCGAGTGCTATGGCGACCTCTTCCGCATGTGTAATGTTTGGGCCACGGAAAGTGAGTCCCTGAACGTGCTTGTTTTGATAGATTACTGCGGCCGTATACCATCCCCCGTGGTGTGGACCAGCAGCATCCGTGTAGAAGAATCCGTAGCGAGAGCCGTAGCGGTCGTTAAGGGCCGTCGCGCGCGCGTTTCGACGGCCCTCGTGAGTCTCCTCTGTCATGTTTTGTGGCAGAGGTTGGACCTGTAGCGAGCGGCGCCAGTCCTCTGGAACATTGGTCCTTTCCTCTGCTTGTGTTGTGTAGGCAATGTGCAGGCGGTGTAGGAGGCTTCTACCTGCTGACGATTTGTTCAACCGCAAGTATTGGTTATTTAAGTGCGCCTCGCGTAGCTCCCCAAAGGTGTTGGTCATCCCAAGGTCGATGAGCTGTTGATTGGACGTCGTTATGGGGAGGTCGAGGGCGCGCTTATAGATTCTGCGAAGGATCACCTCTAGGGCGTTCTCGTCGCATTTCCGCAAGTGGAGATAGGGTGCCGAATACAGTATCCGGCTGATTACGAATGCATTGGCCAGCCTCAGGGCGTCTTTGCATCGTTATCCCCCCGTTTGTTAGATACCCGGCGGACCATGCGGACCACCTGGTCTCCAATCTTGCGGAGTTTCTGCAGGGTTGTATCAATCTTGCGGTTGCGATTGATAGAGTCCCAACACTCTGACCTCATCGTGTTCAGGGATGAGGCCGCTAGCAAGGGTGAGGTAAATTTTGGTAGTGCACTTCGGGTTGGGCCGAAGGTGCACGAATTCTGATTTGGTCGGGGAGCATTCCAGGCCACATCGGCGAGCGTATCCGTCCACGATAGTCGCCGCTTGTTGCAGGTTGGCCTCGATCTGTCCCAACGACCCATGTGTTGCCCAGAGCGTGATGTCGTCAGCATACAGTGAATGCCTGATGCCTGGGACATCATTAAGCAGAGGGGGGAGGTGAGCCATGGCGAGATTAAAGAGGAGGGGAGAGAGGACTGCTCCTTGCGGGGTTCCTCTTGTACCCAGGGGGTACGGGCCATGCTCGTGGTCTTAGATACGTATATAGGTTTGCCGATCAGCGAGAAATTGTTGAATGTACCTAAACGTGTTGTGGCCACAATCCGTCTGTGACAAATGTGTGAGGATGATGTCGTGGGTCACGTTGTCAAACGCCCCCTTGAGGTCCAAGGTGAGGACCACCTTGTCGTCACTGGGGTGTTCGACTGGATCCAAGACTTCCTTCGTTGCTGCGTTGCTGCGTCGTTGTCGTTGCATTCAGCGAGTTTGAGCGTTGTCGTTGGGAAAGGGTAGCTCTTTAAGCTCGTTGGGATAAAAAAAGCGGGTAAGCGTGTCCCTCGGAGACATAATCATATGCAAAAATCTAAAAAAAACGCGAGTACTGCAATACACCCAGCCGACCGCGAACATTCCGCCTGAGTGGGGCACCCTGAGGATGCATTGCCAACCAAAGGCACATTGAGCAAAAAACCATCTGGGGCAGGGAAAGTGCACTGCAAAGAAAGTAGGTGGCCAGCGAACGCGGGCAAACTTGACGAACAATTACAAGCGATGAGCAGTGAAGCTCGAGGTGGAGGTGAAAGATTGGCTAAACGAAATGGAGGTGAAGCCACTCGGCAATAGCACGAAGCGATGGTAAAGCAAGAATGAAACGGTGTGGACGAAGAGTAAAAGGAACGAACGGAGGCGTTGGAGAAGATAAACTGAAACGTTTGGATCGGTTTTATGGGGTTCAACCTGGAGTTTAACCTCGTAACCTGAGTCGCTATTGGGACAAGTGGCTCGGGTTACGAAGGACGCCGTGGCCCCTCTGGATAATTTCGAACCCCTGGGGTACGTTCTTTAATGTGCACTGACATCGCGCAGTACACGCCTGCCTTTATAGCACCTCGCCTTCATCCAAATGTGACCGCTGTGGCCGGGATCCAACCCAAAACTTTCGGGCCAGCAGCCAAGCGCGCACTACAACCATTGATCAGTCATCAAGGCGGCGAAAAAAAAGGGAAGCGCGAAAAAACATACAATAAAGCAAGTGCTCACTAAGCAGGAAAAAGATGGCAATAAATAAAACTATGCGAAGAGACAAACAGATTAGAGACCTACATCCGCCGATGCGGACAGAAACGACATTTACCTTTCTGTGAGAATGAGAGAGGGCTCGCTGATGCGGTAAGAGTAATTTTAATGGTTTCAGATTTTTGTTGGTAAGGCGGCCACTATTCGTGATCACTCAAGAGCTCCCAAAGACTGGCAGGCAGCCGCAGTCCCTGCAGTGACACCATTAAGGCGTCCGCCATGGTAACATTGAATCACTCTTTCCATCGCTTGAGCACCAGTACAAAATGGAAACGGGGCAGTTTTCTGCATATATGCATCATGTGAGCATAACAGCTGTTATTTTTAGTGAATATGTCCCATCTGAGAATGTACGTCCAAGACCGAAATGAATGCCCAATTAAAAGGGGAAGTTCGTTGCGTTGTTAACTGCACCAAAATTAGCATTTATAATTCTAAAATTGCATTTATTTGGCTTTGGTTACGTTAATGTTAAACTTAAAGTTGAAAAACAGTCATTTCTAAGAGTAGGCAGGAGCAACATGGAACTAAATTATAAGGTTTGCGTTAATTAGAAGTGAAAAACAAAGCATTGATAAGCGAGTAATAGAAGAACCAGTAAAAGTATGGGCTGCCCATTATAATTAATGGCGCAACCTAATTAAAGGGACCCAGAAAGGGGTCTCAATAAAGTTGCGTTATGTCTGTGATGTTAAAAGACGACGGTTCATAATTATCCCCCAGAAGGAATTATTTTAATGCGTTTTGTGGAAGCTGAGTTATATGCTGGCAAAATTTGAAATTCCGCGTCTTCGGGCCTTTCCTTCTCTTCTCGCACGCCAAAACGGCGGCGCTCCTCCGCCGACCCCACTCACTCGGCTCCTCCCCTACCTCCGCCGGCTGCTGCGCGCGCGGAGTGGCCGCGGCCTCGGTAGTGCGTGACGTCTGAAAGAATTTGGAGCTGTGAACCAATGGTAACCCTGAGCTGCTGACGTTATTTGCAAGACGTGACATCGTCTGCCAGGTTTTCGTGCGAAAGCCCGGCACAGCGCGTTGCCGCGAGGTGCGAAAGCGGGAATTTTTAAAAATCTATTGTAAATTTCCCGCTCGCTTATTAGGTGTCGTACGCGGTATGGACGCTCGGTAGCCTGCACTCTACATACTGCAAGCATTTTAAAGCCAAGATCAAACACCCCTTTCTGTGGCCCTTTAAGTGAACTTGAACAAATAGTAAGCACTTACACCAGGGTAGAAAATCGCGCACTATGCATGGTTTGCATGTGACGTCACGTCCGGTGGCGCGCGCTGCGGCGGACATGTTGGTGCAGTCTGTGCGGAGTCGGTGGAGTGCGGGTCGCACGCGTTTCCTCGCTAGTGGTAACACGTGCAATTTTGTTGCCTTTTGTGTGGCATGCCGCCGCTTCTCAGTAAGCAGCCTTTAGACGCTACCTACCGCTTAGATCTTACTGGGTCGGAGCGCGTTCGGTATGCGGAAAAAGTGCGTCTCTGCGATAATACCGACCCGTTCATGCTGCGGCCGGGAACGGACACAACAAGCGATGTCGACATATTTCCAGAGATTTGTTACGGTGACATCGTCAATTACCTTGTTTTTTCTGCAAGCTTTCTGAGCCTTGAAGAAATGAAGGCGTTTAAGTCCACCGAGGCGCATAATTATTTCACTAGCGGCTGGGTGAAGGGACTGTCGGCAAAACAGCTGCAAGGGGACAAGGTGCTTCTACTTGGAGAGGTAAGCCGCAGGACATTGATCTTTGTAAGGATTAGAGTAAAGAAATAACGGTTATTAAATCCACAAGTGACTGAGTGTAAGCAATCACTCAGTAAAGTTTTAAAAAGAACTGTTTACAAACTGTCAGGCTAGTGATTCATTTCTTCATATGTACTGAACCTGGACGACTTCAGATTAAATGACGAGTTATTCTATTTTAATGGGCATATGAAAGGAACCGTTGCTGGTTTATCTTAGTTTGGAAACCCAACAAGTTATTGCGCAAAAAAGAAACGGTCATGCGTGGAGAGATTGTTATCGCTCGCTACAGATTTGTCGACCAACAATTTTGGTCTCGCCTGTCGCGTCGCGCATTATGGCCCGCATTAACTGATCAAGCTCATCGCCGTTGCCGTTTTCGACGGTCGGGTAGCGCCACAAGATCGACAGTGACGTGCGCTTGTGCAGAGATGTGCACAATGTTGATTTGGACTTTGCCATATTTTCCTTGCAGGTGAACCATTCACAAAGGTTGCGAGACCGGCCTCTACGTGTATGGATTCTCTGTAAAAAAAGTGGGGCTGTGCTCACAGCCCACTGCACGTGCATGGCAGGAGCAGGAGAGACCTGTTCTCATGTTGGAGCCTGCCTTTATGCAGTTGAGACCGGTGTCATAATGAAAAACGCCACCAGCTGCACCTCACAGAGCAACATCTGACTTCCTGCCTACGTCGAGAAGGTACAATTCAAGAGGCTGAAAGATATCGACTTCACTTCGTCCAGGGTGAAAAAGCGAAAGCTGGATGATGCAATCTGCAGCAGCACTTCAACTGAGACCAAAGCAAAGAAACGAATGGATATCCCACCATCAACAGCAGAAGAACTTGGAGAACTTTACAGCGCTTTCGAAAACACAGACGTTGTACCTGCGCTATTTTCTGTGCTGCCAGAATATTGCGAACGTTTTCAGGAGCCCGTACGGACACAACCTGCTCATTTAAGAAAGTTATACTCTCAGGAGAACTTGGTTAATGATTTTGATGTGCTTTTGGAGAAGGCCAACAACTTTCTGTCCACATTTTCAGTCGGAGAGGACACAGTTAAATCAGTTGAGGCTGCAACAAGACACCAGAGAAACTCACCGGACTGGTTCCTCTACAGAGCTGGCAGAGTGACAGCTTCAGTAATGAAAAGGGTGTGTCAAACAAGTGTTGACAGCCCCAGCGTGTCATTGCTGAAGTTGATATGTTACCCTGAACAAAATTCTGTCAATGTGCCTGCTGTTATGTGGGGTCGGAAACATGAGCAGGATGCTTTTGAGGCTTATAAAGCTAAAGAAGCCATAAAGCACCACGACTTCCAATGCCGAAGGTTAGGGCTGCACCTGAGCACTGCTTACCCATTTGTTGGCGCATCACCGGATGCCATAGTCTCATGCAGCTGCTGTGGGAGAGGTGTTGTAGAGTTTAAGTGCCCATTTTCGTTGAAAGATGGTGAGGAGATCACCACCAAGTGTTTGAGTAATATTAATGGAACAATTAAGCTTGACACAAGTCATGCTTACTACTACCAAATCCAGACTCAGATGAAAGTGTGCCAGGTTGAATTCTGTGACTTCGTGGTGTGGGGACCGAATGTATTACACATTGAGAGATTAAGGTGTGATGAGCAGTTTTGCACAGACATATTTGCTCGTGCAAGGCAGTTTTTTCAGAAAGCAATTTTACCTAAACTGTTCAACCGCTATTACACAAGGTAACAAAACAGTCTAGAGGACAAGCCGTCCGACGGTGCAGAATACTGTTTCTGCCGTGGACCGGATACTGGCAAAATGGTTGCTTGTGACAGTGCGTCATGCCAGTACAAGTGGTTCCACTTTTCCTGTGTTGGACTGAAACGCAAGCCGAGAGCAAAAAAATGGTTTTGTCCTGAGTGCAAAGAAAACAAGACTGATTAGTCTTTTTTTCTCACTCTTTATTCTTAAGTGCTGTTCAGGCTTCCAGTTTTTGTTGCCAATACAAAGAAAACATACCCTGTGTAAGACTGGACACGGGCTTTAGAATCTTCAGACGCTGGTGCTCAACGAAGAAGACGACGAGAAGCGCCGAACACTACCCAGGTTGCGGGGCAGTGGCTAAGTAACTGGCGGTGTTGCTCTAGCTTGCTAAATTTCTCCTTTTTGTCTGTGCCTGTTTGCTCCTGTTCTGGGGTGATTGGGTGCGGGACGAGAGTTTAATGTCTACCTCTTCTCCTGGCCAGGGGTTTTCCCCTTGGTCGGCATCTCTTCCTAAAGACCAGCTCCCAATTGACCTCTTTTTCCGCAGCGGTGTTTCAAGCATTCCAGTCGCATTAGTGCCTTCCGATGGAGGCGCTATCCGACTGAACAACCCGGAGGCCGTGCAGGCGGCTCTTAGGTCCACATCGCAGCATTTCATGCACATTACCGACGTCCGGCAGTTCGGCAGGGGTGGTATTTTGTGCAGGTCGCCGGATAAAGCCTGTATTTAAGACCTGCTGAAGTGTACGTCATTCGCCAACCACCCGGTGAGCGCATTCATTCCGCCTCATCTAGCATGTTCCAAGGGCTTGGTCCGAGGTGTCGACTCTCGATTGAGCCCTGCGGAAACGCTTGAGAACCTCTCGCCTGCGGGAGTGATTGCTGTCCATCGATGCAGCAGGCTGGTTGACGGAGTAAAAATTCCTACGGAGTCCGTCATTGCCACATTTGCAGGAATATTTTGCCCGTCAGAGATTAAGGTGTGGCCATTGGTTTTTCGAGTAGATGCCTTTAACTCTCGGCCCCTTCAGTGTCAAAACTGCTGGCGATTTGGCCACAGCGGCAAAGCCTCCAAATCGGCCTTACGCTGCTGTGCCTGTGGGGAACGTCATTGCAGAGAGGAATGTCCTGAACAGCAAGAGAAATGTTGTTTGTGTAGCGGTGCTCTTCCTGCTGATTCGCCTGACTGTCCTGCACGAACACAAGAAGTTCAGGTGCTCGAGCTTATAGTCAAGCGCAGATGCACGCGGAGAGAGGCTTTTGCCGCAGTCAAGGCGAGAGCCTCAGCCTACTCTTGTGTGGCCGCCAAATGTCCACCCATAATGGATTCTAGTTGGTCCCAGGCTAATACAGCGGCAGTTGAGAAAGCTGTGGCAAATGCAATGAATCGCATTATGGAAACCGTGTCCACGTGCATTTCGCAGGTCATAGCTGCTCAGATGACCAATCTTCTGCAGGCGTCCACCGCTCCGCTCTTGTCTTCTTTGGCTTCGGAAGCTACCCCTCCTTCTGTAGTAATCGATTCCGCTCCAGAGGGCCAAAAACAATGTGAGCAACAAAAGACCTCTCAGGCCTCTCCTTCGCATAGCGTTGTGGACGCATCCTCTATGGATTGTATGGATATAGAGTCTGACCTCCGCGCCCAGAAACGAAGTGGGTCTCCTCTGAATATTGCAGGTCCATCTTGCCCCCAGTCAAAGGCAAAGAAAAGTAACGCAAGTCAAAACGCTAAGACCAGGATTCTAGAAAAGGCAGTCGCGGCTGCGGCACTTCCGCCAAGATAGGGTTCTTAAGTGTACACCAGTGGAATTGTCGATCTATATTCTCCGCTTCTACAGATTTAAATTGCCTATGCAATCAGCTTCTACCAGATTTAGTTGCTTTATAGGAAACATGGCTAACTTCAAATTTCAATTATCATCTCAAGGATTACCATCCGTTCCGGCTTGACCGGTCATCACGAGGGGGAGGGTTGTTAGTGCTCATATCTACAAAGTTTTGCCACAGGGCATGCATTTCTTTTCAATATGCGGACAATGAATGTGAAATCCTTGCGGTTGACCTCAGTGTCCCAGGTCAACAGCCCTTTACGGTAGCTAATGCATATTTCCCGTCTGGTGTGCGTGACACTCGGCCCCTTGACTCACTCATGTCTAGTAGCCGATCTCAGGTTCTATTACTTGGCGACTTCAATTCGCACCATGTGACTTGGGGGTTTAAAACAGATAGCTTTGGTTCTAGACTATTTGATTGGGCTTCTGGCAACAACTTGATCTGCAACAATTCCGGATTACCTACGTTTGTACGCAGTCAATGCCGCTCTGCCTTGGATTTAACTTTTGCCTCCCCAGGAGTCTCTGTTATGTCTTGGCCGCCTGTTGACTGTGCAACAAACAGTGATCATCTACCGATTAGTTTCAAGTTTGCGTGTAAATTAACTCTTCCTGAGCGACATCAGCGCACGTTCATAAACTACAATTGCTTTAAAGACACGCTAAAATCAGCCCTCCAAATCACTTCAGACACTCGCGCTCAGATAAGTGCCGAAAGCAAGGCTGCACATCTATGTTCAGTACTGGACCATGCAAGGCAAAAGTCTGAATTTTTGGTTAAAAGAACAAAGGGTGCAATCGCGAACAATTGGTGGAATGCTGAGTGCACGCGTGCATATAGACGACGGAAAGCAGCTTGGAAGAAACTTCTCATCAATCAATGCCCAAAAAATTGGCTGGATTATAAGTATGTTGCAGCAACATTTAAGCGCACTGTTGCCCGTGCAAAAGAGGAGTATAATACAAATCATTATGATTTCCTTTCCCAATCAGGAAATAAACGAGCTTTGCTTAATTTCATGAGGCGCAACAAGGTGATTCCTTCGGCTGTCAACATTGAATCCCTTGTTCAGTCCCCTGCTGACATCGCAAAGGCCTTAGAGGATATTGCGTGTGGCCTAGAGCTTCGCTTTACATCTGCTTTACTTTCTTCTACTATATTCACATGCACCTCAAGTGATTTCACTGGGGTCTCTATGCCTGAGCTGTCGCAAATTGTTCTGCGCTTATCCCCAGCGGGCGGCTCCTGGCCCCGATAAGGTCACTTCATCTATGATCAAAATATTGTTCAATGAATCTCCTGCAGACCTGTTGGCTCTGATTAACCATCCTATTAAAGGTCCTTGGATACCGCATGAGTGGGGTCTTGCTGAAATAGTTCCATTGCTTAAAAAGCAAGGGGATGGCTTAACTTTAGACAATATACGCCCTATTTCGTTAACATCGAACCTTGTGAAATTGGTGGAAAGGGTCCTTCTCAGCCGTGTCATGTCATTCATTTCAGAAAATGCTGTATTGAATCCATGCTAAATTGGTTTCAGGCCGGGTTGTTCAATTTGGTGTGCTCATACTGACCTTGAGAGTCGTATTAAATTAGCTCGCAATAGAAAAAGGTTTGCTGCGCTTGTCACCTTGGATGTCAGTAAAGCATACGACAGCATGGAGCACTCGACTCTATTACTAAGATTACAGGAACTCAACTTCCCAAGCTATTTTGTAGCCTGGATTTCTGTTTTTTTGGAAAATAGAGAATTTTACTGCTGCCAAAATGGTGTTTCCTCAAGGAGATTTCCACAAACAAGAGGTGTTCCGCAAGGATCAGTTCTCTCACCTGTTCTTTTTAACATTTTTCTAAGCTCAATTCCATGCATTCAAAACGTGAAAACTTATGTGTACGCCGACGATATTGCATTTTTTGCATCAGCAGGTGACATTCACACTCTTTATCAAACCCTGCAAAATTACCTCAATGTTCTTGACAACTGGCTAGGAAGAATTCATCTGTCCCTTAATGTGAAGAAATGCGCATTGTTAGTATTTCCAGTTTCTGTTCCAGTAAATATCTGCCTGCTCTATAGAAATAACATAATGCCTCAAGTTCAGACGGTGAAGTATCTCGGTGTAATATACGACTCTACTTTCTCCTGGCGGCCACACATTGAACAAGTTTCTGCAAAAGGAGTTCGGGCCAGTGGCATCCTGCTCAGGCTTTGTAGTGCTAGGTCAGGCATGAGAAGGCATACGCTTCTGATGATTTATAAAATGTACGTCCGCCCAGTTTTGGAGTTCGGGTGTGTTTTATTCTCAGGAGCTCCTGCCTATAAACTTCGCCCTCTTGTGCTTTTGGAGTGTGAGGCTTTGCGCCTTTGTCTGGGGCTTCCAAAATATGTCGCCAATGCTGTTCTGCACCTTGAGGCGCGAATGCCTTCGTTATCAGCTAGGTTTCGCCTTTTAACAGTTCAAACATTTTTAAAATTGTGCGACTCACCTCTTCACGCTTCCAGTATAATATTTCTTAGTCAACCTTCCGCCTTTTTTAGTGCTGCCTGGTCTCGATTTCATACCCCGCAGATATGTTACGTGCAGTCCCTCCTTGATTGCAGAAATATTCATTTCATAGATGTCCGCCAAATATATAACAACTCCTCATCTGTCCAGATTGAATGCGATGACATTTTTCCATCGAATGCAAAGCTGCAGCCCTTCCCGCTTCTTCAGGGTCTATTGCAGGACCACCTAAGGTCCTTTCCCTCTCATGTTCTTATTGCGACCGATGCCTCGCAGGATCGCGAAAAGGCAGGTGTGGGAATTTTTTCGCCTGCACTGGATTGGTCTTTTTCTCTCCGTCTTCCTGACTTCACTCCAATTTTTCTGGCTGAATTATTAGCAGTAATCTTAGCCTTACGAAAATTAGAATCTACCGTTTCCCAGGTCGTGGTTATGACAGGCTCTCTGTTCATTTGTTCTTCCTTATCCTCACCCACTGACTCTCGGTCATTACGCCTCTTTAAGTTCCTGATTCCGCTCCATCTAAATTCGGTAAGGTTGCTTTGGGTACCCGGTCACATGGGCTTTCACTTAAATGAGGTTGCAGATTCCTTAGCAAGAGCCTCTCTCCGCGGCCCAATTGTTGCTGTCCTGCCATCGTGTGCATATACAGCTGCGGTGAGGTTTCGCAGCTACACAATATTTCAGGAATTTGCTGCCTCGGCTCTTACATCATCTCTCGAATATCAGCATCTTCTGCATCCTTGGAGTAGCAAAGACTGGCGCTCACGCAGACTAGAGGTCTCTTTCACGCGCTTGCGTTGCTGGGTTCCCGTTCTAAATTTCTACCTTCACAGATCTGGCCTGGCAGCTTCCCCACTGTGCCCTTTTTGTGCCGAACCTGAGACAATAGATCACTTCCTGCTGTTCTGCCGCCGCTTTTCTCATTTGAGGAAGCGTCTTTTGCAAATTCCATTTCATCAACTGGGCTTGCCTGTGTCTTCCGCGGTTGTTCTTTCCATTGGCGCTTCTTTGCTTGGACGAAGCGACAGGAGTGTGCGCTCTGCTGTGCAAAATTTTCTTCAAGAAACGCATCGACTCCCATTGTAATTTCTTTTTCCCGCCCTCAGTCAGTACGACATTGCAACATTGCAGGCATTGTGTACTATTATGCACATTAAGCAATTGTCCCGTCTTTGATCTCCAAGTTAACTGGACCCCTTTCCTTCCCTCTTCCAATCTCTCATACTACATACTATTACCACTCCTTTTCCCGTCAAAACTTTCCTGTATCCAGTAATTAACCGCCTGTGTCTTGGCCACTCCCCCGTAGTGGGTATGTGCCAGCAACGTCTGAGGCCTTCCTTCCTTCCTTCCTTCCTTCCTTCCTTCCTTCCTTCCTTCCTTCCTTCCTTCCTTCCTTCCTTCCTTCCTTCCTTCCTTCCTTCCTTCCTTCCTTCCTTCCTTCCTTCCTTCCTTCCTTCCTTCCTTCCTTCCTTCCTTCCTTCACTCCGAAGCTCGAGCGCCGAACGCTCGTGCGTGCTCTGGACTGAACGCGGTCTCTGATCTGTGCCTGTACGGTTCCGCTGGTTGTTCGTAACGCTGTGCTTATTACTGTGCTGCGGTGTGCTGTATTAGTAGTGTGCTGTGTTCTTATTACAAGTGGTGGAGGTGCCAACGATCCCTCGCCCTGGAGCTTCGCACCCGCGCATTGCCTACCACCTCTGCAATGCCCGAGACCGTCACCCAAACCACTTCACAGCTTCCGTCGGCTGTCTTCTGTTCCGGCGCCGCGTGGCAGCGTGACCCGACCATCTTCAGTGCCACAGACGACATGAATGTGGAGGATTGGTTGGCCTCCTATGAACGCGTAAGCGCATACAACAAGTGGGACGATAGCGTCAAGCTCACCACGTTATCTTTTATCTGAGCGATGTAGCCAATCTCTGGTTTCGAAACCATGAGGCTGACATCTCAAGCTGGGCAGCTCTAAAAACCAGTCTGACAGAAGTCTTTGGCCGTCCCACAGTGCGAAAGCTTCGCGCCGAGCAAACGCTTGTGAAGTCGGGCCCAGCAAACCGGTGAAAACTTCACCAGTTATATAGAAGATGTCGTCTACCTCTGCAAGCGTGTCAACCCTTCTATGAGCGAGGCCGACAAGATCAGACACATTATGAAAGGCATTGAGGATGCCTTCCAGATGCTCGTCGCCAAAGATCCCCAGACTATCTCCGGTGTCATCGGCTACTGCCAAAGCTTCGATGAGCTGAGCAAACAGTGTCTTTCTACCCGGCGTGCAGGCTTGCAGGAGGCCGCACTTTGCAGCTTGGCTCTCCCAGGGGACGGTGCTCTGGGCCAACAGTCGCTCCTCCAGAGCATCCAGCAGTTTGTACGTGAGGAAGTCGCACGCCAGCTATCTTTGTCTACCTGCCCGCCTACGCCTGCGCCGTCGCTCACTCCCAACCTACAGCGTATTATCGAGGAGCAGGTCGCTGAAGTCCTGCCACCTCCTTCTCAGCCACCCCTGATCGCGGCACCTCTGACGTACGCCGATGCCGTGGTGCGGTCGCGGCCCTCACCTGCTGCCCCTGTCTACAGGCCACCTACCCGGCAGTTAGAACCCCAGCGACCTGCAACCCCACCTTACCGTCCGGTTGCCCGCCCCCGATCACAGCCGCAGCCACTCAACCCCTGGCGCACAAAAGACAACCGCCCTATTTGCTACGCCTGTGGCGTCGTTGGTCACGTGGCTAGTTTGTGTCGCAGTCGTGACCACCGTCCCTACGATTATAGGCGTGAGCCGACGTACGAGACCTTCCGCCGTCGTCCTCGCCTGCGTCACACTTGCCGCCTCCGGATTCTTCTCCTAGTTACCATCCCTGCACCCACCGCTCGCCGTCTCCTGGCCATCGTTCCCGTTCTCCAATGCTCTGTCGCCAACCCGCCGTCCACGCGGAAAACTAACCACCGCAGTTCCGGAGGCAAGAACTGCGTCACCAGCGGCTCACTCAAGACCTGTTTCTGCGCCTGACAATATTACCATTTTCGTTGAAGGAGTCGCCGTCGAAGCACTTGTTGACACTGGCGCAGCCGTTTCGGTTCTCAGTCACACCCTCTGTCGCAGTCTCAAAAAAGTGACGACGCCCCTTCCTCCCGTTTCTCTCCGCACCGCCAGCGCTTAGGACATTCGACCGTTAGCCGCCTGCACCACCCGCCTGCTCATCGGGAACGTTCCCTACACAATCGAGTTCATCGTCCTCGCCCGCTCCTCTCACGACGTTATCCTTGGTTGGGAGGACTTCCTTTCCTCACATCACGCCGTTATTGACTGCGCCCGTGCTCAGCTTGACTTGTAGCCCTACAGTGACGCCCCATTGGACGTAACCGGTGCTGCTGCCGCTACTGTGGTCGTCTCAGAGGACACAGACGTTCCACCTTTCTCTTCAGTGCAGGTGCCTCTTTCTTGTGCTTCCTTCTCAGATGCAACTGTCACTTATACCCCCACTTTACGATGCGCTGACCAGAAGTCTGTTTTGCTGCCTCATGCTGTGCTGACAATTGTTCGTAGCTCCAGCGCTATTTATGTGGCCAACCTGTTCTCCTGCCCTACCACTTTACTCCGTGGCCAATCGCTTGGTAACGTTGCCGTTCTCGATCCCGCCTCCGCATACCCCCTCGTCGATTGCGCGGCCGGCCTTCACGTCAGCGCCATTACGCCTGTTCCCATCACGAATCAGTCGTCTGTAGATATTTTTCACCGTTCCGTCGACGCCGCCCTGACGTCTACCCAACGAGACTAGCTTGTAGCCGTTCTGCAGCGTTTTCAAGCTTCGTTTGACTACCAGCAACCTTCCTTGGGCCGCACCACCACCGTTACCCACTGTATTGACACTGGAACCCATGCCCCTTTGCGCCAACGTCCGTACCGCGTGTCAGCCGCTGAGCGCAGCATCATTGACGCCTAGGTGATTGACATGCTCCAGCGTCACGTGATACAACCGTCGCACAGCCCGTGGGCGTCGCCAGTGGTTTTGGTCAAGAAAAAAAGATGGTTCCATTCGTTTCTGCGTGGACTACCGTTGTCTGAATAAGATTACACGCAAGGATGTTTACCCTCTCCCCCGTATCGACGATGCCCTTGACTGCCTGCAGGGCTCTGAGTTCTTTTCTTCATTGGACTTGCGCTCCGGTTACTGGCAGGTGCCGATGGCGGAGGCCGATCGCCCAAAAACTGCATTCGTCACACCCGACGGGCTCTATGAATTTATTGTCATGCCCTTCGGCCTCTGCAATGCACCCGCCACATTCGAGCGCATGATGGACAACATGCTCCGAGGGCTCAAATGGCACACATGCCTTTGTTATCTAGACGACGTTGTAATCTTTTCCCCGGACTTTCCGTCTCACCTCCAGTGCCTTGAGACATTTCTTCGCTGCCTGGCCGACGCTGGCTTCCAACTTAATTTGAAAAAGTGCCGCTTCTGAGCTCGGCAGCTCACCATTCTCGGACATGTCGTGTCGAAGGATGGCGTTCTTCCGGACCCGGCCAAGTTGCGAGCTGTGGCCGAATTTCTAAAGCCCACTTCTGTAAAAGACCTCCGCAGCTTCGTCGGCCCCTGCTCCTACTTCCGCCGCTTTGTCCGCAATTTTGCCACTATCGTCGACCCCCTGAACAAGCTCCTTTCCAGCCACGACCTTTCGGCATGGTCGCCAGCCTGTGATGAAGCGTTTACGACACTCCATCGCCTCCTCACCACTCCACCAATTCTGCGTCTCTTCGACCCTCGTTCTCCGACGGAACTCCACACCAATGCCAGCGGCGTCGGCCTCGGTGCAGTACTCGCTCAACGCAAGCAAAGCTTTGACGAATACGTTGTCGCTTATGCTAGCCGGACACTCACAAAAGCTGAAGCCAACTATTCTGTCACCGAGAAGGAGTGTTTAGCCATCCTTTGGGAGATCGTCAAATTTCGCCCCTACCTGTACGGGCGCCTTTTTGACGTTGTCACCGATCACCACGCCCTCTGCTGGCTGTCCTCATTGAAAGATCCCTCTGGTCGACTGGCGCGATGGGCTCTGCGACTCCAAGAGTACGACATTCGCGTTATCTATCGTTCCGGCCACAAACATGCCGATGCTGATGCCCTCTCACGTTCCCCTGTACCATCTTAGGCAGCGCCTTGTATATTCACCCTGCTTTCTTTGAAGTTTGAGTTCGCTGATATGGCTTCCGAGCAACGCAAAGACCCGTGGATCACTTGCCTTTTTGATCTCCTATCTGGCCAATCGTCTCGACCTCCTTCCCGTGCTCTCCGTCGTCAGTCCCACCATTTCGCCATCCGAGACGAGCTCCTTTACCGCCGCAACTATCTCCCGGATGGTCGGAAGTGGCTTCTCGTCATTCCGACACATCTGCATTCCTTCATTTGCTCTTCCTACCACGATGATCCCCAGTGTGCCCATGCCGGATTCTTGAAGAATTTCACCCGTCTACGACAGCGGTACTACTGGCGTGGGATGGCCCGTTACGTCCGCCAGTTCGTTCAGAGCACCGCATGCCAGCGACGAAAACATCCACCTCGCCGACCCGCCGCTCCTATGCAGCCGCTGCCTTGCGCAGTACAGCCCTTCGAGCGTGTTGGCATCGACCTCCACGGCCCTCTTCCCAGCACATCAACCGGGAACCGCTGGATCATCGTTGCCATCGACCACCTTACACGTTACACTGAAACATCGCCTTTACCATCCGCTACAGCCCACGACATTGCATCCTTCATTCTCCATCGCATCATTTTTCGCCATGGTGCGCCCAAATAGCTACTCAGTGATAGAGGTCCGGCCTTCCTCTCAGAAGTTGTAGAAGCTCTCCTTCAGGAATGCAACGTTGTCCACCGCACCAGCTCCGCCTACCATCCCCAGACAAATGGCATGGTTGAGCGTTTTAATCGCACCCTCGGCGACATGCTGGCCATGTATGTTGCTTCCGACCATTGTAACTGGGACTGCGTTCTCCCTTTTGTCACATACGCTTATAATTCTGCTGCTCAAGCCACCACCGGATTCTCTCCGTACTTTCTCCTGTACGGCCGTGAGCCTTCTTGCAAAATGGACACCATTCTACTTTACCGCCCTGATGCTTCCGAATTTACAACTATTTCTCAAGCCACAACTTATGCCGAAGAATGCCGACAGCTTGCCCGGTCCTTCACTTCTCACGCCCAGCAGCAGCAGAAAAGCACCCGTGATCCCCCTGCACTTCCTCCCGCTTACCTTCCTGACTCTTCGGTCTGGCTCTGGGTACCCTCCTCAGGTCCCGGCCTTTCCTCCAAACTTGTCAGCAAGTACCAGGGACCCTACCATATTCATCAGCAGACATACCCCGTTAATTACCTCATCGAACCCCTTACACCATCCCCTGATCATCGCTGCCGAGGCCGCGAAATTGTCCACACGACCCGCCTCAAACCTTACTACGACCCCGCCGTCGTCACATCGCCCTAGGCCGCGAGGATGACGCCCTTTCGCCCGGGGGGAATTGTAAGACTGGACACATGCTTTAGAATCTTCAGAGGCTGGCGCTCAACGAAGAAGACGACGAGAAGCGCCGAACACTACGAAGCTCGAGCGCCGAACACTCCGAAGCTCGAGCGCCGAACGCTCGGTCGCTCGTGCGTGCTCTGGACTGAACGCGGTCTCTGATCTGTGCCTGGACGGTTCCGCTGGTTGTTCGTGACGCCATGCTCTTATTACTGTGGTGTGCTGTGTGTGCTGTATTAGTAGTGTGCTGTGTTCTTATTACACCTGGCTTCTTCAATCCCTCTGTGTCATGGTGCTATGCATGTTTACACATTTGCATCAATGACAACAATGAAAAAAAACATACAACTGACAATTGCAGGAATACAAAAATGCGTTGAAGTTGCATTGTAAAACCACTTTATTGGCATCCATCTACGACCCTAATCAAATCAGAAAAATGTATACATCTCAACTAGAGATACAACTAGATACAACTAGAGATATGGCAGTGGAATTGCCGGAGCTACAGGCGTAAGCAAGGGCTCTTACAGCAATTCATTAACACTAGAGGAAACCCACCAGATCTAATACTTCTACAAGAGACAAATTGCACCCCAACCCTAAAAGGATACTCATGTCAGGAGAACGGAAGAACAGCAACTCTCATTTGCAACAAAATCACAACCATAGCTAATAAGGAGTTTGAAGACACACAGCTAGAACACATAATAACTGAAGTGATTCCCAAGAGAAAAAGAAAAGCTAAAAGCACTTTTATAGTAAATTTGTACAGCCCACCTAAAAATAAAGGAGACTTCATTAAGCTTTTTGCGGAAGCAAAGAAGCTTGCAGGGCAGAATACCCTAATAATAGCAGGGGATTTTAATGCGAAAATCCCACAATGGGGCAGCAGGATCGAAGATAAAAAGGGGCGCGGCATCTGCACAGCAGCGGAAAACATAGGCTGCGAGTTACTCACAGATGAAAGTCAGCCTACTAGACAGGGTAATAGCGTAAGCGTGGACACATGTCCCGACCTAACCTTTGTCAATGGCGCTAAGCAATTCGAATGGGAGAACCTGCTAGAAAATCTCGACAGCGACCACTACATTATTAGGGTCAGCACAGAGGCAAAAAGCATCAAAAGGAAGATCGGCAAGGCAAACCTAACTGACTGGGATGCCTTCCGCACCCACTGCAAACAACTTAAGGACGACATAACTTCGGCAGAAGATTGGAGCCAACAGCTTAGACAAATCAGGGATCTCTACACTAAAGAAGTGGATCGAACAGAACAAGCACCAGAAGTGGACAAGCGACTCCTCAGGCTCTGGGAGGCAAGACGAGGCCTGACGAAGCGGTGGAAGCGCCAAAAGCTAAACATAAAGCTAAAGAAGAAGATTGCCGAAATCACCAGGCAAGCAGAGGAATATGCAACGCAGCTGGCATGACAAGGGTGGCAGCAGTTTAGTACTTCGCTGAATGGCACCCTCAGCACGGCTAGAACGTGGCAGATCCTCAGGACACTCATGGATCCGAGTAAAAGCAAGGCGGAAAGCAGCAAATCCATCCAAAGGCTAATTCATCAGTACGAAGGTACAGAAGAACAGCTGCTCCAGGCAGTACGAGAGAAATGCTACGGGAAGGACCAGGTAGACGGCTACCAAGGCGGCTACCAGGGCGAAGAAAACCCAACCACGGACTGACCCATCACAAGAGAAGAGGTCGTCGAGGCCATAAGGGCAACAACGAAAAATACGGCAGCAGGGGCGGACAAGATTCATAATTTGTTAATCCGAAATTTAAGCGACGAAGCAATCAGCCAACTCACCCTATATCTAAACAAACAATGGGAAGAAGGGACGGTCCCAGCGGAGTGGAAACACGCCGTAGTCGTCATGATCCCCAAGCCCGGCAAGAAACTCCAAATTGAAAACCTCAGACCGATCTCGCTAACATCATGCCTAGGCAAGCTGTACGAGAGAATAGTTACCCGACGAATACAAACGCATCTAGAAGACGGAGAATGGTACCCCAACACCATGTTCGGATTCAGGGCAAATTTATCAACCCAAGACATCTTGCTACAACTAAAAGAAGAGGTACTCGAAACAATGCCAAAGAACGGGGAGAACGTTGTCATGGCCATCGATATTAAAGGGGCCTTTGACAACGTATCCCATGCCGCCATTATGGAAGGACTTAACACAACCAACTGCGGGAAGAAGGTCCATGACTACATTAGAAGCTTCCTCACGGACAGCACAATGACGGTAGGCCTAGGAGACCTGCGGAGTGACACCTTTCAAACGCCATGCAAGGGCACTCCGCAAGACTCAGTAATCTCGCCAATACTCTTTAACATAGCGATGGTCAACCTCGCCAAGAAACTCAGCCAAGTCCAGGGGATTAGTCATGCAATGTATACAGACGATATCACCATCTGGACCACCCAAGGCTCACTGGGGGAGAAGTAGGAGGCGCTACAAGAGGCTGCCACCTGCATTGAAGAATACACAAAACAAAGAGGACTTAAATGCTCCACGGAGTGGGTAGGAACCCTACCGATGCTCCACTCGAAATAAAACTAGAGGGCCAGAACATCCCGGAACAAAAGATGATCAGAATCCTCGGCATGTGGCTGCAAGGAAGCCGGAAGTGCAGTCATACACTCAGCCTGCTAAGCAAAGCGGCAGGACAAGTAGGCCGGATGATCAGCAGAGTCGCGCACAAGAGGTATGGCATGAAGGAGGAGGACACACTCAGGCTAGTCAACAGCCTAGTGATCAGCCGGGTAACATATTCATTACCGTACCATGTGACTATCAAAGCAGAGAAGGAGCAAGCGGAGACAATGCTCCGGAAGGCATACAAAACAGCTCTTCTTCTCCCAAGAAATACATCCAACGACAAGCTCATGCAACTCGGAATCAGCAACACCTTCGAAGAATTAAGAGAATGCCAGCTCAAGGCACAAATACGAAGACTTAGCAACACAACGACTGGAAGGGCGCTCCTGACAAAGCTAGGTCGGGAAATAGAAAAGCCACAAAATAGCAGGGCCGCAATACCAGACCCGCTAAGAAAGAAGCTATGCATACAACCTATCCCCCGAAACATGGATCCAAACCTCCATGCTAACAGGAGAAAGGTTAGGGCAGAATTTTATGAGAGGAACATGGGACATCAGTCTACACTGATGGCTCCCTATACCCCCAAACACACAAAAATAGCGCGGTAGCAGTAGTTGTAAATTACCACGGAGAACACATCACAAGCCTCACAGCCGAAGTATCTCACATAACGGAGGCAGAGGAGATTGCTGTCGCCCTGGCAGCGAATGAAGGATATAGGACAGGGAGATCCCTTAACATCTTAACAGATTCACAAGAGGCGTACCGGAACTATACTAAAGGCAAAATTAGCAGCACGGCACTCAAAATCCCCAGTAGAGCTCTGCTCCCTGAGGGACGACCAATACACAACATAATCTGGATACCGAGTCACGCAGGGATCAGGGGCAACGAAGGGGCAGACAACCTAGCTCGAAGAATGAACAGCCGAGCAGGAACGTCATTAACCCCGGAGGGCCCCAGATTAATTGCGGGGACAGCTATTCAGAATTATTAAACCTATATAAGGGGCTAAGATTCCAATACCTCCCACCCCATAAAGCATTATCCAAGGAGGAAGCCACAGGATGGCGAAGACTGCAAACAGGCTCCTTCCCAAACTTATACATATTAAACAAGATGTTCCCCATACAGTATAGCGCCAACTGTCCGTGGTGCGGAGCAAAACCAACACTATATTATGTCACATGGGAGTGCGGAAGAAATCAAGCATTCCACAAACACAAAACACCAAGTGCGGAGCAATGGCAGGGCCGGCTCACCAGCTGCGAGCTAGGGGTCCAAAGGGCCCTCATAGCACACGCAAGCGAGGTGGCCCGACTCAGTGCAGCCCTGGACTAGGGGCCCACCCACGGCCAAGGAGGATCCAAGCTTCAAGTCGAAGACTTCGTCCTCTACCGCTACTACTTCCTAAAGGAACCAATAAAGTTTTTCATTCATTCATTCATACATCTCAAGATGTTACAATATGTGCAGTGGTAAAGGCATAACACAGATTCGTATGTGCAAGAGGTGTATATATTCAATGGAGGCCACAGAGCATGGTGTACCTAAGACAAGATAGGAAGAAAGGGACAATGTCGATTGTGCCCCTTTTCTTTACTGTTGCTGGTTAACGGGAATATTTCATCTTTGCCATGCTGAGACTGCAAATGTACGCATTCCAAGGACAAATGGAGCAGAAACAGCACAACATTGACAAAAATCTGAGGGGCAACCACACTGATGGTACAAAGCTATGCAAGACAGTGCCGTGGATAGCTTTGCACCTAAATAATCTGCGATTCGCTGATGACATTGCCTTGCTGAGTCACTCAGGAGGTGAACTGCAAATCACGATCAATGAGTTTGACAGGCAGAGCAGAACGGTGGGTCTAATAATTAGCATGCAGAAAACCAAAGTAATGTCCAACAGTCGAGCAAGGGAACAGCGGTTCACATTTGGCCCCGAGGTGCTGGATGTGTTAAAGGTCTACTTAGGGCAGGTAGCGACTGCTGATCTGGATCATGAGCGGGAAGTAACTAGAAGGATAAGAATGGGGTGGAGCGCATATGGCAGGTTCTCTCAGATCATGAATGGCAGTTTACTAATATCCCTCAAGAGAAAAGCATACAACTTCATCTTACCCGCACTCACCTGCGGGGCAGAAACGCGGAGGCTAACGAAAAGGGTTCAGCTTAAGTTAACGACAACGCAGCGAGCCATGGAAAGAAAAATGATAGGTGTAACGTTAAGAGACCGGAAGCGGGAAGAGTGGGTTAGGGAACAAACACGAGTTAATGACATTCTAGTCGAAATGAAGAGGAAGAAATGGGCTTGGGCAGGGCATGCAATGCAAAGGCAAGATAACTGCTGCTCCTTAAGGGTAATGGAGTAGATTCCAAGAGAAGGCAAGAGCAGCAGGGGGTGGCAGAAGGTTAGGTGGGCGGACAAAATTAAAAAGTTTGCAGGCACAGCGTGGGCGCAGATGGCAAAGGACAGAGATAATTGGAGAGACATGGGAGAAGCCTTTGCCCTGCAGTGGGTGCAGTCAGGCTGATGATGGCGAAAGGCTAATGAAGCACACTTACTTGAATGCAGCCCCTAAGGTGAAATTACATGTAAAAAAAGTTTCTTGGTGGGATTGAAACCTAAAAATTCCATTATCATTCCCCAGCCAAGAGAGGCACCTGTTCTTCATAGTACTGTTTTAGTGATGCTACTATTGAAGGACATAGGTTAGAAAGGGCACAGCAGACAGTAACAATCTTGTCGAGAGGTGTCAAATCATCTCCAGGTCTGCAAACAACATAGTCAATGGGCAGTGTCGCTTTCAGAATAACATACTTATTTCTGATAAGCCCGATAACTCTCTCAACGTGGATCCTTACATTTGCTAGTTTCCTCGTGGTCAGAACGTCTGCTGCGGACAGTTGCTTCTTTCCTTTTGTGAATGCCGGTACATGAAGTCTAGCGCAGTAAAACCCGACACTTTCAGACACATTGAACCCTCGGTCTGCAAGGACTACATCACCTGGAAGTAAGTTATCTAGAAGTCCACAGTGCTCGGTTATGTGCCTGTCGCTACAGCGCCCTCCCCAGCCTTCAGAGATGAAGTTGACAATTCCTTGTGGTGCAATGCCAATTAAATACTTTGCTGTATTGCTGCCTTTATACTGAGACCATGTCTCGCTTCTGGGCAAATACGAAGATGGTCTCTCTATCTTTATTTCAAAGCAGTCGATTATCACGGCAACATTTTCCCCAAAAGAATCATAAAATGCTCGTGGCATTGTCCGGTGCAGAACACTTCGTTGTTGCCACAATATTTGAGACCTTACACGGGAGTAGGCAGTATGCAGCCATTTGTCGAATATGCGTGACACTGTGGCATCCGACACATTAAACCTGAAAGCGAGGTCAGTGACGTGCAGATTCAGTTTCAACTTCATCATGAATAGCAGGAACTCCTGGAACTTCAGCAAACAGTTTGTATTGTGTGATACAAACCTCTCTAGAACATTGAAGAGTGCATACAGAATTCTGAAGTTTGCCATGCCAGTGTAGAACACAACCTTAGCGTCGCTACATTTGAGGGCATCTTTGTCAACTCCAGAAGCTTATTTTCATTCCATGAAGCGTAGAGACGCTCATTGAGTGCCACACATTCGTTCTCCAGTGCTTCAATGTCGCCCATTTTAAGGTCAGTCTGGAGTGCAATCCCTGCAACAAAATGAATTTTGTTATGTAGTTCATGTGCTGCAAAAAAAATTAACTTGAGTTGTTGGGGGGGGCAGCATTGTAGCAGAGCGTGGGGGATAGGAGGCTAGCAAAGAAGCAGGAGGGTGACATCTGGGGTGCCCCACATAAATGAAAAAAAAAAACTAAGTCCAGGGACTCCGGAACAGGGGGGCAGGGGGGGCGGTCGCCCCCCCAACATTTATCCAGGGGGGGCGCCGCCCCCTCCTCACTTTCCGACCGCTTACGCTGAAATCTAATTTTCGATAAGTGCTGAAGTTCTAGTGCATTATAATTTTAAAGAATATTGACATAGTACAGAGATGGCCAACAAACAAACAAATATCATTCAGCACACACAAATGCCAAATTCCCATCATAGGAAACAAATGTAACCTTCCCCCCTCCCGAAAAAAAACAGTATATCCTCGATATATTGAAAAAGTTAAATATACTAAACTCTCCTTTCCTATCTCACAACGAATCCAAGAAAAAATCTCAACACTAACAATTAACCTCAGCCGATTCACAGGACACACTTGAGGTATGGCACCAAAACACCTAAAGGACGTTTACACCAGGGCGACTGAACGCTTCATTCTGTACTCCAAGTCTGGTACAAACAAACATCACAAGTGCGCAGGAAACTACAAACTATCCAACGCTTCCCTCAGAATCACCAAAGCCTTCAGAATAACGCCTAACATAGCCCTCCCAATACTTGCAAACGTACCCACCATTCACAATATTCGAAAGATAAAACGCACTTTTCAACGCCCTTAATAACAACCCTTCCTTTACAAACGACACCCTCACTATCCCCCCTTCAGTGATCACCACGAAAACGGACCTCCACCTCACCCACCCAACGCAACGCATCAAAATCAACTACTCTTCCGGGTCCCTTACACCATCAGACCTGCATATTTACACCGACGGATCGAAAACAGAGGCATGCTGTGGCCTAGCATATAACGTTCTCACAAAAAAAGAATCGAATCACACAGTATAAACAATTTAAACTTTCTGAATACAGCTCTAACTTTGAGGCCGAGGCTGTGGCCATCATCAAAGCCATTGAATACACAAAAGCCACCACTTCCCAATCAAAACACCATCCTCGCCGACAGCCTCTCAACACTAAAAGGGGCATTTGAAAAGGGGCAATCGTGCCAAGGGCTTCTGAACTCGGGGCTTTTGAAAACGGGGCAAATGCAGCGGGGCATTCGGCGCGGGACATTTGACACGGGGCTTCTGACATCGGGTGCTTTCGTGCACCACCCGGTGGAAATATCAAGTGCAGAGATACGTTTACTGCAGCAGCAGCAGCACTGCGGGCAATGTTTAAAACAAAGATACATGTATGAATTTAAAATAGAAACGAAGGCATTTATTAAAACGGAAATTTTTCTTGAATAATGCAAAAAATAACAAAGAACCATAGTGCCAGGTATATCAAACATAATGCATCGAGCAAATAGGAATTATTAAAACAAATGTCAAGTATAAACAGTTGAAAGAAGGTGAAGTCTAATAATACTTTTAAAGGAACGAATAGTTTTAAAATCCTGAGATAAGGTGTAATGAACGGGCGTTTGATTAAAAACTGAGAGAGTATGAGTCTGAGTATGAGTATGAGGGCGTGTGAGTCTGAGGGAGTATGCGTCATGTTTAATGAATTTTGTATTGAAATAATTCAAGTTTGACTTTATTTCTTTGGAAACAAACACAGCAGTTCGAAGTAAAATTATGTCTTCTAAACGAAGTATTTTGGAATCTACCAAGTAATGCAACGTGTGATCTTCAGTTCTTAAACACTAAATGGCACGAATCGCCCCTTTTTTTTTTACAAAGAGGAATGAAGTAGTATTCTGTTTTGTCGTGGTGCACCAAACTAACAAACAATACTGGAGTCGAGATTCTATAAGCAAATAGTACAGGAATGTTTTAAGCCAGACAGGTAAAAGATTTCTATATTTGTTGATGATACCGAAGGACCTTGAGAGGCTATTTTAAGTTCGCTACGTGGGCATTGGAATGCACGTGGCGCCAGTTTTTGCGGGCGCCAGGCGACGCGCTTTAGACGGAGCGGCGAGCGCCGCTGTTCCGTCGGCTAGCCAGAGAGACCCATTCTTGGGGACAAAACCGGTTGTTGACCCTACGGTGGTGGCGGGACGTGCTCTTCTGGGAACAGGGGGACGGAAAGGACGCAAGGGAGAAGATGAGGTTGTAGAGACAAGGTCCGATGTCATTCATCACACCCGACCGCAATGTCTCCACCAGACGAGCGAGTAACAACGAAGAGTGTACGAAGAGATCAGCTCGCGAGGGTCAGGGGCGCCGCACCGCCATGCCAATACACAGCCGTCGACAGATGCTCTACGAGGAGCGTACAACCTCAGACAGCCGCCATATCTGCACTTTGACCAAGTGGGGATGCAATTACCGTGGAGCGTGGTTGACAGGGGTGGGGTCTGCTGGCTTTGCGCCCCCCCTCCCCCCCCCCCCCTCCTCTTTCCGTTGACTCGAACGTGGGAAGCGCACGTGCGTGTAGGCGCAGAGACGCGCCCCGGGCGTAGAAAAGGAATTTTGTTCTTCTATTTTTCTTTTACCTTGAGAAAGGGTTGAAAACACGTAGTAACCAACAACTTTGGTTGTTCATTCTGATTGAATGCTGGTTGGAATGTAGCCTGGACACAGAGGCCAGCAGTGCCAGCACGCTACGCTTCCACGCGGTTGCGCTTTCTGTTTGTGGTTGTTTGTTCCTTTACGCTCACGTGTGCGCGCGCACAGTGTAGAACGCCCGCACTGGAGAGGAGGCGCGGGACTAAAGAGAAAAAAAAATTACGCTAGCCTAGGGGGCTTAACATTGGCGCGTTTCATTTTTATTGCACTTTTTTTTTCTACATGCATGCACCACTGGTGGTTCATGCTCACCCCCTCCTCCTCTTCCACCGGAACAATGAAGGGCCAGGGTATAAAAACTGATGCCCAGAGGTAGGGATCACACCGAGTGTGAGTAAGACGACGCTTCAGCATCATTTTTGCATGCGAAATTACTATAGTTCTATCACCTCAGTGTTTGCCTTTAAAAGTCATCTTTTGGTTTTACTTACCATTTAAAAATGCCGTTCCTTCAACGAGAGCATCGGTGAAACAACCAGGAACTCCCGCCACACACCAAGTTACCCATCATCCCACAAAGAATCTCAAGGCAAGTACCCAACTTATTGAACCGTTGAACTGAACTTTCAGCATGTTTGCCATCGCCACCGCTACCACGAGCCATCATTGCGCATGCCAGATAGTTCCGACGCGGCAGGTGCCGGCCTGTCGGAGCAATCTGCACATACGAATTAGCGGAGCGCGCTACGCGGAAACTGGTAGCGATCGCGGTGTACGCTTTGCTAAAGGTATGCTAATAACAGAATACAGTGACGCAAAATCTGAATGCGGCCGCATTTCGTCCAGAAAGCGCCACTATAACTGCAGCTTTTCGCGATGCAACGCTAATTTTCTCGCGATCATTTTCTCTCAATTTAAGAGCCATGATGTTGAGAACCCCGCAATAACCGTGGCATTCTATTTTGTTTTCTTCAAGAAAATCTTGTGTACTTCGACGCTCTCATTGCAGTTGTATTAAAGTAAAACGCCCGTTGGAAACGGTGTTGAGTCACTAGAGATTTATCATACCGGGGACGTGTACCGGTTTCACATACGCGTGTTCCGCGCGCGCAGTGGTCCTGCCCGGCCGCGCTTGGCACTGTGCATACGCAGCTCACGTACGTGAAACCTGTATACGTCTCCGCTAGTACGTCTCCTGTATGCTAAATCTCTACTATCATCGTGGCATGTGGAAAAGGCAGTGTTTCCGATCAAAACGCTTTTGTTTTGTAGGCCAGTCCACCTGTAACAGCCGCTGGCAGGATTTTTGCATATATGCGGCGTAGGTACTCATGCCTAAATAAGGACAGATGATTACGCAGCACTATACAGCAGCAAGTTACTGCTATACGGTGCAATATTTTGCCCTGCGAGCCAAATTTTCACTTCTGTTATCCAATGCAGTCTGTCGCTGTTTCGTATTCAAACACTGTAAATTTCCATCGTAAATGCATATGCAGCAGTTGCTTATTCAAAGCTTATGCCGTAAATAATAACCTTCAAGTGTAACGCATTTCGTTCGCGTATTTCATTGGCACCAGCGAGCCAAGTTGACTCATACCTCTTTGCACACGCATTAGGCGAGCGACGGCCTGCCAAGAGAATAGATGACTTTTCCTCTAAATGATTGTTAGAACAATCTGCTCTCATGATTTACATATATACTGCGACGGGTGATTACTTTCCATGACCGCTCACCTATTTAGTGTATTTTTTTTAATAACTGCAGATTTACAATGCCGTTGCTTCGGAAGATGCCGGGGTCTCAAAAGAAGATCGACAACTTCTTCGTGCCGGCACAGAAGCGTTTATGCCTTGGAATTGAGGGTTCACAAGGTATATTGCGCCACATTTTTGTCGCCATTTTGTTTATTGATATCTTTCTAATGCCCCTTTGTATTTGTCTTCTGGCTGGCGGCGGGAAACGATTCTCACGAAAGTCAGCCAGCTGACCGTGCGATAGGAGCAACAAGTATTAACGGTACGTCTTTGCAATATTTTGTTTATACCATGCTCTTCATGAGCAGTTCATGAACATTTAGAGCTTGATGCATTTTTTTAACTTCTCTTACTATTTCTTTGAAGGGATAATAAAAATAAAAGATCCATACAGTGGTCGGCTAAGAATTCCTTTTATATCACTTATTGCAGAGAACCCAGCAGAAGTTGTACTAGATGGAGAGCCCTCCTTCACAACAGACTTGGACCGGACTACATCCGGCGCCTGCGCTCCGGTGGAAACCGCAAGACGCGACGACTCGCCCCAGGATGTCCCATCACTGCCTCCCAAGGGCTACAAATTTCCAAGCAACCAAACCGGAAGGTCCTGTAAATATGCATGGTTCCAGAAATTCACATGGTTGTCGTACGACTATGAGCGCGACGTCGTCTTTTGCACTGTGTGCCTCATAGCCTTCAAAGAAAGAGGAGGAAACGTTGCAGGAGTGGAACCATGTTTTATTCGCGCTGGTTTCAATAACTGGAAAAAGGCTATCGAAAAGTTTCAGTGCCACGAGAAGAGCCAATTTCACTGCGTCTCCGCAAGTCGCCAACTGTCGAGAGAAAAAGGAATGCACGTAGTGCAGCTATTATCTCAACACAGCAGCAGACAGCAAGAGGAAGCCAGGCAGGCACTGCGCGCTATAGTAAGCTCAGTCCGCTACTTATGCCGCACAGGCCAAGCTTTGCAAGGGCAAACAAAGGATGACGGAAACCTTCTTGATCTGCTAGATGAACGATCACAAGACGTGCCTGCTTTGAAGAGATGGATGGAGCAGCGAGATAGATGGCTGAGCAGCGACATACAGAACGAGCTCATAGAAATTATGGCTCACAGCGTTCAGCGGGGCATCATAAGAGACGTCAGATGTATTCCCTTCTATGGGATAATCGCTGACGGCACTACCGATGTAACAGGGAATGAGCAATTCACATTTTGTGTGCGGTGGGTAGATGGGATTACACTGGAAGTTCGTGAGGAATTTCTTGGCATGTACAATGCACCAGACAGTAGAGCTGAGACCTTGTATAGAGCCGTGAAGGACATGATTTTGAGTTTAGGTCTGGACTTCCATAACCTAAGGGAGCACTGTTTTGATGGGGCCGCGAATATGGCAGGCAGATTTACCGGCGTGCAGAAAAGGATCACAGACTCTGAACCGCGGTCAATATTTGTACACTGCAGTAACCACTGTCTAGACTTGGCACTCCAGGAGGTCGCAAGGAACTGCGAGGTTGTCGGCGATGCTCTGAACATTGTAAAGGATGTTTCTCATGCAATACTCGAATCTAAAAACAGGAAGACTGTTTATTCGAACGTTGTCCTTCCTCCGGGTAATGATGCCAATGAGCAGGATTGTTCCAGGCCGAACACTTTGCTACCATTGTGTCCAACGAGGTGGACAGTAAGAGTGAAATGAATGGAAAGGTTTATCGAGAACTATGAAAGGGTGCAGGCGACATTGCAGGAACTGGTACAAGTTCAAAGCTCTCTCATTGGCACCAGCAAGACAGCACTGAAAGGATATGAGAAAGTATTGGGGAAGTTCGACACTTCATTGGGCATCAACCTTTCTATAGCCCTATTTGGCCCATGCGAGGAGCTAGCGAGGATGCTTCAACGCCCAGTTTATCGCGCTGCAGGAGCAAAAGAGGCAGCAGAGGCTCTTTGTGACAGCTTGTACAGGCTACGGTCTGACGCCACATTTGGCGTCCTATGGCAGCGGACGCACTCAAGAGCAACACAGTTAGGGCTAAAGGAGCCTCGAGTGCCCCGAGTCTCGCAGCCGCCGAGAAGGATTCAATTCACAGACAAGCCTCAGGAGCCTGCAGCGCTTGACTGCAAGTCATTACATAGAAAAGAGTTTTTTGCCGCTATCGATCGGATTACCAGCGAGATCCGAAGGCGATTCGAACAGCCTGGCATGGAGCAGCTGATTAGTCTGGAGCGCATTCTGACTGACGCTGCTGGAGGTCGAAACTTCGCGGCACACGACTTAAATGAGCTTTTAGGAGCACACGCTGCAGATTTTGACACCAGTAGACTTTCAGCGCAACTCGTGCTTCTCCCAACGCTCCTGCGTGACCAGGGCCCGGCCGCAAGCGAACGCATTTTGCAAATACTACAGGGGAAGTCTGCAGACATGCGTGAAATGATGGATCAAGTTGTACGGTACCTGCAACTCGTGTTCTCTGTACCTGCGTCAGCTGCTTCAGGAGAGCGCTCTTTCAGTGCCCTGAGGCGAGTAAAAACATTTTTGCGCTATCGAATGACGCAGAGGAGGCTGACGCACCTTCTCCTGCTGCACGTGCACAAGAGGAGAGCTGCGGACCTGCAACTGGATGTCATTATGAAAGAGTTCGTGTCCAGAACGGCAGAACGAACAGCAACTTTTGGCCTCCTTTGCCCGACACCCCGTTGTCATACCAGCCACGAAGCTCATCAATGAGTGGGAATATTCTTGTACTTAGTGCCTAAGCTTTACCTTACTGTGGGAGCGAATGCAGAAACAAATAAAAGACTTTTTTCAGCTTTCGCACCCGTTCGTTTTTCGATTCGAACGCGTCATTTTCTTAGTCTGCGCATGGTTTGGGAACTTCAGAAATTTCAAACCAGTTTTAAAGTGCATGATAATGCAGAATAAGCAAGAATGCAAATATCTAAAATTTAATACTGTTGAAATTACTCATTAAATTAATAATAATATTAATTAATGTTAATATTAACATTATCATTAATGAAATGTAACATAAATAAATAACAATAGAATATTATAATTATAAAATATTGACACAAAAATAAATACATAAGTAAATACGACATAGAAACACGACCAGGCTTGCCCCCCCACTCCCAAAAAAGTTCCGGAGTCCCTGACTAAGTCCCTTCTCCACTCCAATTTTGTGCTTAGCCGCACCCGGCCCCAAACGCACAAAATAAAAAAGACGTTCACCTGTTTCGCAGTCTTCTACGCCGACGTTGTGCTCAGCTCGCGGCGAGGACGACGGAGAAGCGGGAACGACGTCCGGATTCGTAGCCTCCATTGTTCCCGACTCCTCAGCCTGACACTCCTCTTGAGCCGCGCGTTTCTGGGTCCGTCGTCTTGCCGCGCGAGCGTGGCGACCGGGATCACCATGTTTTGCGCTGTAGCCGAGCAAAAGGGTAGGGGCCCAGTCCGGGTCCGTCTCCTCCCACAGTCTTGATGGTCTGCCTACAAAATGCAAGAAAAATTTGTTTAAAATGAGATTTTCCGCTATGCTTGTACGTCATGCACCTAAATAAACATTGTGCATATGCAACGGACTTACCTTTTACGAAGTGGGCGCCGCAAACACGTATGCCCGTCCTTTCGGTGTTGAGATCGGCACGTTTTATACGAGCCAGCCACACCTCCCGTCGCTTCGCGCATAAAGCTTTCGTACGGTCACCTTGATGCTCGATGACCTTTGGAAGACGAAAAAAGTTTGTGTTTGTTAATTTCGCCCAACAAGTGCGGTTGGAGCATCCAACAACAGCGCAGATAACCATCGCAACGCCGTCGAAGTACACCGTACGCGCGAATTGCATCAAGTGCACCACGGCCGCTGCGACTGCACCAACATGGCGGAACAGTATCCCAGGGTTCCCAGCTACGACACCAGTGCAAGCCATGTATAAGGCGACTTGCATGAATGCATGAATGGCTTTCATTAAATATTAGTGGGCGTCGTACTCCCATGAAGCTGATGCTACATCCGCCCGTTCCATCAGCCATGAAATGTCCAACAATAGAAGCGTACGTAGCTGTAAAATTTTCTTGTAGCGTTATAAGAACGCCTTGAGCGCATGATATTTTAACAGGATTATAAAATTTTCACGAATAAAAGTACAGTGAGAACGGTGGTAAACTATAGCATAGGAAAAAAATCAAGAGCCCGGTGTTTTGTGTTGTGAACCTCAACGAGTGAGCGAAACAGTAAAAGGCACTCGCGGACTCATCGTTCAAGCGCTATCCTGTTTCGTCTGGAAGATGTTCCAGCTGACCATGAAAAAAAAATAATGAAACAAAAACTCCGGAAAAACCAAGATTGGCAGTTGCCTTTTTTCAAATAGAAAAACTTAATTGCAGCCAAAAGTTGTAGGTTATGGTTTTACCATTCCAAGGGCTGCCCAAGATGTGCTACGGGGGTGGCGTACGTACGTCGAGGGGGAGTTAATTCTTGGGAATTGTTACTTTTCAAGACAAAAAAGAACAAGTTGCGGCATTGATACAGCGATATATTGGTTTCACACAACGCAACGCAAAGATTAAGCTGCTTGTGAGCGAACAAAATCAATTCCTCCAGTGACAGAAGGGAGCGCCGGGCAAATTTCGAGGTATGGGCCGCCATCCCGTGCCTCCCGTTGGCGCCGTCACTGAAACACAGCACACTGATTTCCCTTTGAAAGGTTAAAAATAATTATCCATTCGTTTTTTGCATCTTCAATGGCAGCCAAGCGGTGATGCATTAAAAAATGGGATACTTTTGTTATAACGCCATAAAAAACAGCGCGACTTTCCTGTCGGCCCCTCGTAGCCGCGCAGCGGGCGTACCGACGATGCGCTGTTTCTGCTCAGTCTACGCCAGTGCCGCGCCGCGGCAACCGCTTCTAAACCCTCACGGGGAAAGCGCCGCTTTTGCCACTACAAAACGTTCTAGAACACTGTACTAGTGCTGTGGCGAGGTATGAAATGTTGATTTGCCTCATACTTCACTTTTGACAGAATAATCAATATAGCAGATGAATACGCATAGAGGCTAACATTCATATAAAAAAGGTACCGTCTTTATGAAAGGCAACCGAGCAACGGGGTGTTGCTTCTTAGCCAGGTAGCGGCGCACTTGGGGCAGCTCTTAAGCTTAAGCTGTAAATCTGGGTGAGGTAAGAAGACCGCTTGTCCTCACCGGTTGACACATTTCGGTTTGTAGGGTCGCCGCACCGGCTTCACTACAATGCTAAGAAGCGAAACCCCGCTGCAAGATTTTTTTAGAAAGGGGGTACATAAGGAATGCTAACAAAGTAAAACCCTTAAAAATTATAGGCTGATATTACTATCTGTTGCTCCCAAGGTATTCACTGTGGTAGTTGGTGACAAAACCGGAGTTGTGTTTGTTACCTCAGCAAAAGAAGGATACAGGGTGGGTTTTGACATTTAATATATGGGGCTGCTAGGGCATAGGGTAAGAGAATTACATGTAAATAATAAACACAAAATTTCAAGACAAGCTAAGAGGTTGAAAATAAAATATGAACTTCAAATAAGGCACATTACTTACATTACAATATTAACAAATTTAAGTTGCTACGGAACGTCAGAAAAAAAGTAAAAAAATATAAAGGATAAAAACAACAATCAAGGCCAGTGCACAAGGTAAATCAGTGGTATTTAATATGCTTCTTTTTTCATGGGATGATTTATGGTAGCAAGATCTGCAAATTATTTAAATAGGTATATCCTTGGACCACTTCATGGCACAAAATACTGCAGGTGAGTTGAAGGCTTTCCAATTCTTGTTCCCACAGCTGTTTCAGTGCAGCAGCCATTCCATGGCTTTGCAAAGTGTGCTTTGTGGGCTTCCACCAGGTCTGCATTGGATGGCCTGGACTGCACATTTTTTGCATACGCTGGTCCAACTCTCAGTTCAGTGTGTTCAATGGCACCTCTGAAGCTAGGATACAAAAGCACAGCTTGATGACCTTCATTTGTAGGTCCTCTGCATACCCTGTAATAGAAAAATGAATTGGTCTCTCATTGATCGACTTCACATGGTTTTTTTCCACAGTCTGCGGAAACTAGAGCCTGACTAGTTCTGCCATGTGGGACCAAAGCTCGTGAACGAGTCGTGAATGCTGATGTCTTGCATTGCAACCAGTGCCAATTAAGTGGCTCTTTACAAAATGCTCACATTTACTTAGATGATAACAGTGGTGTTGGGCATTTTTTTTTACAAGATGAAGAGTGCTGGTAGTTTTATTAAAGGCTTTGACCAGCACTGGATGTCTCCTATGCACTTTTTCACGCAGCCACAAACTACGCAGGAATATAATATGCAAATCATAGCGACTTGCCAAATGTTCGTGCTGCCTTCTGTTCTGTGGGGTGGCGAATGTGGCACCGTGCCTGGCACTTGCTATCTTTACATGCCAAATGGGTGTGTCATTGCTTGTTACTGCCTGGTCTCTGTTGCTATTCGCATCAAAATGAAGAGCCGCCTGGAGTATGCTAGAAAGGTAAAGAAATATGACCCGAGACTTTAAGACGTCATTCCCATGTTGAAAAAAATTTTCCTTTTGCTTTATGAGCTGCACTGCTGTGACATCATGGATAGTTGAAGTTTATATTCAGTTTCCTCATACAGAAACTAAAGCACACCAAGCAAAAGGTGCTTCCATGCACCTGACTAGGTTCAGGGCCCCATACAACCTGTACACAGAAGAAACAGCGCAGTACAGATGACATTGTTTTCTCCACTCAAAGATAGATTAAAAATAAAAAATATAACGGCAATACACACTAAAAAAGCTAAACAGATTAAAAATAGAAAAAATCTAACAACAGCAACAGGCACTCAAAAAGCTGAACATAATTTCTGACGTTGACATTTTCAATTAGAAGCACTTAGTTTTACATTTCGGTCAGTGAATGCTTTACTATACCAAGTGTCGTGTGCCGTTCAATTACGGTAACAAGACCTTTATATTTGTTCAAAAGCATGGATGCCTGGGATGGCAAGCTTTGCCCACTCTACTTTGTTCTCAGCTGTGGTAGCCTGTATTGTTTTTTCCAGAGGTCATAATTTTGATTTAACAGCAAATGTCTATGCAAAATTGTCACTTTTCCTCATTTCGTAGTATATATAAATCGCATTTTTTCATAATGCTGATCCCCCATCAGAACTTCATAATTGCACCAAAAACCATGCGTGCTTTCGCTGTAGTTCAAACCTAGGGCACGGATAGACTTTTTCTGTGTAAAAACTGCTTGCCAAATTGGTAGGGGTAGTTGTGTCCCATACGAGAAGACAGTAATATATATGCGACTGAATCATTGGAAAGTAAATCAGCGCTCTAAATTTCTCAGGGATTTGGTTTCTTATTCTCCATAATGCTTTTAGCACTCAAAATAATTTGTTTCAGATAGTTCGTATGTGCATTCCAAACACTGTAAAAATAAAACACCTTTAAAGGAGTTTTCAGGTGTCTATAAACTCGCAGCCGAACCAGAAAGGAGTCCTGGTGTTTTCAAACACCTTTCACGCCGGGTGTCCCGCAAGGAACCAGCCCAAAAATGAAAGTGACCTAAAGGAGTTGGGGCAACTCGTACGCTATTATCGCAGAGCCATTGGCGTTTTAGCGCTTCTTACACCCCTACACCCTTCAGGAAAAGTGCATACAATGGCTTCATAGTTCCCATTTTTATTGCTTTTCTTACGTGTTCTTCAAATTTACCATCATAATGCTTACATAATGTAATATACCTGTATCACTGGAGCTCTCCATAGCAGTAGACAGGCTGTGCGCAAGCAGAAAACATTGACTCGCAAATCACAATACTGCAGAAATGTGGAAAATTTTTATTGTCAGAACAATGACATCCACAAAAAAGAACCTTCGGCAATGAATTCATTGCTGCCATCCAAGGAAAGACTGCACCATGCTCGCTTTATTGGTGTTATGGTGCTGCAAAAATAAGATTCAATTGCAGTTACATCTACCTCCTAATTTTTTCAAAGGAAACAATCAAAAATTCATGCCTGTGCATCATTATAAACCAGCTTGAGGAAGGCTTGGACTATGACACAAACTCCCAGGAATAGCTTGTACGCAAACATAAGGTAGCTTATGCTGAACATCCATAATCTTGACAGTATGGCAGTTGTCAAGTGAACTTCCCTCGACGAACAGGTTCTTAGCCACGTCAGGATTTCCTTCGCAGAACGGCATGCATGGTGCGAGTCTGCATTTTACACAAAAACAGTACAACATTTCATATCAGTTTAAATTGCTCTATGATCCTTATAAAATGCCAACATACTTCTCATTAATGATGTGTGATATTATGCATGCTAACGCTAACAGAGAGAATAAAATTTGCCCATATGGCGAGCAAGCACCAGCTGTTATTCCCAAAACCATTCCAAGGAGGCGATTGTGGTTTCAGAGAAAATAGCTCTAAATGGCAATATAAAAACAATGTTTGAACTAGAAAGCTACCTGTTAGGAAATGGAGTGAAGGTGGTCAGGCGATGCAATTAATTCCGCATGAATTGCTACAAGCTAGTGCAAACCACTGGCACTGCTGAAGAGTGAACTGACTATAAAAGGCCCAAAACACCACAACAGACAAAAATATAGTGCACTTCATAATGCTTTACAATGACACCAACCACAAATCAGGTGTAACATTCACTGTGGCACAAGAAAATATAGTATCTGTGTCAAAGTCAGCGATGCAACCCCTTCCATGACAGTGGTCAGGTTCAACGCAACACAAAGCAAGCATTCATTATTATACCAAGTATGTGACATCTTGAAAGGCAGGAAACAGTGCCAAGTTAGCGTATCTTCCATGTCTGCAGCCACTAAACTCAAAAGCCATTAAGAAAAATTTGCACGAGGTCACTAAACTACTTCGTAGAAAGCCGCCGGGTCAGTTGGTGCATGATTCTTGGAAAAACCGTGCAGGGTAACAGGACAATGACAAGATGACACATATACAGCGCTACTAACAACTGAGGAATTTATTGCTTTGCTCGCAATAAATACCGGAAGCCTCATCCAAAACACCGAGAACGAAGGTCATGGAAACATAATTTTGTGACATCTTTCGCGATTATTTACCCAGATATAATCATGGATTATGTCCATGGCTGTATTATATATTCAGTCAATTTCTTTTTTCATCAACTTTAGGGATGATGTGCTTACACAGGTTGAGGAATTCGCAAATATGATAAACACCTCATGTATCTCAGCATGAGCTATCGATTATATTTCCTCAGAATTTCACAACGTCAAAAGCATGGAATGCATTCACAGTACAACACGTGCCTTGCTTGCTTGCTGCCATATCCTGTCTTGTGTTGGCAAAATGCTTAATTATACGAATGTAGACACGCCGGCCTTTTTTACCAACATATGATGCTCTTCATGACAAAGGGATTTTGTAAACCAAGTCACTGTCACATGCTGTGAATTTGTCTCTTTGCTTCGTCTTACACCGACCGGGTGGCCTTTGAAGCAACTTTGCTGGGTGCGTTGCATACTAAGTTCAAAGCAGCCCGCCCGACCACTTTGGCTGACACCGTGCACAGATGGCATGACAGCTAACTTCCATTCTTCTTTCTGAAGCCTCGTTGGGGTAGAGCGGCAAATTTATTTCATTACCTTGAAGCCAAGGCTACAGATGAGGTCATCTGGGAAACTAGCTTCACGTAACCACGCAAGTTGGGCCTCGACACTTTCCTGCTGACGATCAATACACAATCTGTTTAGGGCATTTTTCAGTTCGTCTGTAGCCACAGCATTTTTTTTCAGCTATGGAAGATAACACAAGCACATATGGGCCTCTCCGATGTACAGTCATAGATCGAGAAACAAACTGCACCTCTACTGACATTTCCATTGTCAGCTCAAAGTTGGCAAGAACTGCAGAGGTCTTAAAAATGTCAACAATGTCCTTGTGTTGCCCGTGGTGAGCTTGTGGATTACTATGAAGTTGTACACAAACCAGAAGGTACACAAATCAGAAGGTCGTTATCATATTCGTGCCATGAAAAGCTGCTATTAGTTGGCGATCTTGACAGGCAGGTCAGCAGAAAGTCACTGATAATTGGTGCAACACAGGAACCGGTGCATACTCCTTGCCACTGAATGTACAGATCATCATTGAACTTTACATAGGTACAACGCAAATAGATGATTAACTCCAGGAATCCATCCGCATTGGTTCTAGAATTGTACTGCTCACACGGAATCAAAGCCTTCTCTTACCATCTCAAACAAGGCGGTATGTGGCAGCGTGTAATGTAAGCCATTGATTACAATGGAGTAGACACTTCTTCTGGACAGCTGTTCGAGAGGAATGCAGACAATTCTGGCTTCTTTGCCAGGAAAAGGTCTTCCACGGTGAGCAATTCATGCAGATACCACCCTAAGGGTTGCTGCCACGATCCTTGTTCAGAGACAATTGCACCAAAACGACAGTTATCCTTGTGTGTTTCTGCCACAAAGAAGGCACAGGCCCTCACCCTTCTTCATAGCAAGCCCTAGTTTGGTCAAGTTGTTGGCTTCACAAAAGTTTTTGGGCTTCGTTCTTCAATGTTTGGCACTTGACCGTCTCTTGCAGCTTGTAGAATTTCTTTGCAATGGCTTCATTTGTTTTTGCAGAAAGTAGCTGAAATTGGTATGCAACACGCCCAGCAAAAGTACTTCAAAGACAGCCCCATGTAAGACGAAGCACAGAGACAAATTCACAATAAGCAACAGTGGCTTAGTGTACAAGATACCTCTGTCATGAGGAGTGTCATATGTTGGGAAATAAGGTGGGTGTATCAACATACACCTAATGGAACATGTCGGCAACACAGGCAGGACATGGCAGCATGGTAGCAAGACACTTGTCGGACTATGGGTGCATTGCACAATTTCAAGAATGTAAAATTCTGAGGAAATATAATTGATTGGTCATGTGCGAGATATACTAGATGTACATCATATATAAGAAATGTTCAACCAGAGTAAGCACATCGTCAGCAATGTTAAGGAAAGAAAGAGACCATCTAGATAAATAATCACAACAGATGTGACAAAACGACGATTCCATGACTTTCCTCCTCTGCATTTTGAACTATGCTTCCTGTATTTATTTTGAGCAAAGCAATAAATTCCTCAGTTGTTAGTCAGCATCGTATCTGTGTCATGCCTGTGTCCTGTTACCCAGAGTGCTGTTTTGCCAAGAGTAAAATACTGTCACACATTTTTAATAGATGAAGTCCAGATCTGGACAACGACCACAAGGAGTTCCAAGTAGATGTTGCATTTCTGCAACCACTGTTTAAGAAATACATACATATAAACGTGTACAACCGCGGTCAAAAATACGCGGCCCATGGCTCCGGCGCATGGAGTGGCTGCGGGGCCGCACCGCGGTGCTGCTCCGTGTGTCGGACGCTCACTGCGAGGGTGCACAGAGTGACGACCAAGCTTCGCCCTCACTCTCCCCTGAGCACGCCACACGGCTGATGAATGTCAAGTGCGGCGTTCAGCTGTTTCACGGCTGACGGTCAGTACGAAAGAGGGCTCTACAGTGCGTGCTGCATGTGACTTGCAGCGTCTACTCGAATATCTCGTCTTCCCTATGCACTGACCGGCTATGGCAGGCGCGTGTTCGGCAGTTCGACAAAGCGCATCTGCCTGCAAAGCGTCCGAGTTCGGTTCGCATTCCATACTTACGCGCGTCTCGCGTCCGTGTACGCTGCGCTCTAGTGCCCGGCGCTTGGTCGGGTTAACTCTAATTTGTAGCTCGTTCTTTTAAAATCGTTAATTTAAAGCTAAAAAAAAATCTAAGCACGCTCCTGCTGTAACAAAATTACGAGTAACACACTACCAGAAACAAAACAAGGCTTCACTGAGTTCATAGGCCGGGGTCCTGAGGCGAAAATAACTTGTTCTGCCCTATTTCTTGAGCACCGTAAGGCCCGTGCACCAAGGCTCACCACGCATGGGCTCGCGGGGCATACGAGAGCGAAGCAGTATCGAGGCGGCAACGGCGAATCGCGCGCACTCCCCTTCATTACAGCTGGCAAACTGCACAAAACGGAGACGCGCCTCTTCATACTGACAGTCAGCCCTGAAACAGCTGAACGCCGCACTTGACATTCATCAGCCGTGTGGTGCGCTCAGGGGAGAGTGAGGGCGTAGCTTTGTCGTCACTGTGCACCCTCGCAGCAAGCGCCCTACGGAGGTAGCAGCGCCGCGGTGCACCCGCAGCCACTCCTTGCACCGGAACCGTGGACCGCGTATTTTTGATCACGGCTGTACATTTGGAGATCAAAAAAGCTAGCTGTGGCATTACAATGTTCATAACAAACAAGTCAGGCAAATTTTTTACTCTACGAGTTCTGGTTGCCTTTCTTTAAGGCATATATGCACCAAGTAGTGAACAACAGTACAAACTAGACAAATAGAATAATCATTTTGCAAACATCGCTACTGTAAAATGGTGTTAACAAATCGCCACATTCATCCTTAGGACAGACATGCATTTCATATGCCGTTACATATGAAAAATGAAAATATCAAGCAGCCAGATGAATAAAATTTTCTAAAAAATTTAGCAACGGTACATACAGTGATACCACTCCACTCTTGCAGTTGAGTATACTACTCAGGAGCAGCAGTATCTATATGGGGCAAATGACTGCACCAAAAATTAGTTGCAAAGCAATACAAATTTGCACACAAGAGGCAAAGTAAACTGCATGACATGGAACCATTACAATTATGCAAGCAGAAAAAATCGCATTCTACCCACACTCGAGTATTAATCGAGGTACAAAAATATCATAAAGGCTCCTTCAAACCAGCACACAGTTGGAATTTAAATGTCATTGCACGACAACTGATCCAGACTTAGTACTCAACCAGCTTTGATTTCTTAAAAAAAATAACGTCTTATTGGATTAGTACTATGACAAACATAATTCCAGCTTCTTTTTGGCAGAATAAATTTTTTGTGTTGTGGCCACCATCTCACATTTTGAAGTGGTAGCCAAACCTAGCTTTGCAAAAAATTTGCAAAAGAAAAACATTCTTGTGCACGACTATGAAATTTTTTATATAAATAAAAAGTATTGCATTTCCATATGCAGTAAATTGAACTTATTTTGTTTTTGAACAAAACATGAAAGAAGATGCAAAATATGAAAATTTGAAATTGTTTACCAAATTTTATGTTCTCACAGCAGTTATTCGAACTATTTTTCTAATCTGTCTAGAAGGTAAAGAAGGCAATAAATATGTTTTAGAGAGCAAAAAGCATACGGCATGTCAGCAAAAGAATTCTAAAGTTGAGAAAATTTGCTTTTTGAGACATTCAGCAATCTATTCCATAATGAGGTGATCTTAATGAAATTATGACAGGAAGTTACACAATGCCATTTGATGGCATTTATTTCTAGAAGTTTAATCGAAGCATTTTTTTTAAGTCAGAAAACAATTTTGCAAGCTGAGTCCCTGCGTTCAACATCTGACATTTCTCCGTGCCTTCTCACTGCAACATATTTTGCTGCCGGCTGCAAATATACACAAAACCAGCACTCCACTGCTGGAATACAATGGTGTGCTGGGCTGCAATGCCACCAGGTTCGGCAATACAGAAACCTGCTGCAGGGTACATTTACAAAAAGTAAAAATGAAGTGGCCGGACGCCGCAACTGCCATTGTTCCTCAACACAAACAGTACTAAGCCGGGAAGCACATTTTGCGGTTTGACCAATGAGAGGTAAAAACCTCTACTACCATGAAAATGATTTTAGGTTTTTCAGCGGAATGGACTTTTTCACCACGCCACATGCGAAGAGTGCTCGTTACTGCACTGGAGGAGCTGTGAGGCCCTTGGGAGCAACAGAAAGTATTCACAGGCCATACAAAGGTCAAATACTGCTCTATGAACTATCAAGTGTGTTGTAGCCCTCTGGGTGCTTCAACAAATGATTGAAGAAAATGAAGCTGAACTCAGTAGGCAGCTTACAAGAGCACTACCATTAAGAGGAGTACGCAAGTTTCAGCGTATTGAGCCTTTATTTCTCTCTCAATGGTGTATGCTGGACTTGTATCATGCTTGAGTTGAAAGTGACAAAATGTGAATGAACATGCCAGCGGACCTTTCAAAACCAAAATATGAAGAGCATCCGCCTGGAGCACCGTGCATTGCTGGGATTGAACGCAGGGACATAAATTGAAAATTTATTTTCTCGCTTAAAACAAATATTGTTCCAATTAAACTTTTACAAATAAATCCCACTGTCATTACAAAACAAAGGAGGACCACATCACCTTGCAACAGATGGCTGTGTATGCTTACATGCTTTTTGCTTACATGCCTTAATTTTTTTCCATCTCCAAAACATTGTTTATCGGCTTCTTTGCCTTTTGTTGTTGTTGTGTTGGGTTTTATGGCATATAGGCAACTGACGCCATCATGTGCCAAGCACGAGGTATTGGATAATTTTTTGAATATTCCAGAAATATAAAAAAAATCATCACATATTTGGACTTACTTGTTTAATGCAGGGTTTCAGAAAACTATGTTCAACAACACACAAATTGGTTTGAAATAATCCTGTGCTCACTACAAACTAGCAAGGTTGTACAAATAAATTAGGGCATGGTTAGACTATGTACTGTACCCTGTTTTATGAAGTCGCTTGATGAAGAGGAGAAAGTGGCCCAAAAGAGAACCTAACATAGAACATAAAAGGAAGCTTGCTGAAAAACTTACATGCACCTTTGCTTCCATACTGCTCATGAATACTGCTCCCAGTGGCAAAAAGGTGAAAGGTGTGGGCTCCCTTGTGGATATGGATGTTTCCCCTGCAGACATCCATTTAATACCATAATGATTACTGACTGCCAAAATTTATTAATTAGGTCACTCTGGCCAAACAATGAAGCTTTTAAGAACGTGAAAAAGCAAGCTAAATATACCTCGCTTGAACAGCACAGGATTCTAAAAACAACTAAAACCAAAATAGATGGTAGCGTCAACAAATTGCAAACCGGCCTGATGCACAAAACGACCGGCAGTCAGCGCCTGTGCAACAGACAAAATTAAAAGTTTATCTCAGACGTCACGCTTAAGCAATGCATTTTACGCAGAGATACGGTACAGTCCCTACGCACAGCTGCAAAAATTACCACGCACGAATAAACTGTAGGGCAAGGAATTTGACGAAATAGCGAAAAACGGCTTTAAATTTGACAGGACGCACATAGTAGAGCTCTTAAGAACCATGTGGCAGTACTCTGCAACAATCGTTTCGTTAAAACAAAAACAGCTGTGAGCACAATGATTCTCGGCGAACTCTGTTCAGCGCTGCTTCTCTCCCTAGGATACAAGGAAAGAGCGGCCTGTCGCACTGCAGACCTTGGCACTTAGGTACTTAGAAACAGCAGGCCCTGAGACCGCTCTTCCATAAAATATCCTCTGTAAAATGGGAACCATCATGCATGAAGAAATAGGACTGCTTACCATTCGAGGCAGGTTCGTGGTAGTGCTGAGTTGCTCTACGTCTTCACATCACGGCAACGCTCGTCTTTGTCACTAACGCCGACATCAGGACGATTGCTACATTGCGAATACATTCTGGCGCATGAACCTGCGCACATAATAATATCGTCCGGGCTTTCTGACCTCAAATCTTTACAATGTGAACGAGCGCCGCCCTTTCTGCCTATCCAGAACTAAGAAACGTATTTGTCAGAGCGGTTGCTTCTGTTCTAATACGTCATATACTGTACTTGGACAGCAGTGAACGAATCTACGCACTTTTACAGTTATATATGCACACTAAAAACACTTCAGTTCACTACGGTACCTCGAAAAACGCGGTCAAAAACACGTTCTTGTGAACCGCTGATGCGCGCTCAACCACGACGAGCAGGCTGGAAAAAAAAAAAAAATGTCAACAAAGGCTTGACGGTACCGGTGGCCGCCTGGCGGCAGAAATTCAGTTTTGCTTTCAGTTTCCACTTGCAATGTGTACGGGAGCTGGAATGCATTTGCAGCATCAGAGCAGCACTCACCGCGATTTTTTTTAGAACAGCTGCCACTTATGGAAAATAAGAAGCGATTAAACGTGCTATGTTTCTTCGGATTGAAAAGTTACCATACATTAATATTAATATAAATAATAAAATTTTTTATTTCCTAATTCTGATACAAATGCGGGCCTGCCAAAGCCTTAGAAGGCTTGTGTGGCAGCGCCCGGCAGCTGACGGCACAAAACTCATGCACCGAGCACACAAACATAAAATAAAAAAGGTGGGGGGGGGGTGAGAAAACTAAAAAGAATTCGAAAAGCGAGGACGCAAAAATGCACGCAAGCGGAGAGAAAACAAACAAAGAAAACGAAGAAAAATGTAAAATCCGAGTATCAAAACAGAATGCTGGAGCTAAGAACGTAATTTGTCGAGGCAAGCTTTCACTATTTTTTTGGAGTTATCAGGAAACATTTCTTTAGGTAACCGGTTGAGAACAGAAGGAACATAATGTTTTCGCAGACGCTGGCTGTACCGGGTTCGCAATCTAGGCACGAGAAAACGATCACGAGTTCGCAGATCTTTCACCGAAATATATGGTGTACAAAAAGAATGCAGAAAGAATGCAATGAAAGCGCGAATGCAATGAAAGAATGCAATTGGCCCCCCTGTACGATTTTTTTTAAACTTTCACTCCAGCAGCTGCATTTCGATTGTGGCAAAATATATATACAAAAAAAAATCGTAGCCTATGCCGTCGTCGAAAACGGAGGGAGCATGAAATGTATGGCAGGCAAAAGATAGCACATTCTAGACAGTCTTGTTGACACGCGACAGGTGTAGTGCGGTCGTACGGCAGCGTTCGTGCGAGCACGCGTAACATGGATCTGTGGCATAGACTCAGTGGCGGTGTCGAGTACTCTTTCATGGATGCGTCATGTCTGTCTGCTGTTTATCGCAAGCCGGGGCGCACGCGCCTTCTCAGCCTCCCGTCTGCACGCGCATCGTCCTGGCGCCGCGGCTTTCGAGCGGAGAGACCGCTCGGCTTACGCGTTTGCGCTTGTAACCCGAGCAACCTTCGAAGGCCCGCGCAGGGGCGGTGGCAGGGCATTCGTGGTGAGGTGGTTCAGAGAGGCGGGAGACGGGCTGGAGGGTGCGGTGTTATATGTTGGATAGGCATAATGCCCCTGGGCCTGCAGCATTGCTCTTCATAAAATTAAATGAACCAACAAAACGCCGCGGTGATTGAGAGCAACACGTACCGAAGAGAGGGCACAATGCGGACTGAAGGGTCGGATCGAAACCATCGAAACGCTGGACCGATGTTTCTGCGCTCCAGTAGACCTGCGGCTTCCCTTGGCGCCCTCGCGGCCCACACAGCGTGCTAGCTTCCACTCGCAGTTCCGAATTCAGCGGGCGGACGGAAATGTTCGCTTCAGGTTTTAGCAGGTCTAGCTTATGTTCTCTGCCCGGTGTGCTGCGGTGCATAGACGATGTTCGTGAGTTTGCTCTGAACGGGAGCTCAAAGCACTAAATGCCTAAAACGCCCGCGTGTTGTGCAATGCAAGTGAACTTTAAAGGACCGCGGATTGCCGAAAGTAGTACGGAGTTTTCCACTACAGCGTCTCCGATAGTCCAGGTTTAGCTTTCGTACATGAAACGCCGCATACCACAGCATTTACTTCTTATGGGTTGCAGAGACACCTCCTGCTACTCGTTCAGACCTGGGGAGCTACCGACGTCGAGGCAAAATAAAATTTTTGTTTTGCCCACTTTGCACTTACAGTTTCTCAAGTTCTTCTGGGGACCTGATTAACTTCAGGTCGCCGCGGCTGCCTTTCTTTCAGTTGACACAGTGGTTTCTTCAAGAAATAGCTAAGTTTGGTCGTGTTTCTTGTCCTCCTGTCCAGGTGCCCAGCGAGAAATGCTAGACAGGTGTTATTTCCTTTCCTTAAAAGCAATTGTTCATTTCATTTTTATTCCCATACGGCCCGGTCCGGATGTCCGCCGAGATATGTGAGACAGGCGTCCTTTCCTTTAAATTGTCCAACGGGCCACGCGTCGTGCCGAACGGGCGATGGCGTTCCGTGTACTCCTCAGCAACGCTGCGACACGCTGTCGCGTCTCACTCTTAAAGGGACCCAGAAAGGGGGTCTCAATAAAGGTGCGATGTGACTGGGATGTTAAAAGATGATGGTTTATAATTATCCCCCAGCAAGAATTATTTGAATGCGTTTTGTGGAAGCTGAGTTATATCCGGACAAAATTTGAACTTCCGCGTCTTCGCGCCTTTCCCTCTCCTCTCGCACGCAAAAACGGCGGCGCTCCTCCGTCGACCCCTTCCTTTCATCCTCCGGCTGCGATTCGCGCGGACGTCCGAAAGAATTTGGCGCTGTGAACCAATGATAAGCCCGGCCTGCATGACGTCATTTTCAAGACGTGACGTCGTCTGCCAGGTTTTCGTGCGAAAGCGGGAATCTTTAAAAATGTATTGTAAATTTCCCGTCCACTTTTGAGGTATCGTACGCGGCGTGGACGCTAGGTGGCCTGTACTCTACATAGTGCAAGAATTTTAAAGCACAAACACCCCTTTCTGTGGCCCTTTAAAGACGAATTTGAAGCGTCCCCCAATTTTGTTTTGTGACGAATAATGTCAGTCTGGGGCCAGATTAAGCAACTATCAATTGGGAAAATTGTCAGAAACTTGTCAAAAAGGTGTCATTAAGCCTCGCTTCTATTGGTCGGTCGTGGCCGGCGGCGGTTCTGCTTTTTTGCGTCATGGGTGGCTGCAGATTACGTCACTGATGTGGCAGAAGTGGTGACGTTGCACACCTAATTATGAAGCCGCTAATTGAAAGCTTTTTGGGACAGTCTCAAGGCGGTCAATTTTACCGTTGCGTTCGTCACAGAAAATGGCGGCGGTGTACGCGGCCATACGACTGAGGCGGCTGCGCTGGCGCGAGCAACGGCAAAGGAAGGCGCTCGCGGACGCGTTTGACTTGCCGAGCGAGCTGTTTCGACGCCTTTTTCGACTGGAGAAGCAGACGGTGGAGTGGCTTTGGGACGAAGTCGCCGATGAACTGGGAGGTGCGCGTGCGAGAGCGCTGTCGGTGCGGCGGCAGCTGCCATGTGCACTGCGGTTCTTTCCTACCGGCTGCTTTCAAGCTGCCGTTGGCAATGAGGCGTACGTCTCCATTGCACAACCGACGGTGAGCTCATGCGTACAGCGGTGTTGGAGGCAATTTGTAAAGTTAGTGCGCAGAAGGGGTGTGTTCCGTCGTCACCTCTGTGACACACAACTACATATGAATAAGACACGCTTATGCTGGCAAAGCACTTTACTTTTCTCTGCAAATGGCACTTCGGGGCCGTCTTATGTTTCCCAAGGGGAAAGAAACAAACAACCACACATCACATACTGCACCACCGCACCTTTTGGCATTTTTGTGATCGATCGAATGAGCCGAACAACACGGACTTCAACAAGTGCATATTTGAACAGCGCAATAACACAACGAAACACAACGAAGAATGGACACTATGTCCATTGTGTTGTGTCCCGTTGTGTTATTGCGCTGTTCAAATACGAATCATTACCAACTCGCCCAGTTTGCAGCCTTATTCAACAAGCTGTCTTCGCCGATTTCGTACCATGCGCTTCTTGCATGTTCGCTCGGTAGTCGCGTAGCCTTCACTGCATTCGTTGAAATTTTTCTGCCTACTTAGATCAACTGCACAGTAGCTCGATTCCAGACGCAGCGCAAAAAAGAATAACACGGCGTGAAACACCTGCTTTCTTGCAAAGTGACCCTTTTAATGCCGTCAGCACACCCCCGCGGCACCGAAAGTTATACCAACCAATTTAATAGCACAAATTCGAACACTTTTTGTTTTGCTTAATATTTTCGATCTTTAAACACAATATTTTGGCAAAATAAAATATTATATTTATGTTCATCGTCGGTTATTCCTTATTTCTTTTCACAAAAATTTAGCAGACGGCGTGCTGTAATTGGCTGATTCCTCGTTGCGTCACGTGGTGACGTCTCATCGTTTCGTCATTTTGACGTCACTGTCAATAACTTTTGACACAATTTGTCACAGTTGCGTAATCTGGCCCCTGTTCGGAATTTCCAAGCTGCCAGTATACGTCTCTTTTTACCCTGCACCGGGGACGAAGCCCTCGCTGCAGCCTTGACCACAGCGCCACCGTGGCGGCGCGAGCCAGCAGACGGTTTCAGCGAACGCTGAAGAGGAAGCAGAAGAAGCACTGTTTTCACAGCGAAGAGAAAAAAGAAGACGCCACCTATTCAGTTCATTCCAACGGATTGAATCGGCAACGCTCACCATGGCCAGCGGAACTTGGAGAGGCGATCTTCGCCGGTGCCGTGACGTCGCCAGATTGCTTGAGGCTCTTGAAAATCGCCCGGACGACGAAGACGTGAAGCGAGTCTTCTTCACGCCCAGCCCCGCGCGGCTGGAACTCATCTGCTGGGTTCTCATCACAATAGATCCCTCAGGAGTGACCGACGATTGCCTTTCCCCTTCTGTCAATCACGAGCAACTGCGCGACCGCATCGTCGGCGTGCTTACGCAGCTCAATGACCTGTGCGGTGCCGATTTTGAGCCTTTTGTGGACGGAACCACTGCACATCGCGAGCAACGGCCTCTGTGGGCGCAGCTTCTCAAGACAGCCGAGTTCGCTCAGCGCAATGAGTGACTTTTTTGGAGCTAATATCCCGATCACCGGAAACTGAAATTACCATCAACTGTAGTGACAGTGAGGACCTATAACTTCAGACGCTAGAAGGAAGAAAAAAGGACCTGGTTGTGCATGTGAAGTGATTGCGAAATGCTTTTGTTCTTGTTAAAGATTTGAACGCTGAAGCAAAGTGGAGCGGATATATTTTCTTTGTTTTTTGCCTTTCTTCCATAGAAATTTGTGTTCCACGACAAGCGACCAACAGTGCTTTCACTACGCAATAAAGCAGGTACTATCTTCGCTGCGCTATTTGATTCGTGTTTCCTCGATAGTTTCAAATTTCTCACGCAGTAGCTGCCTCCAAACTCGCACTCTATTCTAGGAGTACCACGAGCAGTGAAACAGAGCTGCATCTCGCCGCCCTCAGGATGGGTAAGTATGATGATTTTGATGGATTTTAATGGCGCAAGGGCATATATGGCTGAAGAGCGCCATGGCACAGGGTATTTTCTTCTACTCAAGGTGGTGTCAAAGAGCCTTTTTCGAAGCATTTCACCCTGAATAGGAGACACAATCCGGGCCAGAGGGCGCTGCGGACGTCAGTGACCAGCGACTCCGAGCGACTTCTCGTAATTGATCAGGCAGGACGACGAGCTTCGCCAATGACTTGAGTGCGTCTGCGTCTCCCACTCGTGAAGGAGACTAGTTTTGAGCGCGCGCGCTCGTTCTTTATGGCTCGCGCTTCGGCGCCGTTGTGAGAGGAGCTTGCTTCGCGCACGCTATGCTCTCTTCGCTCGTGCATGGACGCCATTGTGAGAGAAGAGCACGCCCGCTCGAGGGTTGTCTTCGCGCTTTGACACTGCTGCGGAAATTGTGCGTGTGCTCTCGTGCTTTAGACAGGGAGCAGCTAGTGTGTGCCAACGTTACTAGATAGGGTCAGTTTCAAAACTCCGCTCTGTTGCGTGGAACCACCACCGGTTCGCGCTTTCGTGGCGCTGCCGTCGAACCCGGATCCGCCTGCCACGCCGGCGCGACCAGGCGCGACTGCGACGGAGCTGCGCGTCGCTACTAGTTTTAGCGTTTCCGACTTCTGCGGTGGTTGCATGCGGGCAGGTCTTGGTCGCTTGATGTTTGCGATCAGCAAGCGGTCACCATGCCCACGTGTTGCGTGCCGGGCTGCACGAGCGGCTACTGGAACAACACGAGCAGCTCGTCACGGCGTTACTTTTCTGCACCCAACGACGACGCCTTGCGTGCTGCATGGAATTAATCGAGCCATCCCGCGTGCTGACAGGGAGTTATCAGCCAAGTCGAGAGTATGCGGCCTCCACTTCCACGACCAGGATGTCCTCAAAAATTACGTGCACGTAATTGACGGGAAAACAGTGGAAATGCTCAGAGTGGCTATTCGGGCGAGTTGGTTTGCCATGACGGGACATATAGCGCCAAGACACCAGGACGAACAAAGAAAAAGACAACACGAGCGCTTACTTTCAACTGAACTTTATTCATTGCATGTGAAGTTCTTATACAGGCTGGATATATTATTAATAATAATTGGTTTTTGGTGGAAAGGAAACGGCGCAGTATCTGTCTCATATATCGTTGGACACCTGAACCGCGCCGTAAGGGAAGGGATAAAGGAGGGAGTGAAAGAAGAGAGGAACAAATAGGTCCGTAGTGGAGGGCTCCGGAACAATTTCGACCACCTGGGGATCTTTAACGTGCACTGACATCGCACAGCACACGGGCGTCTTAGCGTTTTTCCTCCATAAGGCTGGATATCGCAGAAATACTACCGGGCTATCATGCCGTGAGTCACCACATAACATCTAGGCACTTACTTTTTTTTTACATCAAGGAAATCAATTTCTTTCTTTGAGAGCGAGATAGACGCTTCTAAAATCCCACGTGTTAGTTGCTGTTTATTTTTTCTGAGTATTTGGCATTCTTCGAAAACTGGATGGCACCCCACCGGCTTGCAATCCAAACAGTGTTCGGCAAGGTTTCCTTTGCCGTTCTCCAAGTTTCTATTATGTTCTCGGAGTCTTTCATTAACACACCTACCGGTCTGACCAATGTAACATTTTCCACATGACAAGGGCAGGGAATATACGACGCCTTCTGCACATCCTACAGGTTTCTTTTGGTGTCTTATTGTGCACGTTTCTTTTTTAACAGCTAAGGGATCGGTCATCCTACAAAGTTTGGCCAGTTTATCGGGTGCTGAAAACACTACTTTCACTACAGCACGCGGCCCGATTTTTTTTTTTTTGAGATTATGCGAAATCTTGCGGACACACGGAAGCACCGCTACTCGTTTATGTTTCTCGGGCGGGCTTCGACCTGGTGATTGTTTTTTTCCGATCAAGCTTTCGGCTACTACTACACGGAGTGCACTCGGATAGCCTGTTTCTTGCAACCGTTTAACCTGCTGGCAGAAACTATTGCTCGTCATGTGCTGGCATGACTTGTCCAGCGCTTTCTAAAAGGTGGTTTGATTATGATTCGCTTGATTAGTTTCGAATGAGCTGAAGTGTACGGAAGCAATGGTTTGTTAGACCTAGGTGCATAGCTCCAACATGTGCGATCTTCTCCAAATTATAACTTGATGTCCAAAAAAAAAACGAATTTCATTGTTAGCTGGCATTTCATGTGTTAGCTGAAGCGGGTTCAAACATTCTTTGTATACTGAAATTATCTCGGAGCTTGCGTTCCAAAGGTCGACCATGGTGCCGTCGATGACGACCAGAAAATCATCAACATAATGAAACACTCTTTTTACTCTTGTACATTTAAGGCGATCATAAAGAGTACTGTCAAGATGAGATAAGAACAGATTGCTTAGTACTGGTGCCAAGCAAGACCCGATACATATACCTTCCTTCTGAAGGTAGCGTTTTGCCTAGCTAGCTGCTTTTGCAGAAGCAGCTAGGTTTTGCAGAATCTAGCTGCTTTTTCAAGAAAACAAGCCAGCCTGAGGAAAAACTCCGACAGATGCTTCACAAAACTCACTTCAAGCAGACTTCAACAGCGCTACCAACATAACCTTGATTGATGTAAACAGATTGATTGATTGATCAGCCGCCGTCGTTGCTGAGTGGTTATGGCGATCAGCTGCTGGCCCGAAAGACGCGGGTTCGATCCCGGCCGCGGCAGTCGAATTTCGATGGGGCAGCAATTATAGAGGCCCGTGTACTCTGCGATGTCAGTGCACGTTAAAGAACCCGAGGTGGTCGAAACTTCCGGAGCCCTTCACTTCGGCGTCTCTCATAGTCTGAGTCGCTTTGGGACGTTAAACCCCCTTATACTATACTTTACGATTGATTGATTCACATTAAAGAACCTCAGGTGGTAGAAACTTTCAGGACCCCTCAACCATGGCGTCCCGCATAGCTTGAGTCGGTTTGGGATGACAAACCCCATGAACCATTATTAAAGCTTCGAATACGCTTCGCATGGGCCGAGACATGCTGTCAGAAGCTCGGTAGTCTCCCGAAAGGCGTTTATTCTGTTATAAACAGCGAGCATGAGCCTCCTGCATACCAAACCTCACACCGCGTTACGCGTGACAGGAATCGTGCAAACAGTTTTACTTTGAGTGGAAACTCGGAGACTCTGGCTATGAAGTCCTTAAATAAAAGCTGCAAGTTGAAGTGACCACTGGATCGTTTACTGGTTGTTCCGCGATTGTTTGTGCGCTATATTTCAAAATGTGCTGTAACTTAAAGCGCATGCAGTGACAAAATAGGAGAGCAATTGGAACATGGTCATCAAGAGTGCCATGAACTTATCATATTATGTTTGTTTTGCTGTCATTATTGCAGTACAAAGTCATGAGGAAATACCCGGCATTGTTTTTCGGGTGCTATCAAATTAACCCACAAGAATTTGATGGTCTCCGCAAGATTGTCCGTGAGGACTTGGAATGCCATCATCTCTGCAGAGAGCCTGTTTGCTCTGAAGAAAGGCTGGCTATTACCCTCAGGTACTGCAGCACTTGTGACAACACTGATGCTTTCACACAAGTTATCATCTGTTTTTTATTGTACACAGGTTCCTCTCCACAGGGATGGCCATCAAGCAAGTGTTCATGGTGTTCCGAGTAGCACCATCGACATGTAGGCTCGTGAACCATGACACTTGGAGAGCTATCTGGAAGCATTTGCAGCCATTATACATGCCAGTGAGTATTGGTGACCTCTTACTGGGTAGCATGTATGCTTGATACGCATTAAAGAGCCAAAAGTGGAACTTGGTCACGTGACCAACCACGTGGCGGCGCAGCCGCAGGGTGGAGGCGACGCCACCACCACCACGGCGCCGCTTTCGCTGAAGCCTTGAAACGCTATACCGTGATGCCGCTTTCGCTACAATATCTGGCGGGTCCACATCGGCGGCGGCAGGCGTTTTTTTTTTTTTGAGGCCGGGCTTCAAATGCGCGCCGTCGGCCAGAAATTACTGACAAAGAGGCTCCATGTATCCCAGCCCAAAGGCTGCTCCGCGACGAGGCGCGCTAGGCAACAGATCAAGGTCTGTCTGTGTGCCTCCTCGGAGTACCGCCACAGCGAAATCGCAAGTTCGTGGCCAGTGTAGCTTTCGCTACAAAATTGCTTTGACACAACGTACGTACAGCATTGGGATAGTAAGCACGCAAACCACAGGTACGCCTCAGTTTTGAAGCGCATCGACGGGGCACGTAGCGCTATTGAGATGCCGCTTGAGGTCCGTGGTCCGTAATCTGCAGAGCCACACTGCTACCGCGTGTGTACGACGCAAGGATAGTTCACATGTGGAATGGTGTCTGCCATCTTCGCCTTCGCAGTTGTATGCGCTGCCAGCTTACATGGTGTCGACCGAGTAAGTGCACACAAATTAGGGTCCCGCCAGCGCTCTCTCCCGTTGCCGTAGGGGATGGGTCATTTGTACTATTTTTAAAGGGACCGCGAGGAGAACCTATCAATTTTTGTTGTTAGCAAAATCTGATATTTCGGCATTTCATGCATTTGTTGCCTCTTGTCCGGGAGCGAAAGATGCATTTATTTCAACGAAATTTTTATTCGAAGTTGAAAAAGTTTTTCCCGCCCTCCGTATCAAACTAGGCGCACTCTTATGACGTCACGGCTTTCTCTTGTGACGTAACAGGAGAGAGTGACGTGAAACCCGACGTAAACGCAGACTCCGTGATTTCTGGCGGCTAGCGGTCCGGCCTAGCAGCAGCCGAAATGAAAGCTACACCGCCGCACATTGGCGGCATCTATCCGGGGTCGCTACCGTCACTTCGTTTACGTTTGCGCCGGTGTCTTGCGAGCGTTACGATGGATCCCATTCCCGAACCCCTCCAACGAAGTTCTCGCAAAAACTCCGGCCTGCAGTTGAGCGACGACAGCCCCACAGAGCGTGCGATGCTTTTGAGGGAGCACGGTTAGGTTAGGCGCCGGCGGGTGGTTCCCCCTTCCTCAGTGAGCAGCCGATGCTAATTAAATATCTTAACCCCAGTACGGGGAGTCACGAGGGGTGAGGACAAGGTCGGCACGTCGCGCCGATTGGAGGCTGGCTGAGGCTTTGGGGCCAATGGATTGTGATTCCTTGAAAGGCGCTGCTGCACGGCGCAGCAGGCAGCGTCGAGAAGGTTTCTCACCGTTGCAAATGCCAGGTTATTTACTTTTTTGTTGCCACAAAAAACGGACGGGTGCTCAAGGGCGCTCGCGTTTAAATTTCACGGCTTGAAAGTAAAACCGACGCACGACGCTTCAACGTGTTCCGCGCATTTCCGGAGGTACGGGGTTCGGTGGATCGGGTTCTATCGCCCACTTGCATGTGCCATCAGATGTGTACTGTGAATGGAATAAATTAGCCGAGAGCTCGGAGAGAACAGCTCCGCCAAACAGCCGAAGCTATTGAATGGAGCCGCAAAAAAACAAATTGGACGAGAGCGGAGTCATGGTCTCTGCAGGTTGGAGCTCTTTTACAGCGCAAGCTTTACTGTCCGCGAACTTACGATTTCTGCGTGGCGGTACTCCGAGCAGGCAAACGACGTCACAACGCACGCCTCGCCGCGGAGCCGAACCGGTCTGGCCTGGCCTGCGGCGGCTGGCGCACTCGGCGCGAAATAGAGACGTGCTCCAATTCTCCGCCAGTGCGCTCAGAGTGCGCCGAAGCCGCCGAACTCGGTTTGACCCACGTGACGTCGGCGTGCAGTGCGCGTGGGCGCGTTACGCCAGAATATAAACGCGCCTTAACAGAGCCTGCGCTTATCCGCTAACCAACGTATTCGGTGGCGGCATCTATAGGAGCCACTGGAACCCCCGCCCACTCACAGAATAAAAAAAGTCCTGTGCCGAGGCTCGGAATAAAGCCAGGGCCTTTAGCATCCGACCCGGGGCCTTTAGCGTTTGAGGCGGGCGGAGACGCTACCACCCCGCTACGACGGCTCAAGTTTCACCCAGAATAAAGGCCCATCTAGTGAATACACTCTTCCGATGGAGAAGTCTCCGCCCTTTCGCTACGTATGTCCTGGCCTAACAGGGCTAGGCCACCAGCGATTTTTTTTATTAACTGCCTAGTATCTTGTCTCCCGTCCCTGATAAGCAATTTCTGTTAAGAAGTTCGAAGTTGACTGGCACGGCCGGGAACGCTTCGCCGGGCAAGCTCACGGAGACACAAGTGCTCTCTATAACGCTAACTGCCTTGTACGATCAGCGACCATCGTGCCATCACAGTTTTTCATCGACCGTGGCGGTCACCTGACCAGCCTTCACAGGCTGCAGAACTTAGAAATACAGGGGTTCTCACTTCAGCAAGGTGAGCAGGTGTGTAAGGCACTAAAGAACTTAGGAGAGATGAAAATTGGGCTAATTGACTCAGATATTGAAACAGCTCATTGTCTCCCGTTGAAAAAAATAAAAATAAAATTCAATCCTGCGGGTGAGATTCACTTCTGTCGCTGCGAAAGAAAAATGCTTGAGTCATCGAAACCAGATCACGCCCCTAGTGGAAAAGGGGAGCTACCTCAAAAGTACTTTAACAACAACCCCACCATGCACATCAAACAGGAAACTTCTTTGGGAGGCTAAGCAGAAATGCAAGGCAAATGATTTTAAATTTCTTTGGGTCAAACATGGAAAAATATTTGCTAGGAAGACCGAAGTCTCTTCTATTTTTCAAATCCATGATTCTATCAACTTAGGCGAACTAGTTTGAATTATGAACTCTACCTTTTCGCGTTGCACCAGTTTTAGTGAATTTTGTAACTTAGTCTCGCCAAAGGAGGACCCGTTCAGTGTACTTTATGTAAACATACGAAACTCGCGAAAACATTGGAATTAATTTTTGGCTGTTGCTGACAACACTAAGAATACTATTGATGCATTCGTACTTACCTAAATTAACATCCCTTCCACAATTCTCTCTTCTTTTTCGTTACCCACTTGCTCTAGTTTCTCTTTCACACGCTCAACTCTGATAGGCGGTGGAATCATTCTTTTTTGTTCACAGCGAATGGGATGCCTACCTTTTTGCAGTCAAAATTTTGCTTTGCTTGGTGCGTTGCATTGCAGATGTCATTCTCAAGTTCGGAGGTTACTCTTCTAGAAATTTACAAGCCTCCTTCCCAAAATGTGAAAGAATTTCTTTCTGAGCTCGGCAATTTTTTAGGCTCTCTGTTACCAAATCGTTCTGCATGCCTCATTGAAAACTTCAATATAGACACTTTGTCCTCAGCACGGTCATTTGTTTGCGAATACCTAAACATCTCGGCAAAACATGATATTGAACAAACGATAATAGACTGCACAAGAGAAGAGTACCTGGGAAAACATTTCATAGCTTCCTGTATTGATCACATCAATACAAGAGCTCCGTTTGCCCAGTCTTTCTCTTTCGTAATTACATACAAACTTTCCGATCAAGAGGAAGAAATGGGCTTGGGCAGGGCATGTAATGCGAAGGCAAGATAACCGCTGGTCCTTAAGGGTAACGGAGTGGATTCCAAGAGAAAGTAAGCGTAGCAGGAGGCGGCAGAAGGTTCGGTGGGCGGATGAGATTGAGAAGTTTGCGGGCAAAAGGTGGATGCAGCTGGCAAAGGACGGGTTTAATTGGAGGGACACGGGAGAGGCCTCTGCCCTGGAGTGGGTGTAGTAAGGCTGATCATTATGATGATGGTTTCCGATCATTACTTTGTTGGTTCTCATATCCTATTTCCTTCCCTAAATGAATCATAGCCTAATAAGGAGCGAATTTCATATACAGACACTGCCACATTCGATAACCTTATAGAATACTTTAACTGGGTCTCTTTCCTCGAGGGAGTTAATTCCTTTAACGTGTACGACAGAATCGTGCAGGTTATCAATTCCATAACAGCCTCATCACAAAAGGTCAAAGTGATCAAAAAACGCAACCCAAACTTTGATTGGCTAACAAGTGATATTCTATAAGCCATTTCAGAAAAAGACTCGCTTTGGACACGTTTCAAGCGTAGTCCCAACAACACACGCCTCAAAGATAATTTTAGGTTGTTTAGAAATAAAGTTACTGCCATGATTCGAGCCTCGAAACGTAGCTACTTCAATTGGGCTTTTCGTAACAACCAACACTCTTCACGTAAAACTTGGTCAACTATCAATTGCCTTATTGGACGAAACCCAAAACAATCCATTAGCGATTCATTTGCCAAATCCTTCAAAGACTTGCCTTCTGCGGCTTCTGAGTTTAATGCATTTTTCTCTCAGGCTTCCAGGAAGTTTCCTTTATCCCACTATGAGGTTCCACGGTTTTTATATTGCACAGCTTCTTCAGCTTTTCTCCCCTCTATTACACTCCAGGATCTTCATAGCATAATCTTTAGCATCAATTCGAAGAAAGCTGCCTGTATTGACGCTATAAGAATGAATGACCTCCAACGTAATTTTACGAATTTGCAGTCAGTACTTCTATTTATGTTGAAACGTTTTATTACTGAATGCTTAATTCCACAGAATATAAAAGTTGTCATTGTTAGACCAGTACATAAAAGTGGCGCTTTAAAGGCTATTGCAAATCACAGGCCTATTTCAACTCTACCTACGAATGCGCAGATTCTTGAAAAGCACCTATTCCGAGTTATGTACAGCTTTGTTTCCACAAATATTATCTTATCAGAGGCACAGCTTGGTTTCATTGAAGGTAAATGAACTGTTTTGTTCTGAGAAAGTTTTACTGATATTATTTACTCATGTTTTGATAATAATAAATTCGAACGTGGTCTGTATTTGGACGCTAGCAAAGCTTCCGACTGTGTTCGGTACGAACTACTTCTAGAGAAACTTGATGTCATGGGGTTAGGCCCTTTTAATGATTTGCTGAAAGACATAATTTTAATCGGGCTCAAGTTGTTAAAATATGCGGGCATCGAAGTTCTGAATCATTTTTGTCGGCAGGTGTTCCACAGGGCTGTGTTTTATCGCCCTCTCTTTTCAATTTATTTATACATGGGTTATCAAATGCTGTATCTAAACCTTACATTTTTCAATACGCCGATGACACGCTGTTGTTGTTAACAAATATATTGCTGCCAGAGACCTCGATTGGGAATAGTTGGAGGTAAGAGTTAATAGAGAATAACTTAGTAATCTGCGATTCACTGATGACATCGCTTTGTTTTGCCAAGTCACTAAGGAGATGAACTGCTAATCATGATCAATGAGTTAGACAGGCAGATCAGTGTGCTCTGGTGTCTAAAAATTAATATGCAGGAAACCAAACTAATGTTACGCAGTCTCGGAAGGGAACAACAGCTTACAATTGGTAGCGAGGTGCTAGCAGCGGTAAGGGAATGCCTATACTTACGGCAGGTATATAGTTACCGCAAATCTGGATGGCGAGGCAGAAATAACTAAAAGAATAAGAATGGGGTGGAGCGCATTTGGCAGGTTTTGTCAGAACATGAGCCGCAGTTTACCTATATTCCTCGAGAGAAAAATATATAACTGTATCTTACCGGCACTCACTTATGGGGCAGAAACGTGGAGGATAACTAAAACGGTTCAACTTAACGACAGAGCACCGAGCTGTGGAAAGGAAAATGATAGATGTAACATTAACAGACAGGAAGACGGCTGAGTGGGTGAGGAAAGAAATGCGGGTTAATAACATCCTAGTCTAAATCCGGACGAAGAAATGTGCTGGGGCAGGGCATGTGATGCAGGGCCAGTTAAATGCTGTTCGTTAAGGGTAGCGGAGCGGATTCCAAGGGAAGGGAAGTCTATAGCAGGGGGTGGTAGGAAGTTATGTGGGTGGATGAGATAAAGAAGTTTGCGTGGATAGGGTAGCCGCAACTGGCACAGGACAGGGTTAATTGGCGAGATATGGGAGAGGCCTTTGTCCTGCAGTGGGCATAGTCAGGCTGATGAGGATCATGATGACACTCTATGAAACGCACAATAGAGGCAGGAAGAAACTGCGTAAACGCGAAGGTAAAAACAGGCATTGCGAAACGCTTTTGTGATCGTGCTCGACAATAATGAATCGCAGGCTCTCTTCAAGTCTTTCACTATTTCACAATAGCGAAGTCACAATGGCGAAGACAGGCGTTTTGTTATAAGTCGTAACCACGAATCATTTGCGTTAAAGATACCCCTAGGGGTATTACCTAACGAGTTGGGTAATCACCAAGGCTAAGTACAAATTTTCTCGGCGACAGATTAGTTTCAACGTTGGTGTTAAAATATCGTGGGGAGGTGTTGGCTGAGCCGCAGTGGGAAAGGCCGTTTCGATCTGAGGCGATTTATTGGAATGAGGGGAATTTTACGTTACGGGCATGCGAAAGTTTTTTTTTTTCGGGGGTGGGGGGTGTGGGGGGGTCAGATTCCCAAAGCGACCCAGGCTGTGAGAGACGCCGTAGTGAAGGACTTCGGATATTTCGAGCACCTGGATTTCCTTAACGTACACGGGCCTCTAGAATTTCGACTGCATTGAGATTCGACCACCACGGCCGGGATCGAAGACGCGTCTTTTGGGTCAGCATCTGAACGCCATAACCGCTGAGCCACCGCGGCGGTCTGCTTGCGGAGTGACGTAAATTCAAGGGGATGGCTGGGGCGATGGAATTCGCAGTGGCGGTGGTACGCAGTTGTATGCTTCTTGGACCAGTGGGTATTAATTGAATTAATGTGTGGCGATAGGAAGGAAGTGGTCAGTGCGAATGTGATTTCAACGATGGTTTACTTTTGGCAATGAATAAAACGGGCGGCGCGATTTTGAATAGTTTCAAGTGCATTCGAAGCGGTGAAGTGTACTTTCTGCGGACTGCCAATTCTAATTTTGATCTGACCAGTTTTTTTTTATGCAAGCAAGTTTACATCTTCAGTCTCCTAGCGTAAATGACGTTTGAGAAATCCCAGAGCTTCATTTGCAGATTAAATTATTTAAGTAACATGCTTGCGCCGAGAAAACTTCGTTCTTCGAAGCGTTTTTGCTTAGTTGTTTCATTTTGTGCCGCCAACACGTGGTCGGTAGCATGCATAGTTATACTCTGTTTTATACATATGGTCCAACGCTGTGATAAGTAAGCACCTAAGACAGGCGGGATACACTGCGCTTCTTTAGTGCTCGAGTCAAGGGTAGGAAACTATGGTTAGTTTCGGTTTCAACAACTTCAGCGCTCTTTGTGACTGAAGGAGACCTGATGTTTTAAAAATAATAAATCGTGCACATGTGCGCATCCCGGCAGGTTGCTCTGACGGCAGGTCTGTCTGAGGCACGAGGATACGACTTGCTTTTTTATCGACGGCGGTGGTTGAAATCCTGCTCAGAGATGCTTTTTTTTTCAGCTGGATACTGCTTCCACGACAACGATACAACGCGCTAGTTTGCTTTCCTCCTACCGCAGCAGGAGGAATGGGCGCCGACGTCTGGATTTGCTGGTCAGTTTTATATGTGAAAGTTTCCCACCCATGGCCGAGTGGCCTAAGGCACATGAAAGCGAGAGCGTGTTGTCAGCAGTAAAACAGCATTTAATCAAGCTTATGACAAATGTATTAAGTAATAAGTGAGCAGGCAAAAAATATTATGTTCCGCTCGCCACAAGGAATGCACTAGTTATTTAAAGCGAATGCATGCAGCAACAACAAGAGCGCTATAGATTTCACAACCTTGCGCCTGAGTGTGTGAAATGAAGTATAGCATGTTGGATCTAAACTGGAGAACAGCCACCGAGTCCTTTCAGCCACTCGGGACACCGCTTCCGTGATATTTCTGGGGTTGCAACATGCGATCTTTATCTTTTCCAGCGGGCCGCTTTTTCTTTTATTCCATGATCTTAACTTTGTCCTCTTCGTCTTGCTTCTTCCATTTTTCTCCACGTCATCTCCCCTAAATGGGGAGAGGAGAGAGGGGCACTCTCGACCACGAGGTATGGGAATGTGCTGGAAGCCCGGGCGGCGAGAAAAAAAAGAAGAAAGATAGAAAAGCCTCGGAGACCTTGCTGCGGAGCGAGGACTCCGCTCAACAGCACCAAGCCATCCGCCTGGCGGCTGAGGCCGTGAAGCGAGAATCTTCCTTCGCCAGACCTTAGTTTGCGAGGCTCCTGAGTAGGGCTCTTTTAGACCTGCGTGCCGGGGAGTCCAAAAAGGAGATTCATTTCGGTGGAAATAAAAGTTTTGATGATGATGCTGGTGGAGAGAAGATTTCTTTCCACTTTGCCTCCCGCCACCGATCGCCTCCCATTCTGCCATTTTCTTCCCTCTCCTTCCTAGAGAGGAATTTCCGTCCATCCACTTCGCCACCTGCCGACCGAGGCTGCAGACTGACGGATGGACGGACACGTTTTAATAACGTGGGGGTTTTAATGCTAACGCATTGAAACGAAGCACCATGCATTGTCGCGCTTCTACATCTACAAATAAAACCGACGACATATCGATCCTGGATAGTGAAATGCGACATCGCCAGCACTTCACTCCACGTCGCCTCTACAGAGCTAAAGAGGACCACCACTGGAGACGCGTACAGGAGGACCGACATGAGAACGCGTTCGCAGCTAATTACGAGGAAACGCCTGATCCTTGCACGAGAACACACGATGTGAACGGCGCATCGACGGGTGTCCACTTACAACTGTAATTTGAACCCTGTGATATGTATGCAGTGCTTTTAACTTCATAGGCGTGCCGGCAAAAGCAACGAAATTTTATTCACGTGTTTCCACAGTGCGTGCCTTAATGTACTGCCATGCAACGCTTTGATCAGTGTGCATGCAAGGGTTGTAAACATTGATATTATATGTGACGTCGGCCATTTCAAGCTGGTCAATGTTTGGGTGCACGCACTTCCCCATTAACAAATTAGAGAGGAATATAGGGATAAGACGCGGCCTTGCAGCGGTTCCTCTCTATGCATCAGGCAGCCGAAGCTGTCCATATGGCATTATTAATCCAAGTAACATGTGGAAGGCGCAGAAAGCCTCTCTCTGCAAGAATAAAAACAATATGATAGAACAATATTTTTCGCTTTTTAATAGTAAAGAAGAAAGAACGCATTTAAAGTATTTATGGCAACACATAAAGACAACAGATAATTTTGGAGACATTATACAGCATTTCTGGTAAAACAGAATGGATTTTCTGTGCCAGCTTGTTTTTATTTGTTTAACGTCGCTATTCTACACACGATGTGAGAGAGCTACTGGATAATATTTATCTCATCAAACGTATAAAGTAACCTGAGTGGCATTCAAATCTTATTTACAAATGAGACTTGTATGTTATACGTTAAGGTAGTACATCGAGGAAAATAGATGTTTGTATTTTACGCTGTAGAAACAGGAAATATGTTTTTTTTTCTTACGAACTGGTCATTGTTTTACGGTGTGAACACATCATCCGAATGTAATGTTGTTGATATTTGTGATATGCGAGTCACAAAATTTCACAGTAAACTAAAAGCTAGGGAAAGTAGTTCTTACAACAGTGATCAAATAAAAGCACTTGAAAGGAAAAACTGATTTAAAAGGAGCAATTTTCTTCACGTTGCATCTTTTTCCTCAGTGGAGCAGCGTGTCACCCTTCTTTTAAACAATCACCTGCGCATCTTTGTTCGCTGTGTCGCAAAGTGCTCTGGAACAGAGCGTGATGAAACATTCGCGAAAACGTGGTGCGTCACGACATTAGTGCGTTAGAAAGCTTCACTGGCTTTTTAAATTTGCCTCGATTACTGCTTGCCACAGAATGCCGAATTACCGCTTTTTTTTTGCAGGGTCCCACTAAGGCAGGCCTCAAACAGCTTGCGCTAATGTGGTGGGAGGTTTTTTTGCGTGAATCGAAAATGTATAGATACTCGCTTGACTGCTCCGTGCTTTGATGTTGCGACGGTGTAGGCCGTCAGCGCGAACACGCACCTCAATGTAGGACGAGTAGAAAAAAAGGTCTGTGTGCGCCCTTCCTTGGTTTCATGTTAGGCCAGGCAGTTGCTGGCACCTTTTGTGCAAGTCAGTGCAACTGCCTTCCTGGAGTTGGCTGGATCTGTTGGAGGCAACGTGATGAACAAAAGCAGACTCTTTGCTTCTCTACCTCGTCTGCATGACGCGAAATGTGCGCTGTGCCTATTCGCCCCAACAGAATATATAGCAATCTTCTGTGAGCAACCGCATTGCTGCGATGGGAATAAAATAACAGTTTGCTCTATTGCACCTTCGCTTCCAGTTGTGCCTGCCATAATTAAGGCAGAGTGTAGGCCCACTGCATGTACAGCTGAGCACAACTCCTGTCAACATGTCCACCTCACTCATAGAAAAAAAAATATCCCGTCTTGAGTTCCTAATCATCAAGCTTTCCGCGCGCAATAATTCGACGGGTGCAGGCGTCGGAGACTCGTGCAGCAAGCAAGCGTAGGTGACGCCGTAGACTCGAGTACCAAATGCACTGCAGCAGTCTGTGCGCCGCCGTTCTTTTCTGTGAGCCGCCTCTAAGCGGTTTTCTGACGTCCGTTTCTAGACAGGGTCGCCTGTGAGTATCTTGGCCTAAAACACGCGAACGGGTGTGATGAGTGAACAGGGAGGGAGACTTATAATGCGAGGTGAAGGAACTGTAGGTTCTGAAGCGCTTCTGCAGGCGGCGCGGCTCTTTCTAGGGCGACTATGCGCTTTCTCTGCTGGCTTGGATCGCGGGAGGACGGAGCTATGTCACGGCTCTTATTTCCGCTGTGCAGGCCGCAGACTCGTCGACGACACTACTGTCTCCCTGCGACAGCTTACGCGAGTAGAGTGCTCGTCATCTCGCGGTGCTCAGTTTCTTCGCTTCAGTGAGCGTAATGAGACAACCTGTTTTACAATCTTTACAAAAATTTCCTTCTCGTCTCAGAACCAGTTGGGCTATGTTAAAGTGCAGTGAGCTGTGCCTGCTGAGGAAACAGCTTTGTCGGTGGCTCGTGTAACTCTCCTACCTCTAGCAGCGTCCTTGATTCATTGATGGATTAAACATTGGATGTGCGGCAACCTTCCTAATAGGTTATTTAATTCCTATGCAGCGTAATGCTTGGCCCTGTTACAGCCGCAAGCCATGTCACTGGTGCGTTTATTTAAATGCTAAAATGAATAAAAATAAAGTAAATGAAAGCCAGCGGTGTTCGGCGCCTCTGCCCTTATGGTCGCTGGCACCTTTCGCAGGATGTGAGCATGCACCAGGTGGCCCTCATGATAGCGTTGATGTTGTACAGCATTCGGTTGGCGTTCGTGGAGTTCGAAACGGTTGTCATGGCTTTTAATTTCGCAGCGCCGACTACTTCGCTACAGCGCGACGTTCAACGGAAACTGAGAAAAAAAGCTACCCAATTGTTTTACTGGGTAGCTTTGATGTTGGCTTCCTTAATATGTTTGTCAAACGAGCCCCCCAACTTTTCATGTTTAAAAAATCTTATTTAGACTTAAGTACAGAAAAAGTCGCACAGTATATATATATATATATATATATATATATATATATATATATATATATATATATATATATATATATATATATTAGCAGCCAAAAAGGAAATGAGGGGCTCGGTCGACAAGCATATTATGGAAGCGAACAGTCACCGAAACCAAAATGCATAGGGGAATGTTTTTTTAATTTATAGTGCCAATGAATTGGTTTTTAACGATTATTACTTATAAACAGCAGAAAAAACAACCATGCCGCCGGTGGGATCCGAACTCACGACCTCCGAATATCGCGTCCGGTGCTCTTACCAAGTGAGCTACGGCGACGGCTGTCCAATCTGCTGCTTTCGTCGGTATTTATGTTTTCCGTGTTAGCGAACCTGTAGAGTGTTTACCAGCGCCGCCCTCATCCATAGCCGTGGACGTAGCACGTCCTGCAATACCGAAAGTGTGACGTAGAACGTCAACTAACGACGATGGCGAAAACTGTGCCAGAGCCCTCTTGTGCTACGTATGGCATCAAGGCTGCCAGAACCGAGACCCCCGTTAAGCTATTAGCAGACAAGGCAAATGAAATGAGCGGCTCGTTTTACAAACATATTAAGGAAGCCAACAGTCACCGAAACGAAAGTGCATAGGGGAAAGTTTTTTTCTTTAATTTATAGTGCCAATCAATTGGTTTTTAAAGAAAATTACTTATAAAGCAGCAGAAAAACAACGATATTCGGAAGTCGTATGTTCGGATCCTACCGGCGGCATGGTTGTTTTTTCTGCTACTTTATAAGTAATTTTCTTTAAAAACCAATTGATTGGCACTATAAATTAAAAAAAAAACATTCCCCTATGCACTTTGGTTTCGGTGACTGTTGGCTTCCTTAATATATATATAGCAGACAAGGCAAATGAAGTGAGGGGCTCGTTTGACAGACATATTAAGGAAGCCAACAGTCACCGAAATCAAGGTGCATAGGGGAATGTTTCTTTTCTTAATATCTAGTGCCAATCAATCAGTATTTTTTGTTTTTTTCCTTTAAAGGAAATTACTTAGCAGCAAAAAAACAACCATGCCGCCGTTGGGATTCGAACCCACGACCTCCGAATATCGCGTCCGGTGCTCTTACCAACTGAGCTACGGCGACGGCTGTCCAATCTGCTACTTTCGTGGGTATTTATGTTTTGCGTGCAAGCGAACCTTGAGAGTGTTCACCAGCGCCACCCACGTCCATAGCGGTGGACGTAGCACGTCCTGTAATACCGCAAGTGTGACGTAGAACGTCATCTAACGGCGAGGGCGGAAACTGTGCGAGAGCCCTCTTATGCTACCTATGGCATCAAGACTGCCAGAACCGAGACCCCCGTTGAGCTATTAGCAGACAAGGCAAATGAAGTGAGGGGCTCGTTTGACAAACATATTAAGGAAGCCAACAGTCACCTAAATCGATGTGCATAGGGGAATGTTTCTTTTTTTTAATATCTAGTGCCAATCAATCAGGTTTTTTTGTTTTTTTTTGTTAAAGAAAATTACTTATAAAATTACACACACACACACACACACACACACACACACACACACACACACATATATATATATATATATATATATATATATATATATATATATATATATATATATATATATATATATATATATATATATATATATATATATATATATATATATATATATATATATATTGCAGCGAACCATGACGGCCGCGCCTGATGCCGAATAGGCAGATTTTTATTTTTATTTATTTATTTTACCCTCAGGGCAAAGCATTACAGAGGGGAGTAGGTAATACATAATAACACTGAAAATACAAACAGCAGAGAACAATAAATTATCACAACATAGATAAGTTAGAACAAGTGATCAACACAATATATCATTCAATAGAAGCGGTAACAGCAGACCTAAACAATACAGGGTCAGGAATTGTGATCATCGACCAAGCGCCGATGAAGACGAGGCGCAGGTGAAAGACGAAGTTTCGCCGCGGTTCACGAGATCGCTTGGTTTTTTTGGACTGGCCGTCGGCGCTGCTCGCTGTCCTGCTCGTCGTTTTGTGTCGCCCGCCGTGAACTCTTTCCCCTGTCTTATTTGTGTACAAACCCCCCTTCACTTGGTGGAGGTGCGGATTTGCTGACATCCTGCAGCATCGAAGTCGTATGCTTCCGGTCATCACCATGCCCAAAGATTCCAGCCCCACTTCTGCCGCCCTGCCGCCGACCTTCGTCTGCGCTGGAGCGTTGCGACAGCGCGATCCTGCTGTATTCAGTGGAACCGGGGACCATGACGTCGAGGACTGGTTAAGCTCGTACGAGCGGGTAAGCATCCATTATAAATGTGACGATGCCCGCAAACTGAACAACGTCATCTTCTATCTTACGGACTTTGCGAATCTGTGGTACCGCAACCTCGAGGCTGACATCACATTATGGTCCGCCTTCAAGCAGAATTTCGCCGGCGTCTTCGGCCTGCCCGCGGTGCGCAAGTTGCGCGCCGAGCAACGCCTACGTGCTCGGGCTCAGCTGCCTGGTGAAAATTTCACCAGCTACATTGAGGATGTGGTTTACCTGTGTAGGCGTGTGGATTCTTCGATGCCGGAGCGCGCCAAGATCGATCACATCCTGAAGGGCATCGACGACAACGCGTTTCAGATGCTTCTGGCCAAAAATCCAGCAACCGTCGTCGACGTCCTTGCCCAATGCCAAAGCTACGACGAACTACGCAAGCGCCATCTTCTCACTCGCTCTCCACTCTCGAAGTCGGAGCCTATGGGGGCTTTGACGTCTGACTGCGACCACTCGCCACTGTTGCCCCAGATAAAGGAGTTTATTCGCGAAGAAGTTGCTCGTCAGCTCTCTCTCGTCAACCCGAGTCCTGACGCTTCCTCTCTTCTTATGCCTTCGCTTCAGCGCGTCATCCGAGAACAAGTCGCCGAGGCTCTTCCTACCCTGCCTGAAGTTCGTTCCGTCCCTCCTTTGTCGTACGCTGAAGCCGCGGCCCATTATAACCCCTCCACTCCTGTGGCGGCGCCCTTGACGTACGCCGCCGTGGCTGCGCAGCCTCACCCTGTGGCGTTTTCACCCAGTCCGCCTTTCCTGCGTCCGGCACCGGTCCCACCAGCGGCACCGCTTCATCCTCCCTCTTCGCCACATTACAACCCTTGGCGCACACCGGACAATCGGCCTATATGCTTTTCGTGCGGTTTCCCCGGCCACGTGGCCCGCCACTGTCGTCGCCGCATGGTCGCTCCTCCAGCGTTTGCGCCTTCTGCCGGCTTACCCCAGCTGCTTCGGGCTGCTCCACCTCCGGAAGCGTACGCCAGCGACCAGCGTCCGTATAGGACCCGTCGATCCCCGTCCCCACGTCACCGTTCACTGTCACCTATACGCCGTCGCCCTACGCCCGCTTACGAGGGAAACTAAGTTCCGCAGTTCCAGAGGCAAGAACTGCGTGCTGTTCGAACAGTTCAAGGCCTCATCCTTCTCCCACGAACATTCTAGTGGTGTCTGTCGACGGTTTGTTTGTGTACGCGCTTGTCGACACGGGTGCTGCTGTGTCAGTGATTGATGGGAGACTGCCGTCGCCTACGGAAAGTGACGACGCCATTTTCTGGTTTGTCGCTTCGCACTGCAACCAAAGAGTGGATCGCACCTTTGGCCACATGCACAGCGCGGGTTGTCATCGCTGACATTTTGTACAGTGTCGAATTCTTGGTCTTGCCGTCTTGTTCCCACGACGTGATTCTCGGGTGGGACTTCCTGTCAAAAAAATAACGCCGTGATCGATTGCGCCCGCGCTGAGGTAGAATTTTCTGCATTGTGCGACGAACTGGCCGACGACCTCCATTTCGTGTGTCCGCAGAAGCTCACCGTCGCTCAAGACGTTCATATCGCTCCGGAGGATTCAGCGCTTGTATCCCTCTCGTGCCTTGCCACGCCGGCCGTCACCGTTTTATTTACGCCGTATTCTTCCTTTGTCCACCGCAAAAACCTGCCGCTGCCGTCTGCTGTTCTCGATGTTCACGGAAATCTCATTAAGATGCTTATCAACAATCCATCTTCTTGCCCGCTTACCCTGCTACGTGGCGAATATTCTGGTTCAATTCAACCTGCCCACATTCTCTGACCTGGATGCCCCCGTTACCTCCCACCGTTTCTCCATCAACGCCCTTCATTCCGATTTGGCACCTGATCCATTGCCCGACGCCGCTATCCAAGCCGCCATCGACGACGCCCTTCCTTCCGCCCACCGGACGCAGCTCTCAGCCCTTCTGCACACGTTTTGCTCTGCTTTCGACGTCGCCCACACTCCTCTAGGCCGGACTTCCACCGTCGCTCATCGCATAGATACTGATTCTCACCCGCCTTTTCGACAGCGGCCATATCGTGTGTCGGCAGCAGAGCGCCGCGTGATTAGCGAACAAGTTGAGGACATGCTACACCGTGGTGTCATCCGTCCGTCTCACAGCCCTTGGTCTTCGCCGGTGGTACTTGTAAAGAAGAAAGATGGCTCAATCAGATTTGTGCTTCGACTACCGCCGCCCCTCAACAAAACTACCCACAAGGACAATTACCCTCTTCCTCGCATCGACGACGCTCTTGATTGCCTCCAAGACGCTGAGTACTTTTCTTCCCTTGACCTACGTTCCGGCTACTGCCAAGTACCGATGGCTGCACCTGACAGAGAAAAGACAGCATTTGTTACACCCGATGGCCTCTACGAGTTCAATGTGATGCCATTCGGTCTGTGCAACGCACCCGCCACATTCGAAAGGATTATGGATAACATCTTGCGGAAGTTCAAGTGGCAGATATGCCTCTGCTACTTGGACGACATTGTTGTCTTTTCCGCCGATTTCACCACGCACCTCGCACGCTTACGACAGGTTTTGACTTGCCTGACTGAGGCCGGCCTACAGCTGAATCTCAAGAAGTGCCACTTCGCCGCTCGGAAGTTCATCATCTTGGGGCACATCGTCTCCAAAAAAGGCATTCTCCCTGATCCGGTCAAGCTCCGTGCTGTGGCGCAATTTCTTAAACTTCTGTCGCTCAAACAACTTCGAAGCTTCATAGGTTTGTGTTCATATTTCCGGCGCTTCGTACGCAATTTCGCGTCGATCATTGCGCCACTGACGAAGCTACTTGGCGGAAACAATGACACGTCGGGCTGGCCGGCCGAGTGCGACGAAGCGTTCACTACCCTGCGCCATCTTTTGACTTCGCCGCCAATACTCCGACACTATGACCCAAAAGCACCTACCGAGGTCCATACGGAAGCGAGTGGCGTTGGCCTCGGAGATGTCTTGGCTCAGCGAAAAGATGGGTTTGAAGAATACGTAGTTGCGTATGCAAGTCGCGTGCTGAATCCAACTATTCCGTCACGGAGAGGGAATATTTAGCTATTGTATGGGCACTAACAAAATTCCGGCCCTATCTGTACGGTCGCCGGTTTGACGTCGTCACGGACCACCATGCGCTCTGTTGGTTATCGTCTATTAAAGATCCATCCGGTCGCCTCGCTCGATGGGCTCTTCGCCTTCAAGAGTTTGACATTCGCGTCATCTACCGTTCCGGCCGTGAGCACATGGACGCCGATGCTTTGTCTCGATCTCCCATTCCCAGCGACGCTGCCTGCTGCTCGGCAACAGATCCCGTACTTTTGTCTCTTACCATCGCTGATATGCCTGCGGAGCAGCGGAAGGACCCGTGGCTTGCTTCCCTAATAGACGCCGTGTCTTCTTCACAAAACGTTGCGCCTTCAAGAACATTACGGCGTCAAGCTCCGTACTTTGCCCTCCGGGACGGCATTCTATACCGCCGCAACTACATGCCTGATGGTCGGCGGTGGCTTCTCCCAATTCCCCGCCATTTACGATCTCAAATTTGCGCCTCTTACCACACCGACCCTCAGTGTGCGCACACTGGTGTTCTGAAAACATTCAAAAGACTTTCTCAGCGCTACTATTGGCGCGGCATGTACGCCTATGTTCGGAAATACGTCCGATCATGCATCGCCTGTCAGCGGCGGAAGACCTCGGCTCCTCGTGTGACCGGCCCATTGCAACCACTCCCTTCACGGCCCGCTTCCCTGTACGGTCTCTGGGCACCGCTGGATTATCGTCGGCGTCGACCACCTCACCCGGTATGCCGAGACAGCCGCCCTTGCTGCTGCTACTGCCTGCGATGTTGCGATGTTCCTGCTGCATCATTTTGTTCTTCGCCATGGCGCTCCGAGCGAGATCCTGAGTGACAGAGGCCGCGTCTTCCTTTCCCACGTCATTGAAGCTCTGCTTACCGCACGTCGCATCGTACATCGGACCACCACTGCCTACCATCCCCAAATTAACGGGCTAACCGAGCGCTTCAATCGTACTCAGAGACATGCTCACGATGTACGTCGCAGGGGATCAGACCAACTGGGACGCTGCCCTTCCTTTCGTGACGTACGCGTTTGGGGTTTGAATTGGGGAGATAAGTACGTTCTCCCCACTCAATCGCGGCTGACACGATTCAAAGCCGCCCGGACCCCACCCCGTGATCGCGTGCGCTACCGAGCGCTCGCCGACCTCGGCGGGCCTTGCTCAGGGGGAACAAAGGAACGAAACATTGGCTGACACAGACATTTATTGCTACAGAAACAATAACGCCAGCTAGCAACAAGGTACGCTAATGAATCAAGGTCATCCGACTCACCAGCAAGGTTCCGAGCGAATGTTCGCCCGCGCTAGGGCAAGGGATATAAACTCCGCAGGCCGGACGGGACGAGTACGGGAGCCTGTCTCCCCGTCGCTTCTTCGCCCCGCCGGCGAAGAGCGAAGCCGCCAGCGACGCGTCCGCTTGCCCCGACGATCCCCGCCGAAGTCCCCTCTCCCCCTCTCCCGCGCGCGGGCTTTGGCAGTCTCCGCGCAGCGATGCTGGCGCCCTCTCTTGCCAGTTAATGTAACTCACAAGGGAACGCGCACGGTGTTAGAAGTACTTTAGGTGATACGACGGCGCGCCTCCGCCGTGCAACCGCCGCGGAGAACATTCGGACGAACTTCCGTGAATGCCGTGAGAGGGCGCCACTGTGTGGTCGGGCCGGTCGGGTCTACCGTGTCCCATCGCCGCACTATTCTAGCGCTATCTCCGCGCCTGGTGCTCACTCCACGTGCTAGCTAGCTCTTGTGCTGTGCTTGACATTCGCCGTCGCTCACGCGCTCTTCACGAGAATCATTGCTCGGAGAAGCGATTATTCTCACCGACCATTGCGCCCAGCCGCACAGTGATGAAAAAGTGACGACATGGGGAGAAAGTGCTTCGTTCCTCGATGTAACTCCGGTTACAAGACGTTCTCTGAGAAGGTGTCCCTGTTTGCAGCTCCAAAGGATGAGGACCGCCTTAAAGCTTGGCGACACGCCATACCGCGCAAGGACCGCTTGCTGCAGCCGACTGACCACGTGTGGGAGAAGCACTTTGAATCGAGCTTCGTCACTAAAACATGGGAGGCTCATTTCAACGGTCAAGTGTTAGCAAGTGCGCCACGAATAGCTACTTTGGCTGGTGACGCCATTCCGACGATTTTTCCCGGATGCCCGGATTACTTGTCGAAGAAGACAAAACGAAGAAAAGAGCCTATGGATCGTCAGAACCCCGCCGCTCCCAAGCGGCATCGTGCTGCAGACGACGGCCCATTGGGCACACAGGCACCCAACGATGGCGGAACTTCAAGCGAATCCCTGCAATCATCCAGTGTGGACAATGGAAGTGCGCCTGAAAGCTGCTCAAGTTCGACCAGTCCGGATGCTTAACTCAGGAAAGGGCCTTTCGATGAAGTTTTTCACAATCCTGGGTGCATAACTTTGCCAACTGATGCGTGGGCATGCCATAAAACTGACATCGATGGGGTGCGGGCGATTGTGTTCTGTGAGGTGCAAATTCTCGAGCCGCAGTGGTACTGCCCGATGCTGTTGTACCTGATGGCAGGTATAGCTATATGGGTGCTCCTCCTAGCCATATAATAGTAAGGAAAGCAATCAGCATCGACTCGGACCTTGTTGTAACTGTTGTCATGCTAGGTAAGCGTGTGACTCTTCAGTCTCTTGAAGTTCCTTGCGATATAGCATGCACTGCTGATATTGAAAAGCTGTTGCTGCATGTGCACCAGATGCGCTTGTGTGTTGGTGGACCAGGAGTCAAGCAGTACAGAAATGTTCGCCCAGCTACTGCCTTCGTTGACATCACAAGCCGGTGGCGGCACAATAACTGTGCTTTCTTTGTAAAGGGTACCGAGACTGCATGCCCGCGCTGCAAGTGCCTAGAAACAACACTTCGAATACACTACAAGCGCATGCTGAGCAAAATTACAGGAAATAAGTCCGTACGATACGTCCGCATGACTACTGCTAAAAAGGGCGATGGCGCTCTCTTCAGAAGGGCTCAGTATGCTTTGAAGAAATCGGTTAGCCGTCTGACAAAGAGAGTGAAGGCACTGACGATTCAACTCAAGGACACTCAAAAAAAGTTATCGTCCATTTCTGATGAGGCCCCAGATGACAAGCTCCGGCATTTGAGACTTCCAGAAGGGCAGACAGCAGCTATTAAAGAATGCATAGCAGCTGCCAGATGCACCAACAAAAAGAGCAGACGCTATACCGAAGAATGGCTTTTACTCTGTCTTCTCTTGCATACACGCAGTCCATCAGGGTACTCTTTCCTAAGAGACAACATCTTACCACTTCCTTGCACATCAACTATAAGGAAGTACTTATATATGGTGCGTGTTAATTGTGGCTTTGACACCCGTTTCCTCTCTGCCTTCAAAAGAAAGCTGGCGACAAAGGATAGTTTTAAGCGGCATGGAATTCTGATATTTGATGAGATCCATGTCCACAAGGAAATGAAAGTTAATGCGAGAACAATGACCTACATTGGTCATGCGGACTTCGGAGACGAGGTACAAGCACCCAACCAATTGGCAGACCATGGACTAGTCTTCGCGTTCCGTTCTTTTGGGGAAAATTATTTCCAACCTATTGCAGTCTTTGCAAGCCGTGGACCAACGAAAGGGACAATACTGGCACAACTTATAATGAAGGCTATCCTTCTACTTGAAGATGCTGGTGCACTTGTCGATGGAATTGTGTGTGATGGTGCTGCAACCAACCGGTCAATGTGGAAGCATTTCGGTGTAACAGGAGTTCTAGAAGGCGCTAGAAATAGCTTTTTGAACCCTGCATGTGACGACCGTGATGTTTTTGTTTTTTCGGACACACCACATCTCATCAAATGTGTACGCAATCGCCGTTGAAGTACGAAATGTTTAGCATCAATGGGAGCCGAGAGTTTTGGTCGTATTATGATAAGCTCTTTGTGGCGGACATGAAAGCTGAAGGCCGACTCAGGGTATGTCCAAAACTGTCGTTTTCTCATTTGAATCCAACTAATACAGAAAAGATGAGAGTAAAGCTGGCTACTAAGCTTTTTAGTATGAGCGTTGCAAACGGCCTGCAGTTTTATTCCAAGAGAGGAATAGAGGGACTCCGAAATGTAGAAAGCACAGTTGAGTTCACAGTCAGAATTAATAATTTCTTTGATGCACTAAATCGCAGACATCCAAACGAAGGGCTGAGGTTGGGTGGCGAGGACTTTAAAGTGCTGGAGTCTTCTTTACAGTGGCTGAATGAGTGGGAGAAGGATGTCAAGGCTGGAAAAATTGATCGCCACAACTTTTTATCAGACTCAACTGCTGAAGGGTTGCGAGTGACCATACTTTCCACAATGCAGCTTTCTAAACACCTTTTGGAAAAATGCGACTTCAAGTATGTCCTGACAGCAAAATTTAATCAAGATGTTCTGGAAAAATTTTTTGGCGTCATCCGTCATGCAGGTGGCCAAAATGAACACCCCTGTCTGCCAACTTTTCAGCAGCTTTACAGCATGCTGTCTATTTACAGTCTAATGAAACCGCCTAAGTACGGGAACTGCCAGTTGGAGGCTAAAGAGGAACCGCGTCTGCTGAGTCTTTCAGATCTGACAGCTGCATTTTTAGAAGATGCGTCTAGTCAGTCTCGATTGGAAGAGCTTAAGGCAAAACTTGATGGCTATGTGGAGAACGAAATTGAATGCGAGGCTGTGTTTGAAAAGGTCTCCATGGCGACCAGTGTGACAGATTGCATTGTTTACTATGTGACAGGCTTTCTGTCCAGGAAGCTACTGAAAAACACGGGCTGTTCACAGTGTAGACTCGGGCTAGTAGCAACAGATAATGCGGCAAGAAAGCCTGAAGCAGCTCTCGTAATTTGCAAAACCCGTGGATGGCTTAAACATCCTCACTCCGCTCTCTTCTACTTTGTGAAGCAGACAGAAGAAATATTTCAGAAGCACGCTGATGACAAAGAAGTGTATGACATCACCATTGACTACGCGCTAGAAAACTTCAATTTCTCTTTTCCGTGTCCAGAACATAAAAGAGATATAAAGGCACAAGTGTTGCACTACTACGTCGGATTGCGAATGCGCCAGTACTGCAAACAGCTCAAGAAAAATGAGCCCAACAAAAACCAAAACCTTCGCAAACTCTCAAAGCTGGCATAAGTGGCATGCTGCCTTTTTATGGAACAACGTAATGGGTTGTCATGAGAGGATACTGTGTATAGGACTATGGCTAAAGATGTACAGAACTACGTTTAGAGTTTCCATGTGTGTTGTCTTTTTCTGCCGTTGCTGTCGATATTTCGTTTAAATTTATGTCACTGCCGTCTTTGTTACTTGTCAAGAACTGCTAGCATCGCTGATGATTACTTTGCTGTTCACTGGCATTCGTCAAAATAAATCATGTGTATCGCGAACTCTGCCACTTGCCTCATTTCCTCTGTGTTGCGGAATCGCATCTGCAGCTTGTTTGCAGTTTACACAAGTACCAGCTTGAAGCATTCAAAATATAGATATGTGTTATCCACTCTCATGAAACTGAGTTGGAGGCATTGGGCAAGTGAAAAATAAAAATTAAAACGGTAAAAACTGAACATATCAAATCACAATGCGCCGCCCCAACAGCACCACACTCCGCAGTTCGGCACATCGCGATCAAAGCCGATTTCGCGCTTAAAACCGCCTATATTCGCTTGCAATGCAAACAAAAGCGTTCAGCGACGATAACAGTGCCGTGCAACGTTAATACTGTCCGCTTAAGGAGCGTACATCAACGCCGCAGCGCCAGAGTTCACTGGATCACCCGTAAGACGAAACGTGAAACAGGCTCGGCAACGGGCACGGGCGGCCCGACTCACGCTAACGCCATCTAGAGGCGGACGAGGGAAGTAGGGACAAATGTGTCTCGCCACCGGGAGCGTCGTTGTATCACCTAAAGTACTTATAACACCGTGGGAACGCGCTCAGCCTCGAGGTGAGACCGCCGCTGCACGGTGCCTAGCGGGAAAGCAAACTCAGGGGGCGGCAGGGCAGGTCCCCACATCCCCCCAACCTTAAACAGACCCACGCGCCTGAAAGTACATGCTATGGAGGAGTCGCCTGGTCTTCATGTCTTTGAGGCACGTCTTGCAGCGGAGGTCACGCCGACAGCGTCCACGCAGACTTCCGCGGTATTCCGAAGGCGGCGTGAAGGTCTCCGCTGGGACGACTCGTATGGCCCGCGAATCGAAGGCCGGTAGGAAAACTGCAGGCCAGGATCCTGCAGTAGTCGCCAGGGCAGCAGCAGCCGCAGGTGACTGCTGACTGGTCTCGCCACAGCTGCCCCGGATGGATACGGCGAACAGGATACAGGCCGCTCCATCGCAGCGGGTGGCAGCGAGACGATGTGCACCAGTCAGCAAGCCTGGGTGGCTCCACCGGATCTGCAAAATTGCCGAAACGCTCTCGGCGTGCGTTTAACGTAGGTTACGGGAGGGAAAACGGCATCTGCAAGGGCCTCGTGGCACAATGCCTAACTCGCTAGCAAAATGTGTCGGCGGCTGTGCAAACGCTAAGTTCGAATGAACAAAGCCCTTTCTTGAGTTGAACGAGACTGCTCGATTCGTGCGAGGTTACAAAAAAAACGGGCGGGCAGCAAAGTGCGCCCCCTCTCAATGACACGGTCCGGTGGCCGTGTCTCTTTTAACGTGGTGCAGGCAGCTCCGAAAAGCCTCAGGCCTAACTACCACTCCGGCAACGACCGTGACCACAACAAAGACCCGAAACGGGTTATGTGCGCGCAGCCGCGAGGAGACGTCAGCTTTGTGGGATGGTCCTACCCCGCTCACTGCACAAAGCAGCTTCTGAGCGGTCGGCGCCCACCGTATCGGACGGTGTCGGAGCGCCCGGTGCCGAGCTGCAATACCAGCGAGCTCGTAGCGGCACCCGTGGCCCCAGGCCACCCGGCTCCCGGAGCCGCGACTCCCAGAGTCGAAAAAGAGACAGAGAAGATATATACAGAAACTCGGACCACCCACGCGGCTTCCGTACTCACTCGCTTCGGGCTCGGCGACTTCGCGGGCGCTAGGCCTCGCGCTCCCTCGATACAGACAAAGTGATTCTCACGAAGAAACTCCAGGGAAAAACGTGCTGAGCATGTTGAAGAGTTCAAACATGCTGCAGCGCAATACTCGCACTCAAGAAAGCATGCCGCAGGTCATAGCGATCAAATTCACTCTAGGCCTAGCGCTTGTCAAGTCCGGACAAAGAGCGTTCCTCGAACAGAACCGACAGTCGTCCTATGTTCCAAGAGCGGGCCCCACGTTGGGCTGCCAGATGTGGGGTTTGAATGGGGAGATAAGTTCGTTCTCCCCACTCAATCGCGGCTGACACATTTCAAAGCCGCCCGGACCCCACCCCACCGAGCGCTCGCCGACCACGGCGGGCATTTCTCTGGGGGAACAAAGGAACGACACATTGGCTGACACAAACAGGCATTTATTGCTACAGAAACAATAACGCCAGCTAGCAACAAGGTACGCTAATGAATCAAGGTCGTCCGACTCACCAGGAAGGTTCCGAGCGAATGTTCGCCCGCGCTAGGGCAAGGGATATAAACTCCGCAGGCCGGACGGGACGAGTACGGGAGCCTGTCTCCCCGTCGCTTCTTCGCCCCGCCGGCGAAGAGCGGAGCCGCCAGCGACGCGTCCGCTTGCCCCGACGATCCCCGCCGAAGCCCCCTCTCCCCCTCTCCCGCGCGCGGGCTTTGGCAGTCTCCGCGCAGCGATGCTGGCGCCCTCTCTTGCCAGTTAATGTAACTCACAAGGGAACGCGCTCAGCCTCGAGGTGAGAACGCCGCTGCACGGTGCCTCGCGGGAAAGCAAACTCAGGGGGCTGCAGGGCAGGTCCCCACAGCGTACAACACCGCCACGCAGTCAACCACCGGTTTTACCCCTTTCTTCCTGCTGTATGGGCGTGAGCCGTCGTTCACGATGGATACCATCTTCCCATATACTCCTGACGCTCCGAGTGGGCGCCCCTCTCCGAAGTCGCAAAGCATGCGGAGGAATGCCTGCCGCCAGTTGGCGCGCTCTTTTACCTCGGCATCCCAAGGTCGCCAAAAGCATCGTCACGATGACGATAGCAGTCAACATGTTTTTCCGATAGGATCCCAAGTTTGGCTCTGAGTTCCAGGCACACCACGAGGATTGCCGTCAAAATTCCGTACAGAATACCACGGCCCTTATCGCGTCGTCCAGCAAACGTCGCCTGTGAATTACATCGTGGAGCCGCTCAACCCCTCTTCGGACTTGCGCCATCGCGGCCGAGAAACCGTCCATGTCAGCCGCCTGAAGACATACTACGACCCGCTCATCTTATCCTTGCCATAGATCGCCAGGATGGCTCCTCTTCGTTCCCGGGGCAGTTGTAGCGAACAATGACGGCCGCGACTGATGCCGCATAGGCAGATCATCGATCAAGCGCCGATGAAGACGAGGCGCAGGTGAAAGACGAAGTTTCGCCGCGGTTCACGAGATCGCTTGGTTTGTTTGGACTGGCCGTCAGCGCTGCTCGCTGTCCTGTTCGTCGTTCTGTGTCGCCCGCCGTGAACTCTTTCCCCTGACTGTTGGATTCCTTAAAAACACACACACACACACACACACACACACACACACACACACACACACACACACACACACACACACACACACACACACACACACACACACACACACACACACACACACACACACACACACACACACACACACACACACACACACACACACACACACACACACACACACACACACACACACACACACACACACACACACACACACACACACACACACACACACACACACACGCACGCACGCACGCACGCACGCACGCGCGAATAACGAAAACAGCTGGCGAACCGAATTACTCCGGGCGTTGCAGAAAAGCTCTGCGAAATACAGGAGAAGGTAGCCAGCCCCGAACTGATATCGCATAACTAAGCTCGACTGTGTTACTTAAAAAGGAACAGCGCCATCACAGGATGAAGAGAGGAACGTATGTGCAACACAGGCGCTGTTTTACAGCAGAATGAAATTACGTTGCGCCTTTCACTTGTATTGTGAATATCAACTACATCTAAGATTCGCTCCACTACGACGTGTTCATACAAGAAATTTAACAAATATTTGCTTTCTCCATTCTCCGGAACACACTATACTGAGTTTGAGAGACATTGTACCTTCTTTCAAACACAGTTGTACCCGTCCTGAAAGGTAACTTCTAGGCTAGCGTTATACCCTTTTTGACTGTATTAGAAGATGAAATTTTTTTAATATAGTTGTAGTGTCTCATTTGTTGGGTTATTCTTTTTAAGATGTTTTTTATTCTTGTCTTTGCATGTGTGCACGGCATTTTAGACGTGCTTGGAAAGCTGAAGGTCTCTTTTGGAATTCCTCTCCTGAGCATAACTTTTTCTCTCACACTCCCACGCTGCATCTTAACAAGCTAATAGAAGTAGTTCGGTGCCTGCCGACAGTGTTGCCAAAAATCTGCAGTAAATGAAAGAGAAACAGAACGTAAACCTATTTTAGAATCAATTCTGCTTCCCTTCCCAGTGACGCTGCCCTTACGTGTAAAGACGAACCTCTGTCTTGCCAGGCTGGAGTGAGGCGAGGTGGCTGGGGTTCACGATAATGAGTGTCCAACGCCCATCGTAACGCTTGCTGCCTCGTCAGCCCTATTTTATGGTGCCAGATTTCTTCAACGGAAATGAGCGGTCCACGTGCGAACGGGTCGGGGCACCTCAGATAAATATCCTCATAGACTAAGCAGACACAGAGGAACAGTGAATGCCATACCATTACAGATGGGGCTGTTGGCTTTCCACTGGATCCTTGCTCACAGAGAAGTTATTTTTAGCACTCTGCGATCGCAGCCGCTGATTTGGAGGGCGCGTGGAATGGGTGTATGTCACCCGAGCACTGTAAACAGTGGCCAAAGAACCCAATGCCGCGAGTTACCGAAAGCCAGCGAGTCTGCGGCCCGACGCGCTTCATTTCTGTATGTCTGCGTGTCTGCACTGCGCCGCGTTCACAGAGCGCACAGGCGCGCTGGCGCTCTACGCGTGCCTCGACGGGGAGCTACAGCTCTGCTGCTGTTCTACTGCTGCTGCTGTTCTACTGGCGGATCGGGTGGTGTCCGTCGGGGCTGCCGTTCATAAGCGCGCACTATGGAAGGCGCTGCCGGCCAGCCGAGCGGCCGCAAGACGCAGCGGAATGAGCGCGCTACACGACATGCAGCGCCCCCGCGGTCTCGGTATCGTGCGCAGGCCGGTGTGGTGGTCGTCTACGTACACACGACTTCTACGCGTAGCAACTACGCACGCGCATGTACGGGGCTCTACGTGCAGAGCACGCGTAGAGCGACTAGAGAGGTAGCACTAACGATTGTCTTCCTCGTAGTAACAGCCGCGCCGCTCCTGACGGGACAGCACTGACAGCTGGGACAGTGTGCTGCTTATATTTCGCAGTGGTTTCGTTTTGCGACGCGTGACGACTTTGCTCTGCGTTTCTCTCATTTTATCCTGTTTTTAAAATTATTTGCTTGATGCAGTTTCCCCGCCTGTGGGAAATTCGTGCTGAGAGGTAATTCACGTGTGGCTAAGCAGGTCGTTCTCTACGAAGGGGACGAATTTCGTTCAGACGCACGTAACTCCATTGTCCCTGCGTTTAATCGCTGTTTTATTATTAAACTACAGTTAGCGTGAATGGGCTGAGCTTTCAAAATAGAACGAAATAATAAATTGTAGACGAACGAACACCCTTTGAAAGGGAAGAGGTGCTGTCTTTGCAGGGCCTTGTAACAATATAAGCAATAAAAAATAAAGAGACTACATGATGTGCAATACACCTGCACCATTGTGGCCGTTGTGGCCTGATTACATCAAAAAGAAAACTTCTGAGGCCAGGAACATGCGTTGTTTGCAAAACATGAAGGGGCTGCATGGTGTAGTAATACATGAGCGCAAGGTTTTTAGCTTACACTTGTTCTTTTACCCACATTTGCTGTACCTAAGGCTAGGAGAACACGATGAATTCAAATGAAATAAATAAATTACGTTAACCGTCCACTTCCACTTGGAAATGTGCTTGGCTACGGAAAACAAGCACAGCCAAATTTGCTCCTCAGCTGTGAAGTAAACGTTCACTCTGTAATTGAACCTCTAGAGTTCTTTGGTTAAGAAAACATCGAAGGGTAGAATGTGAAAGACAAATTGAACTATCTTAGAAAGCAGGCTAGAATAAAGTTGATATGCAGAAAATGACTGTTTCTTCAAAAGGCATCGGACTACATACACTCAGTGTTGTGGACATATATTCGCCATGCGACCATATCACGAAAATTTGCGAAGAGTTGCAGAGATTCGAAAAGGTGTCCTCCTCGCATTTTGTTATGCTTGAAGACCTACTGTTATGCCTGGTTGCATTTCTTTGTTTGCGGCTCTATTCCGCAATTTTTGCACAATACTTTTATTTTCGCAAGACTGCAAACAAAGTGGACGAGCAAAAAAAAAATCAAAGCTGTAAAGTGGTCAAATGAGATGTAAAATGACCTGAAAGAGCAAAATGAGGTCTTTTCCAAAGTTGACTGCATGCAGATAAACAAATATTGAAGTTCCAAGCTAAAAAGGCTGGCAGAGAAGTACAGAAAACAGAGACGGGAGATTGTAGAGTAGGAAGAAAAAATGAGAAGGTTCCTCCATCCGTGCCTCGATCTCTAGAGGAGGACTTTTTCATCGACCGGAAGTATGGTAGAATGCCTTGCTCGCATCAGCATCGACTGAGGGTGCCGTTCAACACTATGAGATTCGAATTTGCGCGCGCGACTTGCCGCCTTGTCGCCGTCAGTGCTGCCCATCAGGTGAAGCCGTCTACTCCGTCGCCCGTCGTTTACCGTTGGCAAGTGGAAACCCTCCCCGGCACAACGCAGTGGAAAGACGGGGCAGAACGAATGGGCAATAGGAAACAGAAAGAGAGAGAGAGAGAGGGGGAGGGAGGGGGGCAATGCAGGCGAACAAGACGGCACATGGGGCTGGGGAAGGGGGGTGTGCGGTGGCGCAGGGTGCGAGTATTGCTGCTGTCGTCTTCGTGCGCCGGCCCAAGGGGAGAGGAGAAGAAAGTGGCCGTTCAAGCAGAATACAGAGACAGGGCCTGCAGGATCTTGGGGTGCTGCTTCGAGCCTTCCTTGAACTCGTCCAGCGTCAGCTGGTTGTCGTGATTCTGCGCACAAGAGAACAGTGAACAATAAGTCTCCCTCGCTGTCTCAGCAAGAACCGCGTCACTTCTCCGCAGGCACAGTAGTTCCGCCCAGCGTAAAAGTTTAAAGTATGAGAACCATTTGTGTATATCAGTCTAGCGTACAAGTCCGCATGCGTCTCCGCACGAGCAGAATAAGTTGTGTTAAAGTCATGAATGGTGTCTCACACGTAGAAACGAGCACGTGCGGTTACACCTTCAACTTAAGAGGCCCTTGCGGGGCGGATCCGATGTGGTCCCACGAGGGATGTTATCTCCATAAACAGTGCATCAGAATGTTTAAGGAACGCTTGCATAAAGCAAAACACATACATAGCTTTAACATCAGCGGCCGCACACAATTTATTGAGACGCAAGTACAGCTTTCTTGGCCGTCTATTATGCTCACGTAAGAAAGCTATTCAAGGTAGATTGAGCGTGTTTCTCTACGTAGCTAAATTTGACCACATCACTACAGTAAACAATTTTCCTTATCAACAGCCTTAGCATGCTTGTTTTTAGCGCACACAGTACGGCCGACACAAAAATCAGCATAGGCTGCCAGCAATGCTCAACCACTGTGACTTGCTACATATTGACATCACAACGTTAAAAAAACAAATTTATTCTCGTAACGTAAAAAAACCTCGTGTTCTTTGTGTACAAGTGTGTCTGTATGCACCATATTGCATAATTTGATTTTGTGCGGTAGCCATATTGCCTTCCTTCATTTTGTTCATAATGTTCCCACGCTTATTTTTAATTTAGGGTGTGATTTTAAATCTATTCCGGATTGCCCATTTCAAGCCGGTCACGATAGGGATGGTCATCTTTAGATGACTTCGTAGTTGTGAGCAATCTTTTCCAATTTTATCTTTTACCTGCCTAACATTGCAAGGTGTGGATACGTCGCCTTTCCATGGAAACCCCACCGTGATTCTTTTGTGTATGTCTGTATTGTGGCGTGTTTGGTTGAAGATATGTTCCTATGTTTTTTTTCTTCTTTTTCTGTTATCTAGGCCCACTACGATACGATACGTACGAAGCCTTACTTATGTTTGGATTAATCTACGGCTCCTGTGCTGATGAGCGGATTGGAGCCAGTGAAACTGCGATGTAGCAACTTTTTCTCCGGCCACCTTTTTGCGCCCTGTAAAGTTGCTTCGATTGATTCATTAACTGAATGAATGAATGATTGATTGATTGTTTGATTGATATAATCAGCTTGAACGAACATTCATTATCTGCGACCGATTGAATGCTCTTGAGTGGGATGTGAACAATAGCATAATCTTCTGCCTGCCCTAAGCCGCTACTACGTATTATGTTGCCCATTGGAGTGTCAAATGTTACGATGGTCATGCTTCTCGTGATCAGCTCTGATTTTTGTTCCCTGCAGCATTATCTGCTCCCAGAATAGGGGCTCGAAATCGCCGTTGCCTGACACCGACTAAATTTACCGTCGACCTCTGTACGCAACAGACATCCGCTCAATCCGTGCGGCGCGCTTCGAGTCGGGAAGCTTCCGTGCTGACATGTGTTGAGATGGGGAAGCCTGAGCTAACCCTTTCTGCTGTAAGCGGGTCTGTCAGTTATGCAACTGTTGCCCGTAGCAGTGCGCACAAAGGAAAAGAGTGGACAGAAAAGATTACTCGCACTCCTGAAGGCTCATGCGCGTACGCGAGCGATAAACACGAAATATTTCGGATTTATGAGATGAGAGGATGGGTATGCCGCCTTTTAATTATTCTTTTTTGTTTCCTCATTGCGCTAACTGCTAAGCACTATCATTCCTGAAGCCCGAATATCGTCTCCGGGGCGTAGTCGCGCTAGCGCCTCGCAGCTGTCAACTGGACGGACTGTATCACAGGATGTGTTTTCACAGCCGTCGTTCTAGGAATACGGGCGCGCCAGCCGGCAATGGGATTTTATTCGGTGGGATTGAAGAGAAGTTTATTGACCACGGGCCTGGAAGGGACTGGTATCCCTCGCAAAAAACATAGGCACAGAACGGCGAGTAATGTCGCCCAACATAAACTAATGACATGGTTTAGCGGCAATCTACTTATGCAAAAATGCACGTTGGCATGAAATGCACAAATACAAAAGGCATAAAATTCCGAAAGAGTTCAAAAGAGGGTCCATACTTAAGGGGGGGGGGGGAGCACGCGGGGCATGCACGCACAACACACCGCGCACAATCGCCGCACACAAGGAGCGCACAGCACACTCAGTATGGCAGGAGCTGCACGGTGACGCGGCCCCTGCTTGTGTGGATGAACCGGGTGCTCCACCGGCGTAGGAATTCTTCCTCGTCGAGGGTGACCCAGTCTAAGCACGCCTGTTCGAAGAGGCGCGTTCTCACCCTCAGCAACAATGGGAACATGGCCCGCTGAGGTCGACCCTGCAAGGAAGCCACGCCTCTCTGCTGCCACAGAACAAACGCACCCACACAGAGCAGAAGCCGCACAAATGACTCACGTGGCCGGGTGCCGGAGTTCAGGGAAACAAAAAACATACGCGACATGAGCCGCCAAAACGTTCTAGCCACCACGCAGTCATACATGGCATGCTGCAGGGTTTCAGTGTCGCCACACTGAGGACACCGCGAAGAAGGGGCGATGCCCCACGCTGCAACACGGACTCCCGTGGGTAAGACCCTCCAGCCTCGCAGCCAGCCGAAGTCACGAACGTCTGGTGGAAGAGTGCCAGACGTCAAATCTCGCCACCGCACCCGCCTGCTCCGTGCGAGCTGTTCTGGAGTAGCCTCCTGGATAGCAAGGAGCTCGCAAACACGGGAGGCCTGTGTCTTAGTGACGTCGACCTCGGGCAGAGCGGCTGTGAGAGACTCGGCCGCCCGACAGACATACCTAAAAAACCTCGGCGGCTGTTCGGCTGAAGGACCTGTTACCGGACCAAAAAAGAGGCGCCGCGACGTCCCAAGAAGGTAGGCGAGAAGTCCCCTCCCCTGGTAGTCGGTGACGTTGACCAGGTCGCGGACGCCTCGGACAGCTAGAACACTGCACATGGTGCGTAAATCGGGCAAGCTGAACCCGCCCATGCGCGTGGGAAGGTGGAGGAGCGCGCGAGCGACGGTCTCAGTCCTTCCCGCCCAGAAAAAAGCGCCACAAAGTGTGGCCAAACGACGCATGAATGTGCGCGGCGGACAGGCGACGCGAGCTGCGTAGAAGAGTGGCGCGCACACAGATGATCTGATTACAAAAGCGCGCTCAGATAGCGACAAGCGAAAACGCGCTGCCACTGCGAGACGTCGCTCTGCGGTCGTTCTTAACTGCGACCACGACTCGCGAGCTACCTCTCCTGAGGAGAGGAACACGACGCCAAGGACCTTGACCGCCGAGACCCACTCAACGTCGCCCAGCAGGTCTGACGTAAAAGCGCCAATGCGCAGAGCTTTGCTCTTGCCCCTGTTAAGCAGGGCGCCGGACAGCTCGCTGTAACACGCAAAAAGCCGTAAGAACGCTGCATAGCTGTCCTCGTCTCGCAAAAACAGGGACACGTCGTCAGCGTACGCGGACACCTTCACCTGACCTTGGCCAGGCAAAGGGAACCCGCACACCGATGGACACTCAGTTACGCGCCGCAGGAGTGGGTCTAAACACAACACGAATAGCAAAGGCGACATGGGACAACCCTGTCGTATGCCGCGCTCGATATTGAAGTGGTCGCTCAACGAACCGTTAAAAAACAATCGAGCTGTAAGGCCGGAGTACAACTGTGCTAACCGCGCCACGAACTCGGACGGAAAGCCAAAAGCCCCGAGAACTCCAAAAAGGTAGCGGTGCTCAACTCGGTCGAAGGCTTTAGCCTGATCAAGTGAGACGAAACAACCCGGTATTACCGTTCTCGAGGTGAACGTGAACAAGTCACGCGTTAGTGCGAGGGACGAGAACACCGATCGTCCGGGCACACTGCATGTCTGTGCAGGGCTTATGAGCTCCGCTATGACCGTACTCAACCTTTTAGCCAGCAGTGACGCCCCAATCTTGTAATCTGCATTAAGCAGTGTGATCGGGCGCCACGCCTGCGGGTCAGATGGGCTCCCGCCAGGCTTAAGGATGAGCACAATACGGCTCTCTCTGAAGGACTCCGGCCTCTCGCCGTCCCTGACGAAGGCGTTCACCATCTGGAGAAGGTGTTTCTCCAGAACGGCGTAAAACCGCGCATAAAAGCTAATGGGAATGCCGTCAGGGCCTGGAGCTGAGGCAGCGTTCATGCCTTTAACTCTGGCAAAGAGTTCCTCTGAGCTCACCGGAGCGCCGAGCTGTGTGCAGACACCGCTCGGCACCTGCGGCAGATGGCCGAGAAAACTGCTTAAAGCGACCGTGAAGGAGGCGGCGTCCCACCGTCCGGCCTCAGAAACAAACAGCTGTGAGAAGTGATGCTGAAAAACGGCAGATATGACAGCCGCGCTGCTGCTCCTGGAACCGTCCGGCAAAACGACCTCCTCCACGCGAACCTGACGTGTCACGTCAAGACTACCTGTGCGCACCTGCCGCAGCACTGTTGGATCAGACACAGGTCTACCCTGCACTACTGCCTGACTTGCGGCTCGCGAGGACTGGCGTAGAAGCATGTGATAGCGCGCTTTTAAAAGGGCGAGGTAATCGCGCATGGCAAAGGTAAGCGGCGCGACGCGCTGCACAATGCGAATACGGGCAAGGGTTGTGTTTATCTCCTCCGAGATACGCCTCCTGCGCTGGCGCCCTTCGCTAACTAAAAGCGCCCGCCATGTCGATTTGAGGTCATCCCAGGTGTTGGCACTTGCAATGTCTCCAACCGGGCCTTCCAACGCCTGTTCAATAGAGGTCACACTCGACCAATCTGTCAGCAGACATGGATCCATACGCCACGCGTTGACACGGGGGGCGCCACCGCCCATGTCTAGTACTGCTGACAGAGGTCGATGGTCGCTAATACGTCGCTAATAGTCGTCCCCCGAGCCGAAAGATGCGAGCGGCTCCGGCGAGAAGGCGCCCGTTGCATCAGAGATGGCGGCCGGGGACGAAGGGGAGTGAAAGGAGAAAAGCTCCGAGAAGCTCTCTGGCGGCGCGTCAACGGTGGGGTCCACGCTGGGTGGCACATGGGGGTGGCAGCTGGGGGGTTCGCACTCTGCTCCTCTCGGGGGGAGGCGTCCGGGGGGTTCTCAGTCTGATCCTCTCTGGGGGTGGCGAGCGGAGGGTACGCGGCCTGGTCCTCCCCGGGGGTGTCGACGGGGGAGCCTACGGCCTGGCCCTCCCGAGGGGTGTCAGCCGGCCGTTGCTCGGCGGGGCGTCGCAAGGTGTCATCTCCAGGTCCCTTGGGCGGCCCAGGTCGGGGAGCCCCGGGTCCCCTGGCGGCGGCCGCATCCGCGTACGAACGCGGCCGCAGGCAATCCGCCGCCGCACCGCCTGCACATCGCCCGACACCCGACCGTGTCGTGGCCGAAGGCCTCGCAACGCGAGCACCGCGGCGTGCGACATGCTGCGCCGACGTGGCCCTCCTGCGCACAGCGAGAACAAACTTTGCGGACGCCTCTATAATCGCACATGGCGCGGTGCCCTAGGACAGAGATGAAGTTGGGTACGGGCTTCTGCATTTCCATCCGGACCAGCCGCTGACCGTTGTCGACATGCCGCCGGCCCTTCAGGGTAGGGTGGGTGATCTCAAGCACTTTCCCATAAGGGCTGAGTGCCGAGGCGAGCGAGGCGTCACCTACGAAGAGCGGCAGCCTGAACACCGTGACGTTCACGACCGCAGGACCCACGCAGAAGACCGGGACTGAGGTGCCGTTCCCAAGGAAGGCACCCGCCGCGAGAAGCTTGTGAGCCGCCGCAGCAGAGACTACGGCGACGCAGAACTTGTAACCGCCCTGGTGCTGGAGCGACTCCAGCCCCTTCGGGCCGACAACAGCTTCGATGCCGTCGACTACGTCGTCGGCCGAGGCCTCGGTCGTTAACGAGAAGTTGAAGCAGTGCGCCTTCGGGGGAGGCGCGCGGAAAGTTGGTCCGCCAGCGGGACCGGAAGAAACCATGCTTGAGCCGGGCCTGGGACCTGGATCAGCAGATGGGCAGCGCGTAGAGGGTGGGGGGCCACGGTTAGCACCTCCACCAAGCTCCGGGGTAGGCTGGGCGGCCGGGATTCCCGGGCGACCGGCCAAAAGCCCGGCGCCGGGACGACGATCCTCCAGGGGGATGGGGGCCTCCTTCCGGGAGCGGGGCTACAGACCGCTACGCTCCAGGCGCGTGGGTTTGCCTCTCCGAAAACCAGCAGCCTGATGGCTCTGATCTTAGCCAAAAGGCCGGGAGCGCTACGAACGCGGCACTAACAACAGCAACAACAGCATGACAGCATAACAACAGCATGACGAACTCCTCTCATAGGAGCGAGACATGCCGTGCCAACAGTCGTGATCGCGATAACAACCTGCTGCATTGGGTCCCTACCTCCTCCATTTTTAAATTAATATTATTTGCGTCACGTTTGGTTTATTGGACATACCCAGGAGTCTGCCCTAAAATATAACTCTGTCTCAGACCAAAAAAAAAAAGTCCCGTCGGATAAATTTCGTCACTAGGTTTCTCACGGACTTCAGAAACACTAAGGAGGAATCCCGACAGGTTATAGTTGTGTCGCTGCTTAGAGGAAGATTTTCTTTTTATTTTTCCCAGCGAGACGCACTGTCGCCGCACGAGGAATAATTTTTCTCAGCTGTCGTTTTTTAGTTGGTGGTATGATTTTTTTCGACTAAAACCTGCGTGACATTGCGTGGTTCAATGATCGCAGCGGAATTCATGCAACTTCTTAATTGTCTACTGCAAAGCCAGTGAGTGAAGACGCCACGGTGTTGAAAAGTGCTGTGTCTAGTCGAAAGCTGCGCTAATAACCTAATAATAGTAATAATAACAATAATAATAGTAAGCTGATAACCTTTTTACTGCCTTAACTGGGTGAGTGTCTACACCACCCAGGTGCCGCACGGGTGCCCGTTAAATCTGTATTGAATCAGGCCATAAAGGAGACCAGTGCTTTCCTTTCAGCACCATGAGTTTACTCTGCATAGTTGGGCATGTGTATGCCCATTGAATTGTTAGCTTCTAATCCGCTTCACATCTCTCAAATTGTAAGTCTGCACAACACATCAATATCGTTTGTGAAAGCGGCTTCTCTATTTCGCGTCGCTTCTTATCCCGTTCAACGCTCCACTGTGTGGCCACTATGGCTTACGAAAACGATGTCATTAATGTTTTTGAAGCGAAAAGCTTCACTACGCTAGTTACTGAAGCAGTCGCGTAGGCCGGAGAATGACTTTAAACGACCTTCAGCCCAACCACGTTTATCCCTTCTTTACGCCGCGGCTCGGGTGTCCACCGTGCACGTGAGACAGTTACTGCACCATTTCCTTTCCTCAAAACAAATTTCTGAAAACTAATTAGGGCGCTCGGCTACTGATCCGGAGTTCCCGGGTTCGAACCCGACGCGGCGGCTGCGTTTTTATGGAGGCAAAACGCTAAGGCGCCCGTGTGCTGTGCGGTGTCAGTGCACGTTAAAAATCCCCAGGTGGGCAAAGTTATTCCGGAGCCCTCCACTACGGCACCTCTCTCTTCCTGTCTTTTACTCTCTCCTTTATCCGTTCCCTTACGGCGTGGTTCAGGTGTCCAACGATATATGAGACAGATACTGCGCCATTTCCTTTCCCTCCAAAACCAATGATTATTATTATTATTATTATTATTATTATTATTATTATTATTATTATTATTACTACTAAACTAATCTTCAGTTTCTTGCAAAGCAAAGGAAAGGCGCATAACTGGTCCCCTGGGAGTGTGGACACCTCAGTCCCACTAACATTAACGTGGAGTATAGCGGCAGATGTGCGCTGCATTCGTCGGCATTCACAACGTTGTAGCAGAAACGCGGTACTGATGCTATCCGCCTCGTGCGCTGCAGTTTTAGCCGTACATGTGGCGCCATCTGGGAGGCGCAGCGGGAAAAAAAGCTGCTGTTCCGATCAGAGGCCGCCGCTGCAGCTGACGCTGTGCTCCTGTGACCTCGTCGTGGCTCTTCTCAAGAACAAGCCGGAAATGCCTTGCAAAACACCCACCTCGTTTACTTTTCCGTTTATGGCCATCCCACACCTGAATTCGGGTGCAGTTCTTTTTATTTGGGTTGCGCATTTGTCATGTTTTTTTTCCGGGACTGCGCTGTCACAGCACGACCTATCGCATGAATCGAGCGCAGGTGAAGCAAAAAAAAAAAACACTGAGCTGTAAATTCAGATGGCGCTTTTAGAGTCAGACACTTTTGCAGACATGCATGACTCGACGCCTCAGGGCTAGTCTTTAGACATTACCCCCGTCAATGAGCGAACGCGACGTCATTTCGGCCTGCAGAAACGCTTTCCTTTGGCCTGCTGACTGTTTCTATCACCGTTTCCTGTTGTTCTCAGCGTTTGCTTCTGGGCAGTTTATCTTGCCGTAGACGCACGCCACTAGTAGCAAAGCTCATAGCAACAGTGCTTTCTTGCTTGCTTGCTAGGCGTTCGATCTGGATTCCCACAAGAACCGAGAGAAAACGCCCTTTGAAAAAAGCAAGTCTATTTACTGCTGCCTCCAAGGGTGCCGTAATAGCTGCAAAAATGCCGCCGGGAAGCAGTTAAATATTAGGTTTTATCGTTTTTCCTAGAAATCATACGAGTGCGAAACGAGACAGCGCTGCCGAGAGCAGTACGGCGTGCAGGGTAAACAGGCCAGCGTGGAGAAGCGAGAGAGAAAATTGTCAAGTTAGAGCTGAGTACACAAAAAGTAAACAAATCTGCGCCGCACGCGCGAGTCTCGGGCACTGTTCGAGAACAAACTGCGCGAGCGACTACCATTGGCCTAATTTACAACACATCAAAAAGCACTGTATATATAAAGCAGCGTGTACGTGGCACCCTGTAGCTATTAATCCCGCACGCGGCACACTGCAAGCAGCCTGGGTGATGTACCCCGCCGCATATCGTCAAAAGTAATTCACGCGCTGAGCGTTCACGTCACTGCGCGCAATACCTGGCGATGAGCAAGAGGGATTTCAAGCTCGATGTTTGTACCGAGTGCTCGAAACCAACAGACGGTGAAGAAACGAGCCGAAAAAAAATTAAGCTCGCCTCTGCAGCTTGAGCCTGCACATATCCCGAAGGTACCCGAGGGCGCTGCTGCACACATCATACATAGGCTTGGCGTTGCACAATGTGCGCGATCGCGCACCAAACCGTTGTTTTTTAAGGACGCGCCAACATTTCCGGTCGTCCAAAAAGCCGGTCATGCCTGCTCTTCTTTCCGGAGATTGCACTCAAGCGCGACCCCGCCGTCGTTTGGACCGAGCGAGTGAGGAAGCTGAAGAACGGCGGTGGTGATCGATCCTGCTGCTGGTGGATACCGACGAAGCTGTCAGACCGATGTTGCAGTGTGAATATATGCCGGACCCGGCGCCTCACGGCAGACTTTCAATACGACCTGTGTTACTGAGGAAGTGTGTGGCCTGCCCGCCCCGTGAGAGGTTTTTTTTTTTTTTACAACGCCTCCACAATGACTGTTTGGGTGTCGAGTAAATTTAATCAAACGAAGCGCCGCCAGCAGAAGCGCTCGCGACAAGCGACGCACCCAAGGCGCCGGCGTACAAAAAGCGCGCACGGCCGAGAGCGGGCTGTGACTTGCATTGCTTTGCATTTAGTTCATTTTGCAGCACAAACACGGTTTATGCGAGTGTGCATGCCACACAAACACAAAAGCGGCAGAAAGAAACCCTGTTCTAACGCGCTGACGCTGTCGGGAAGCATGCATTTCACGGATCCTTCCGCTGCCTCACAGGACTGCGGACAGCAGCTTTCCGCGCTTGCCGCGAGTAAGGTGGCGCCACTTGTTCTGGAGCAGTGGCGCCACCATACCAGCGCACGAGGCTGATAGACTATCGGCGTTCCTTGTGTTAATTGCCCTTGGCGTTGACAACGTTCTAGACTCCGATGATTTTGAGGAAAGCAAGCCGCATAACTTGGTCCATGGGATAGAGGACGCCTCAATCGCGCTTTAAGGTGCGTGGCGGTGGTGAGAGAGAGATTTGGGCTGCTTGCATTAGCTCTGGCAACGTTGTGGCAGACATGCGGCACTGCAGCAATAGGCCGCTGTGTTCATTTGGTGATAAACCTCTCGCGATCAACCATTAATTAACTGTCTATGCAGCGTGCGGAACGGAACGCACACAAGGCTACAGACGACAAGCCGCGTCTAGTTGCCCGATACACCACAGCTTTCGCTCTCTAACCAGGGGCGCGATTACGGATCAGTCTCAATCGAAACTGTCTCAAAAAGTGTATCATTTGCCTCCCTCCTATTGGTCGGCCGTGGGCGGCGGCCATTTTGATAGTTTTCGTCACTGACTGACGTCGTAAATGGCGCAGAAGTGGTGACGTTGGCCATCTAATTATGCGGGCAGATTGAGACGATTTTTTGAGACTGGAAAAAGTAGTATCAACACGTTTGAGACAGAAAATGGCGGCTGTTTACATCGTCGTATACGCGGGTGACCGCGCGAGCAACGGTGTCGGAGGGTGCATGAAGACGACTTTGACGCGCGGGAGAGTTATTTCGAGGAGACTGCGCAGTGTCTGTGCGACGAACTCGCCGTTGAACTGGGAAGTGCGCGGGTGAGTGCGCTGTCAGTGGAGCGGCAGGTGCTGTGCGCGCTGCGCTTCTTCGCCTCCGGTGGGTTTCAAGGCGCCGTTGGAAATGAAGAAAACGTCGGCGCAGCCCAACCGACTGTGAACAAGCCTTTGCGGCGGACAGCGGAGACCAATGTCAACGTTGGGTTACAGAAGGGGGGTGTTCGCTTTCCGAGGAGACCCGAGGAGAAGGCGGCGGCGAAGGAGGGCGTCCTTTGCCTAAACGTTCGCCGCGGCAGCATCTCCGGCGTCGTCGGGTGTGTCGATTGGGCACTCATCACTATCAAGGAGTCTGGGGGCAGTGCTGCGAACGAGCCGCAAGCGGTTCTACGCTGCGGACGTAATAGTGAGTATACCTCGGCCACTGTTTTTGACCGCATGAGTTCAAGTGCTACAAGTGCATGAGCTACAAGTGCGGGCCTCGGCAGCGAGAGTGAGTATGGGCTGTGCTTGTTTTTTCTCAGATCTGTGGCGCGAACATGTGCATCCTGGCCGTGGACTCGCGCTCACCCGGATCCTTCCGCGACGCGTTTGTCTGGCGGCATTCCGAGGCGGAGGAAGGCCTGCTGGACGACGGTGATTTTTTTTCTGGGTAAGCAGTAAAATAGCCGTGTCACCCGTCGGGCGAACTCAGTCACATCTATTGAGCTCCAGCACTATGCATTTGGCCGGATCTGCTAAAGCTACAAGAATCAGTCTGGACAGTTACACAAATGCAGACACTTTACAGTATGATACAGTGTATTACCACCCTTTCCTTTTGTTAAATATAATTGCAGCAGAAACACAGGACACATATTACATTGTTGAAATGCATAGCCTTTCCTGTTGAAGAAACCAAAGCAAAATGCACCTGACAGCGCTTGTGTTTCGTAGGCAATCATAGCGCATCATTTATATGAATATGGTGGTAAAAGACTGACCTTACAGTAGTGCTCACTTATACATCTAAATCCTGCATGTATGTATGCTCTTGAATGTCATATTCAGCAAAGCCTGGATGTGGGCTACTTGGCGTGAGTTTTCTACTGTATAGCAGAGTGTCCTGTAATGCTGTTGAGATCACTGAGAAAGGACATGCTTAGCTGCATCATTTTTTGTTATGCAGGAGACTGTCTACCCACTGGAGCCATGGCTGCCTGCACCAGTTGCATGACATTACAGACCTGACTCAGCAGAAGGCCTGTACAACACGCCACATGCTTTCACACAATTTGTGGCTGAGCGCTGTATTGGTGTGCCGAAGAGCTGCTTCCGTTGCTTTCAAGGACACCGGATGCACCAGTGCCAGTGGAAGTGGACAGTGCGCATCATCACCGCACGTGCTGCACTTCACAGCCTCTGTTTGGATGTGCCCATATCAGCAGAGGGTGTAGGCGACACTACCTCTGACCCAGATAACAACGGGCCACCTCTAAATGGTGGCTGCCTCGTACAGACAGGATCCCTCCTCACCTGCCTCCTGAGAAGAGCATGCGGTGCTGTACTTTTGGCCTCTCTAGGACGACCCGTCTCCAGAGGAAGGCGTACCGAGGGATGGTGCAGCGGCAATTTCGATGGAAAATCTAGCGTCCAGAGACGACTCACCATGCTGGCATAGAGAGTCATATCAGGCACTCTTCCCCTGTTGCCACTGTCATTTCCTTGTGTCATTGCACAACACACATCTGCAAGTGTGTGAGCAATTGTGTGATGTGGTTGTGCCCTTGGCCAACCTGTGTGCAGCGAGAAGCCAGCAGTGACAAACAAGTGCCCCCCACCGGCTGCCACTTAATTTTCAGTGTGTTTGCTAGTATATCTTCCAGTCCCTCAGCAGCGTGTTGCACAGTCTCTTCCTGAAGACGGAAAAGGTGTTGAAGCAGCTCGCCCAATTTCTGAAAAGCATCATTTTGAACTCTCTTTTGTCAATGCTTATGTCAGCCCACCTGCCCCTTCTCTGCTGTCTCCTTCCAGCTTGGTGGAGTGCCTGTGGTCATTACCTGTGTGACGAACATGCATGAACCAAACGTGTAGTGCTGGAATAAGGCATGAAATATTTGTGATGCTTGTTGGAATCAAAAAGCTGTTTTTTATTGCATCATACATTCAGTAAGCGCGTTTATTTTTTTAGGCACAGCATTTGACACGAGTGTTTCTATTGCAGAAAAGGCAGTGTACATACAAGCATACTTTACCTTGATGTACAATTACCGTATGGCATTTCTGAGTGCAGCTAAGAAAAAAAATCTGAAAAATTGAGCTCAAAGTGCATGTTTTCTTTCATACAGAGGCTACCTGTACGATAAATATGGCATAGTACAGTGTACATGATGCATTTTCCGGACTACAAAACATTTTGGCACATATAAGTAGTGTAAATACCAAAGCTAAGCTTTTAGCGTAATGGTGTGTGGCTAGGGGTTTCGCTCTGTGCTAAAAGCTGTACCTACTGCAAGGAAACCGCTGTACAACAATGCATAATAAAGATTGTAAGGTGCAGTGGCTACAATGACTGCTGAATGACTAGAACATCTTCACTGATAGACAAAGATGTGTAAACATCACAGACACACCATCAAGGAGGTGGTGTGTGATTAGAGGTTAGTTTACAATCACAAATCATGCAACACCGTTACTGGAAATGCTCTACAGCTCTAAGAATATACAGGCAGCTCCATTGTGGGAAATTTTGAGCACTCGGTTATTGCCCCATAACTGACACCTAGCTTGGTTTGCGTAACACAGGGCTATGAAGTCTTGTCCATGATGACACGAGACGGTGACAATGCCGAATGGCCGGACAAGCTCCTTGTGCTATCATATAATATGTGTGATAAGTGCAACTGCTGTCAAGCTACTTTTCGCCTAGGTATTTAATGTCCTAGTCATTTTCAACTGGCTGTTCCCTTTCAAACTGGAGTGGCCTGTATACAGGGTGTCTCAGATATGATGGACCATAATTTAAAAAAAAAACAAACAAGTGGTCTTCCGACCTGAAAGGAAGTGCATGTTAGAAGCTATGCAAAGTATTTAAAGCCCTTCAAACACTGCCCTCACCAAACCCAGTAATACCAACATCACTCCGCCTGCTGAGCAAAATACAATATTACACATCACTGCCCTGTCCTACCTACCTCACTGCCCTGGATCATATGCAATTCAAGTGCTGTGTACCAGCCAACATGAACAAACTTGCTCAACTTTCTGCCCAGTTGCAATTAGCCTCTATACAAGCAAACTACTTCTTTCCAGGTTGACCCTGGATCTACTACATGATCAGTAAATAACGTTAATGGAACAAGCTCGTTCTCTCCTCGGTGACAATAGCAAAGTTATCAAGTCAAGTGCTTCCTTTCTCTCTAAACAAAGTGGAGCATAAACATCACAATTTCTGCATCTTGCACAGGAAAAAAAAAGAAACTACGGCAACAACTGAACATAAACCGAACGGAGATACAAAAATACAAACGGAACATCAAGTGCTTAGCCCGGTGTGGGCGGCAACACTTGGTTACGAGGCAGAAGAGTGCTGCCACAGAGGCAGGCCGTGTCGGCTCTCATTTCCCGCACCGAGATTGCAAGCTATCAGCAGCTGCACCTCTCTGTCGGCAGTTGTTTCTATGTGATGATTCATGGTTTTCTGGTATTTTCTAAAGAAAATAAACAGAACCACACGTCCCTCGGCGATCGATAGGCGCCGACCGAGAACACAGACTAAAGTTGTCTTCGTCGATTTTCGAGCCGAGCGCTGCTTGTAAGTTGATCTCGGCAGGCCCGTAGCATTCACTGCCTTCAATCAGATTTTTCTGCGCACTTAAGACATCCGCAAAGTACCTTGATTTTAGACGACACGCGAAAAAACAGAAACTAGCCGTGGAATCAGATGTTTTCTTGCAGGCCGCCATGTTCACGTTATGCCACTGCCAGCGCGCCCTCATGGCAAGAGAAGTTAACCTGCAGCAAATTTAATTGCAAAACTGAGAATGCTTCTAATTTTCCCTCGTGTTGTTGAGATTGCAACACAGTTTTCTACAAAAATAAAACATTACTTGTTTTCTTAATTGCGTTTTTGCTCACTTTCAGACTAACATGTTCACGCTGTACCGCTGACAGCACACCTTGGCGGCAAGAAAAATGACTGAACAGCAAACTTTATTGCAAAAATGAAAACACTGCTTCTTTTGCTTGCTGCTGTTGGGTTTGAAATATAGTTTCTTAGCAAAATAAAACATTATTCGTTTTTATTCACTGCGTCTTTACTGCAAACCATTAGTCTACGGTCCCTTGTCGTGCGAATAGTGGTTTCGGGGCGGAGCCCACCGCCTCCTTGCTCCGCATTGGCCGATTCGGCGGTCGGCATTTCTCGGTGTCGTCATTTTGACGTCACTGTCTCAATATTGAGACAGTTTTTTGAGACTGATCCGTAATCGCGCCCCAGGTTTAGCAGTAATTGAGCAGCAGCTCAGTTTTGAGGAAAGGAAAAGGCGGAGTAAATGTCTCACATATGTTGGTGGACACCGGAACCGCGCCATAAGCGAAGGAAGGAAAGTGGGAGTAAAAGACACTGAAGAAAGAATAAAGGCCTCCTCGAGACTGGTCGCCTTTCAAATTTGGTGCTATAGTTTTTTTCTCGTTCACTTGATTGAGTGGTTGTCGATTAACTCTGATTATACCCTCGTTTCATCCCGGCAACCATTTCGCGTTTTCAAATTTTCCGCCACGCTTCGTTCCTGCGCACTCACTATACACCAGTCCAGTCTGTTTACCCGTCCATTACTTTTTCCTTCTCGCTAATTACCTAATTGCCTCTAATTTATCCTTCCTTTTCTATCTCCTGGTTACGTATCGATCACTTATCACTGGCCATGAATGAATGAATGAATGAACTTTATTTCCGACATCGTGGGGTCTCGCGGTCGGGGCGCAGCAATTAGGAGGGGGTGCCTCCCAGCCGGCTCTCAGCACCGGAGACCGCGGAGAGAGTCTTGCTGTAAGCTGTCTCCGCTTGTCGGATGATCAGTCTTTGCTGATCCGGGTCGTGGCTCTGGATCAGCTCTTCCCAGGTGGCAAGGTCTGGGATGCTTTGTGATTTAGCTCCAGGAGAATCCTGACATTCCCAAATTAAGTGATTTTGCGAAGCTCTTCTGCGGCAGCTTCTGCAGAGCTCAGGCTCCCCAGTGTCTTCATCATGTAGCATGGAGTAAGGAATGAATCTGTTGACCTGAAGCCTCCTCCAGGCCCTGCACTCCTTTTTATTGAGTGACCGATCCGGAAACGAGAGTGTTCTCCTATCCAGTCTGGGTGCTTCTGTTATTTCTTTATACGTTATGAGAGGGTCTTTATTCCCACTCAGGGGCACTTCCAGAGCAGCTCGGATGTATAGTTCTCGAGCGAGGCTGTGAGCAGCCTCATTTCCCGGAATGCCCTCATGAGCAGGAACCCATATGAGGGAGACCTCTCTGCTTGAGGGGCATCTTCTTAGTAATTTGGAGGCTTGACTGGAGACCACCCCCTTACAAAAGTTGTGAACAGCTACCTTGCTGTCGGACAAGATTATCTTGGCTTCGGTACTGACGCACGCTAGGGCAGTAGCAGCCTCCTCTGCCACTAACGCATTCCGAGTGTTAATTGATGCTACAGTGACTTTATCCCCATTCCCATCAACGGCGGCAATGACGGAGGCGCCATCGGACCCACAGGCTGCGTTGCAGAAGGCTATGTTACCCTGCGGGTCCCGGGCAAGATTGTTCATTATTGTTCGGGCTGTATGTTTTCTCCTCTCTTTATCATGCTCCGGGTGCATGTTCTTAGGTATATTGGAAATTTTGAGATGCTTCCGTATGTCTAAGGGGATTAGCTCTGCAGTATACGGGGGTTTCCTCTCGCTCTCCCCTAGGTCATTGAGGATATGCCTGCCTGCTATTGAGGAGCTAAGCCTCCAAATTTGCGCTTCTCTTACTGCCCTGGTGATCTCCGCACAGGTATTGTGGACTCCCATACTAAGCAATTTCTCCGTTGAGGAGTTCGGTGGGATCCGAGAGCTCTTTTGTATGCATTTCGTATCAACTTGTCTATTTTGTCCTCCTCTTGCTGACTAAGATTCAGAAATGGAGTCGCGTATGCAATCCTACTCACTATGAATGCTTGTACTAATCTGAGGAGACAGTGCTCTCGCAGGCCTTTGTTTCTGAGGGAGATCCGCCTAAAGATACCTATACCTTGTGCGACATAGGTGCTAAGCTTCTTTATAGTGGTTGTGTTACGTCCGTTCGTCTGGAGAAAGTATCCTACGACTCTTATAGTGTCAACCCTAGGTACTAACCTACCTCCAACGACAACCTTTATCGGGCCGTATAGGTGAGGAAAGCGAGTCTCTTTCTTCATCTGGTCTTTGGTATTAAGCGAGAAGATCTCAGATTTTTGAGGGGAGCAGGAAAGACCTCTCTCCAGAGCATAGTTTTCAACTACCTCTGCCGCTGCCTGCAGTCGGTATGAGATGTGAGCGTTCGTTCCCCCTGCTGTCCAAATGGTTGCCACGTGATTGCCCATTTCGAGTTTTCAAACTTGGCGCCTCGCTTTGGCTCTGTCCACTCCACACTTCCGGTTTCTCACATTTGGCGCTACGCTGTAACTATTCATCCAATTTCGAAAATTTATTTCGGGCAGCACACTCACACCATCCTCTTTCGATTACAACCACTCGTTTTACACTATCCATTTTTAGTTGCTCACAAGTGCTGCCGACACATTTTGCGGACACGATCCCCGCCGACATAGCGTAGTAAAGCTGTCGCTTTAAAATTTCGACCACCTCGGGATCTTTAACTTGCACTGGCACCGCGCAGCAGATGGGCCCCTTTTGCGTTTCGCCTCCATCGAAACCCGGCCGCCTCGCTCGGGTTCGAACCCGGGTACTCCGGCTCTGTAGTCGAGCGCATTGTAGAGGACGCGGAGAGTCGTCGACAGGATGCGCCGGCGTGGCTCGGATACACGAGATGCCTCGCGCAACCGCGCCGCTCGCCGATAACTTGACATGCCTCACACCTGCGCGGCGCGGCAGCATGAAACGTCTAGTCGCTCTGCTCCCTCTCTCTATCTCGTTCGCTCTGTGCTCTCCTTTCGGATGCATTTTTAACGTGACAGCGTTAAGGAGCTCGTGTCGCAGAAAAGCCGGTGTCGTGGGCGTCGGCGTGAGCGAAAAATGGCGCATCTCGGTGGACACCTGAACCGCGCAGTAAGGGAAGGGATTGTAACGCGACAGCGTTAAGGATTGATTGATTGATCGATTGATTGCAAACCAACTGTTCGATGGATTGATTGATTTTTTCTCCCCTTATGGCGTGATCGGGGTGTCCAGCGAGAAATGTGAGACAGGCGTCATTTCCTTTCCTTAAAAGCAATTGTTCATTTCATTTTCCTTCCCTTACGGCCCGGTCAGGGTGTCCGTCGAAATATGTGAGACAGGCGTCCTTTCCTTAAAATTGTCCATCGGGCCAAGCGTCGCGCCGAACGGGCGATGGGGTTTCGTGTACTCCTCGGCAACGCTGCGACACGCTGTCGCGTCTCACTCTTAAAGGGACCCAGAAAGGGGGTTCTCAGTAAAGGTGCGATATGTCTGGGATGTTAAAAGATGACGGTTCATAATTATCCCCCAGTAAGAATTATTTTATTGCGTTTTGTGGAAGCTGAGCTATATGCAGACAAAATTTGAACTTCCGCGTCTTCGCGCCTTTCCCTCTCTCGCACGCCAAAACGGCGGCCCTCCTCTTTGCCACAGGGTCTTCTGCACCGTGTATGCGGACGACGTCGCCCTCTGGGTGCGGGCCTCTCGGAGGCACATCGCCTCTGCCAGACAGGTCCTCCAGCGAGCCCTCGACGAGGTGCAGTGCTTCCGGGCGTCCAGGGGCCTGGTGCTCTCTGCCACCAAGTCAGAGGCCCTCTTCGTCCATCCGCGGGGTGCACGGGCCACGTCGCGAATCCGTACCTTGCGATTGACGGCATCGACCTCCCCTGGAGGCAGCAAGTGAGGTACCTTGGTTTCACCATCGACCATCGCCTCACTTGGATCCCAGCGGACAACCCCCTCCTGCTCCACCTGGTCCGTGTCGGCCGAACAGCAGAACGCCTCCTCGCACGCGGGAACGGCTTTTCCTGTACCTGGGCCATCCGGCTGTTTGAGGAAGCTGGGACATCAGCGGTGCTCTATGCCCTTCCTCTGGCGACTCTCAGGACCAACAGGCTCCGCCGCCTCGAGACCTCTCGGCGGAAATGGATCCGCCGTCTCGTGGGAGTCCCACAGAGCTCCCACATCGCAGCCACCCTAGCCGAGGCAGGGGTGCTCCCATTAAATCTCCTACTCTTGCAGAGAGGCCTCACACACACGGACCGGCTCCACCATGTTCCTGACTGCAGAGCCCTCCGTGCACGCCTCTCGGGACGCCCCGCTCCAGGATGGGCATGCTCTCCGCTGCCTACATGGAGTCCCTGGGCCCTCCCTCCCGCCAGCCATCCTGCCCTCCCCGTACCACCTACGCGTCCTCCCCTGCAGGTCTCCCTGGACTTCGGAGGCACGTCGAAGCGCCACACACCAGCTGCGGCCATCAACCAGACCGCTGCTGCCTTCCTGGATGAGATTAAGGGGTCGACTCTTCTCTTCACCGATGGCTCGGTGCTACCAGCCACAGGACAGGGGGCAGCGTCACTCGTGGCTCCGCAGCTGAACGCGACAAGGACGTGCAGGCTGCCCTTCCCAGGCAGTTCCCCTGCGGCTGAGCTGGCCGGACTCCACCTGGCAGCGGACCTGAATGCGACCACCCCACCTGGTACAGTCGTGGTCCTCTGTGACTCCCGGCCAGCCCTCCAGCTGCTGTCCAGGCCTCTTGACAACGTGGCCGCTACCTCTCTGCTAAGGGACCGCCTGCAGACCCTGGAGGGTGCTGGCCACCAGATTTCTCTGCATTGGTTGCCGGGCCACTCCGGTATTGAAGGCAATGATCTGGCCGACGCTCTGGCCAGGTCTTTCCACACTAATGGGTCCCCGGTATGCTTTGCAGTGACTCAACATGACTTTGCCCGCCTTCTCATCATGCAGATGGTAGGGGCCCTTCACCCCGACCGGAGGATTGCGGCCTGCAAGCACTTCCGCCGGCTCTCGGACCAGCTGCCCAGGCGGGACCGAGCCCTCCTCCAGCGCCTCCCCATCGGTTGCACGTGGACGCCCTCCAGGTTGTACGCGTGTGGCAGGGCCCACTCTCCTGCCTGCCCCTCCTGCGAGGACACGGGGACGCTCGGCCACCTCCTGCTGGCGTGCCCGACCCATGATACCCCCAGGCGACGACTCGAGTCGGGATACCGGGCACTCGGTCTCCCGTCTACCACGGAGCACGAACTCCTCTTCCCGGCTCGCAGCCAGCTCCTGGCGCATCGGGTCCTCCTCTCCTTCCTCGAGAAGACTGGCCTGAGCATCCTCCTCTAGACCTTCGCCTCGTTCAGCACGAGGCGATGGATCTGAGTGGACCGATCCCCCTGCCCGGTGCTTGCACACATTCCCAGTGCACCGAGGCTCCTCTCCCCCCCTCCCCGACAGGTGCTTGTACACTTTCCCAGTGCACCGAGGCTCCCCTCCCTCCCGCCCGGTGCTTGCACACACTCCCAGTGCACCGAGGCTCCCCTCCCCCTGCCCGGTGCTTGCACACACTCCCAGTGCATTGTGGCTCCCCTCCTGGTTGGACGCTGACGTTGCTGCGGCGGTGCGACTCCAGAACGGCTAAGGGCATCCACGGAAACTGCGGCGGCCCTCCCTATTCCCTCCCCCCTCCCCTGGTCCCCAAGAGTGATGCCCTAAGTGCCAACATATGTCGGGACCAGCATCCCCCTGCCCCACTTCATAGCAACAACAACCCCCACCCCCTCCGCCGGCCCCACTTACTAGGCTTCTTCCCTTCCTCCTCCGGCCGCGGCGCGCGCGGAGTCACCGCGGCCGCGGTAGCGCGTGACGTATGAAAGAATTTGGCGCTGTGAACCAAAGATAACCCCCGGGCTGCTGATGTCATTTGCAAGACGTGACGTCGTCTTCCAGGTTTTCGTGCGAAAGCCCGGCACTGAGCGTCGCTGCGAGGTGCGAAAGCGGTAATCTTTAAAAACGTATTGTAAATTTCCCGCCCGCTTCTGAGGTCTGGTACGCGGCATGGACGCTCGGTGGCCTGTACTCTACATAGTGCAAGCATTTTAAAGCCAAGCTCTAACACCTTTCTGTGGCCCTTTAAGGACGAAGTTTAAGAGTCCTCCAATTTTGTTTTGTGACGAATAATGTCAGTCTGGGGCCAGATTACGCAACCATCAATTAGGAAAATTGTCAAAAACTGGTCAAGTAGGTGTCAATAAGCCTCGCTCCTATTGGTCGGTCGTGGCTGGCGGCAATTTTGCATCATGGGTGGCTGCAGATTACGTCACGGATGTGGCAGAAATGGTGACGTTGCACACCTAATTATGCAGCCTACAAATGACAGTTTTTTCTGACAGCTTTAAGGCGGTGAATTTCACCGTTGCGTTTGTGACAGAAAATGGCGGTGGTGTACGCGGCGATAAGACTGAGGCGGCTGCGCTGGCGCGAGAAACGGCGAAGGAGGGCGCACGCAGACGCGTTTGGCTTGGTGGTGGTGGTGGTGAAAACATTTATTACGGATGATTAGGAGGTATGTTTGGATCAGCCCGTAAGGGACCGATCCGGAGGAGCTCTTTCGACGCCTTTTTCGACTGGAGAAGCAGACGGTGGAGTGGCTTTGGGACGAAGTCGCCGATTAACTGGGAGGTGCACGTGCGGGCGCGTTGTCGGTGCGGAGGCAGCTGCCATGTGTACTGCGGTTCTTTGCTACCGGCGGCTTTCAAGCTGCCGTTGGTATTGAAGCGTACGTCTGCATCGCACAACTGACGGTGAGCACATGCGTATAGCAGGTGTTGGAGGCAATTTGTAAACTTAGTGCGCAGAAGGGGTGGGTTCCGTCGTCACCGCTGTGACACACAGCTATATATGAATAATGCACGCTTATGCTGGCGAAGCACTTTATTTTTCGCAGCAAATGGCACTTCGTGGTCATCTTGTGTTTCCCAAGGGGAAAGAAACAACCACTCGTCACATACTGCAACACCTCACCTTTTGGCATTTTTGTGATCGATCGAAAGAGCCGAACAACAGACTTCAACAAGTTGTCTTCGCCGATTTCATACCATGCGCTTCTTGCAAGTTCGCTCGGTAGTCGCGTAGCCTTCACTGCATTCGTTGAAATTTTTCTGCGCACTTAGGTCAACCGCACAGTAGCTATTTCCAGACGCCGCGTAAAAAAGAATAACACGGCGTGAAACAACTGCTTTCGTGCAAAGGGGCCTTTTTACTGCCGCCAGAACGCCCCAGCGGCACTGAAAGTTACCCACCAGCCACGGAGCAAGGCTATATAGGAGTGGAAACTCCGCTGTTTGCGGCGACGATAAAAGGCCACAAGCCAGCGGCGGCACTATCATGCTGGCGGCACCTGGCGGCATGGAAAGAAACTACTGCCGTTTCGGTTGTCAAGGCAACCGGTTGAGCGGGTTGCTCCCGTTCGGACGCGCCTGCCTGACTTCTATTCAGGGCACTCTCACGCGCTTCTTTACCGCTGTTAACCCGAAGAGCAACTGGTGCTACGGTTCAAACATTTGAGCACAGTAAAAAATAAAACGCATTCTTTCCCATGAACGCTATAAGATGATCTGTAGCTTCTGGTTGTACGCAGGGCTTTTGACACCCGCGCGATGACCTTGATTGGATCGGTACAAGCGATGCTGGCATTCGTCGAAGGCAAACATGCCTTCACTTTCGTCGAGTATGTGACCATGCTAAGTTTCATCTGCTGGAGTAGAACGCGGGCGTCGTACGGCGCAGCATTTATGACTACACGTCAGCCGAAAAGGCAACAAGCGGCAACAACTTCCCACCTTGCTCACATTCTGCCTGCAATGCTTGTAACCGCTTTTGATATTTTGAACAAAATACCTGCGTCCCATCTTAGTCTAGAAAATTCCGAAGGAGGCTGCACTGCTCGTAGCAGCGCTGTTAGTATTACTGCCCTCGCCGCGACAAGAATTGTTGCTGTTTGACTTAAGGGCGCTGAAATACAACGTCACGGCGTGCCCGCTGAAGCAAACAACAGTGTCGTCTGCTAGTCGTCTGCTTTGAGCGCGCGCCGGAGCCGCCTGCCCGGGCGCTGCATATCTTTTTTTCGCTGCGGCTTCTACAAGGCGCCGCATGGCGCCGCAACTGCATACGGCCCCGTCGGCGCATACAATTGTGACTTTATCCGGTCGCCTGCGTTCGCTCGCGCTGACGGGAGTTTCACCTTCTATATAGTCTTGCTCCGTGCTACCAGCCAATTTAATAGCAGAACTTCGAACACTTTTTGTTTTGCTTAGTATTTTCGAACTTTAAGCACAATGTTTTGGCAAAATAAAATATGAGTTATTTTCATCGTCGCTTATTCCTTACTTCTTCTTACAAAAAACTTAGCAGACGGCCCCTCGAATGCTCTCGGGGCGCCGCCCTGCTGTAATTGGCTGATTCCTCGTTGCTTCACGTGGTGACGTTTCATCGTTTCGTCATTTTGACGTCACTGTCAATAAATTTTGACACATTTTGTCACAGTTGCATAATCTCGCCCCTGTTCGGAATTTCCCCGCTGCCAGCTTTTTACCCTGAAGCGGGGACGAAGCCCTCGCTGCAGCCTTGACCACAGCGCCACCGTGGCGGCGCGAGCCAGCAGACGGTTTCAGCGAACGCTGATGAGGAAGCAGAAGAAGCACTGTTTGCACAGAGAAGAGAAAAAAGAAGACGCCACCTATTCAGTTCAGTAGAACGTGAGGATCCATGAAGCTGCTGTTCGCTGTTCGCTGTTTCACGGTCGGCTGTTCTGTTGACGTGGCTCAGCTACCCAGGCTGCGGGGCAGTGGCTAGGTACCTGGCGGTGTTGCGTTAGCTTGCTAAATTTCTCCTTCTTTTTGTCTGTGCCTGTTTGCTCCTGTTCTGGGGTGATTGGGTGCGGGACGAGAGCTTAATGTCGACTTCTTCTCCTGGCCAGGGGTTTTCCCCTTGGTCGGCATCTCTTCCTAAAGACCAGCTCCCACTTGATCTCTTTTTCCACAGCGGTGTCTCAAGCATTCCAGTCGCATTAGTGCCTTCCGATGGAGGCGCTATCCGACTGAACAACCCGGAGGCAGTGCAGGCGGCCCTTCAGTCCACATCCAAGCACTTTATGCACGTTACCGATGTCCGGCAGTTCGGCAGGGGTGGTGTTTTGTGCCGGTCGTCGGATAAAGACTGTATTGATCTTCTAAAGTGCACGACCTTCGCCAGCCATCCGGTGAGCGCATTCATTCCGCCTCATCTAGCATGTTCCAAGGGCTTGGTCCGAGGTGTCGACTCTCGATTGAGCCCTGCGGAAACGCTTGAGAACCTCTCGCCTGCGGGAGTGATTGCTGTCCATCGATGCAGCAGGCTGGTTGACGGAGTAAAAATTCCTACGGAGTCCGTCATTGCCACATTTGCAGGAATATTTTGCCCGTCAGAGATTAAGGTGTGGCCATTGGTTTCTCGAGTAGAGGCCTTTAACTCTCGGCCCCTTCAGTGTCAAAACTGCTGGCGATTTGGCCACAGCGGCAAAGCCTGCAAATCGGCCTTACGCTGCTGTGCCTGTGGGGAACGTCATTGCAGAGAGGAATGTCCTGAACAGCAAGAGAAGTGTTGTTTGTGTAGCGGTGCTCATCCTGCTGATTCGCCTGACTGTCCTGCACGAGCACAAGAAGTTCAGGTGCTCGAGCTTATAGACAAGCGCAGATGCACGCGGAGAGAGCCTCAGCCTACTCTAGTGTGGCCGCCAAATACCCACCCATAATGGATTCTAGTTTGTCCCAGGCTATTACAGCGGCAGTTGAGAAAGCTGTGGCAAATGCAATGGATCGCATTATGGAAACCGTGTCCACGTGCATTTCGCAGGTCATAGCTGCTCAGATGACCAATCTTCTGCAGGCGTCCACCACTCCGCTCTTGTCTTCTTTGGCTTCGGAAGCTACCCCTCCTTCTGTAGTAATGGATTCCGCTCCACAGGGCCAAAAACAATGTGAGCAACAAAGGACCTCTCAGCCCTCTCCTTCGAATAGCGTTATGGACGCATCCTCTATGGATTGTATTGATATGGAGTCTGATCTCCGCGCCCAGAAACGAAGTGGGTCTCCTCTGAATATTGCAGGTCCATCTTGCCCCCAAAGACAAAAAAAAGTAACGCAAGTCAAAACTCTTAAGACCAGTATTCTAGAAAAGGCAGTCGCGGCTGCTGCACTTCCGCCAAGATAGGGTTCTTAAGTGTACTCCAGTGGAATTGTCGATCAATATTCTCAGCTTCAATAGATTTAAATTGCCTATGCAATCAGCTTCTACCAGATTTAGTTGCTATACAGGAAGCATGGCTAACTCCAAATTTCAATTATCATCTCGAGGATTACCATACGTTCCGGCTTGACCGGTCATCACGAGGGGGAGGGTTGTTAGTGCTCATATCTACAAAGCTTCGCCACAGGGCATGCATTTCTTTTCAATATGCGGACAATGAATGTGAAATCCTTGCGTTGACCTCAGTGTCCCAGGTCAACAGCCCTTTACGGTAGCTAATGCATATTTCCCGTCTGGTGTGCGTGACACTCGGCCCCTTGACTCACTCATGTCTAGTAGCCGATCTCAGGTTCTATTACTTGGCGACTTCAATTCGCACCATGTGACTTGGGGGTTTAAAACAGACAGCTTTGGTTCTAGGCTATTTGATTGGGCTTCTGGCAACAACTTGATCTGCAACAATTCCGGATTGCCTACGTTTGTTCGCAGTCAATGCCGCTCTGCCTTGGATTTAACTTTTTCCTCCCCAGGGGTCTCCGTTATGTCTTGGGCGCCTGTTGACTGTTCAAGAAACAGTGATCATCTACCGATTAGTTTCAAGTTTGCGTGTAAATTAACTCTTCCTGAGCGACATCAGCGCACGTTAATAAATTACAATTGCTTTAAAGACACTCTAAAATCAGCCCTCCAAATCACTTCAGACACTCGCGCTCAGATAAGTGCCGAAAGCAAGGCTGCACATCTATGTTCAGTACTGGACCATGCAAGGCAAAAGTCTGAATTTTTCGTTAAAAGAACAAAGGGTGCAATCGCGAACAATTGGTGGAATGCTGAGTGCACGCGTGCATATAGACGACGGAAAGCAGCTTGGAAGAAACTTCTCATCAATCAATGCCCAAAAAATTGGCTGGATTATAAGTATGTTGCAGCAACATTTAAGCGCACTGTCGCCCGTGCAAAGGAGGAGTATAATACAAATCATTATGATTTCCTTTCCCAATCAGGAAGTAAACGAGCTTTGTTTAATTTCATGAGGCGCAACAAGGTGATTCCTCCGACTGCCAACATTGAATCCCTCGTTCAGTCCCGTGCTGACATCGCAAAGGCCTTAGAGGATATTGCGTGTGGCCTAGAGCTTCGCTTTACATCTGCTTTACTTTCTTCTACTATATTCACATGCACCTCAAGTGATTTCACTGGGGTCTCTATGCCTGAGCTGTCGCAAATTGTTCTGCGCTTATCCCCAGCGGGCGGCTCCTGGCCCCGATAAGGTCACTTCATCTATGATCAAAATATTGTTCAATGAATCTCCTGCAGACCTGTTGGCTCTGATTAACCATCCTATTAAAGGTCCTTGGATACCGCATGAGTGGGGTCTTGCTGAAATAGTTCCATTGCTTAAAAAGCAAGGGGAGGGCTTAACTTTAGACAATATACGCCCTATTTCGTTAACATCGAACCTAGTGAAATTGGTGGAAAGGGTCCTTCTCAGCCGTGTCATGTCATTCATTTCAGAAAATGCTGTATTGAATCCATGTCAAATTGGTTTCAGGCCGGGTTGTTCAATTTGGTGTGCTCATACTGACCTTGAGAGTCGTATTAAATTAGCTCGCAACAGAAAACTGTTTCTGCGCTTGTCACCTTGGATGTCAGTAAAGCATACGACAGCATGGAGCACTCGACTCTATTACTAAGATTACAGGAACTCAACTTCCCAAGCTCTTTTGTAGGCTGGATTTCTGTTTTTTTAGAAAATAGAGAATTTTACTGCTGCCAAAATGGTGTTTCCTCAAGGAGATTTCCACAGAAAAGAGGTGTTCCGCAAGGATCAGTTCTCTCACCTGTTCTTTTTAACATTTTTCTAAGCTCAATTCCATGCATTCCAAATGTGAAAACTTACGTGTACGCCGACGATATTGCATTTTTTTTGCATCAGCAGGTGACATTCACACTCTTTATCGAACCCTGCAAAATTACCTCAATGTTCTTGACAACTGGCTAGGAAGAATATATCTGTCCCTTAGATAGATAGATAGATATGTTTATTTGAGTGTGCCTCAACAGCCAAGTGGCCTAAACAAGCGCACACTAGGTCAGATACATAAAAAACACCACTTCAAAAGATTTAAAAGCAGGCACGAAAACAACAATTAGGCAAATATGTCCATGTCATTAAACGTTTTGTTATATAAGATTTGTAAACGAGTCATTGGACAGATGGCGTGCAAATCGGGATAAATTGTGTCGAAACATTTTGCAGCTTTTGCATGCGGCACTGTTAGTTTTTCCAGTTTCTGTTCCTGTAAACATCTGCCTGGTCTATAGAAATAGCATAATACCTCAAGTTCAGACGGTGAAGTATCTCGGTGTAATATACGACTCTACTCTCTCCTGGCGGCCTCACATTGAGCAAGTTTCTGCAAAAGGAGTTCGGGCCATTGGTATCCTGCGCAGGCTTTGTAGTGCTAGGTCAGGCATGAGAAGGCATACGCTTCTGATGATTTATAAAATGTACGTCCGCCCAATTTCGGAGTTCGGGTGTGTTTTATTCTCAGGAGCTCCTGTCTATAAACTTCGCCCTCTTGTGCTTTTGGAGCGTGAGGCGTTGCGCCTTTGTCTGGGGCTTCCAAAATATGTCGCCAATGCTGTTTTGCATCTTGAGGCGCGAATGCCTTCGTTATCAGCTAGGTTTCGCCTTTTAACAGTTCAAACATTTTTAAAATTGTGCGACTAACCTCTTCACGCTTCCAGTATAATATTTCTTAGTCAACCTTCCGCCTTTTTTAGTGCTGCCTGGTCTCGATTTCATACCCCGCCGATATGTTACGTGCAGTCCCTCCTTGATCGCATAAATATTCATTTCACTGATGTCCGCCAAATATATAACAACTCCTCATCTGTCCAGATTGAATTCGATGACATTTTCCCATCGAATGCAAAGCTGCAGCCCTTCCCGCTTCTTCAGGGTCTATTGCAGGACTACCTAAGGTCCTTTCCCTCTCATGTTCTTATTGCTACCGATGCCTCGCAGGATCGCGAAAAGGCAGGTGTGGGAATTTTTTCACCTTCATTGGATTGGTCTTTTTCTCTCCGTCTTCCTGACTTCACTCCAATTTTTCTGGCTGAATTATTAGCAGTAATCGTAGCCTTACGAAAATTAGAATCTACCGTTTCCCAGGTCGTGGTTATGACAGACTCTCTGTCCACTTGCTCTTCCTTATCCTCACCCACTGACTCTCGGCCATTACGCCTCTTTAAGTTCCTGATTCCGCTGCATCTAAATTCGGTAAGGTTGCTTTGGGTACCAGGTCACATGGGGTTTCACTTAAATGAGGTTGCAGATTCCTTAACAAGAGCCTCTCTCAGCGGCCCAATTGTTGCTGTCCTACCATCGTGTGCGTATACAGCTGCGGTGAGGTTTCGCAGCTACACAATATTTCAGGAATTTGCTGCCTCGGCTCTTACATCATCTCCCGAATATCAGCATCTTCTGCATCTTTGGAGTAGCAAAGACTGGCGCTCACGCAGACTAGAGGTCTCTTTCACGCGCTTGCGTTGCCGGGTTCCCCTTCTAAATTTCTACCTTCACAGACCTGGCCTGGCAGCTTCCCCACTGTGCCCTTTTTGTGCCGAACCTGAGACAATGGATCACTTCCTGCTGTTCTGCCGCCGCTTTTTTCATTTGAGGAAGCGTCTTTTGCAAATTCCATTTCATCAACGGGGCTTGCCTGTGTCTTCCGCGGTTGTTCTTTCTATTGGCGCTTCTTCGCTTGGACGAAGCGACAGGAGTGTGCGCTCTGCTGTGCAAAATTTTCTTCAAGAAACGCAGCGACTCCCATTCTAATTTCTTTTTCCCGATCTCAGTCAGTAAGACATTGCAACATTACAGGCATTGTGTACTATTATGCACATTAGGCAATTGTCCCGTCTTGGATCTCCAAGTTAACTGGACCCCTTTCCTTCCCTCTTCCAATCTATCAGACTACATACTATTTCCACTGCTTTTCCCGTCAAAAATTTCCTGTATCCAGTAATTGACCGCCTGTGTCTTGGCCACTCCCCCGTAGTGGGTATGTGCCAGCAACGTCTGAGGCCTTCCTTCTTTCCTTCCTTCCTTCCTTCCTTCCTTCCTTCCTTCCTTCCTTCCTTCCTTCCTTCCTTCCTTCCTTCCTTCCTTCCTTCCTTCCTTCCTTCCTTCCTTCCTTCCTTCCTTCCTTCCTTCCTTCCTTCCTTCCTTCCTTCCTTCCTTCCTTCCTTCCTATCTTCCTTCCTTCCTTCCTTCCTTCATTCGAACGGATTGAATCGGCAACGCTCACCATGGCCAGCGGAACTTGGAGAGGCGATCTTCGCCGGTGCCGTGAAGTCGCCAGATTGCTTGAGGCTCTTGAATATCGCCCGGACGACGAAGACGTGAAGCAAGTCTTCTTCACGCCCAGCCCCGCGCGGCTGGAACTCATCTGCTGGGTTCTCATCACAATAGATCCCTCAGGAGTGACCGGCGATTGCCTTTCCCCTTCTGTCAATCACGAGCAACTGCGCGACCGCATCGGCAGCGTGCTGACGCAGCTCAAAGACCTGTGCGGTGCCGATTTTGAGCCTTTTGTGGACGGATACACTGGGCATCGCGAGCAACGGCCTCTGTGGGCGCTGCTTCTCAAGACAGCCGAGTTCGCTCAGCGCAATGAGCGACTTTTTTGGAGCTAATATCCCGATCACCGGAAACTGAAATGACCATCAACTGTTGTGACAGTGAGGGCCTACAACTTCAGACGTTAGAAGGAAGAAAAAAGGACTTGGTTGTGCTTGTGGAGTGATTGCGAAATGCTTTTGTTTTTGTTAAAGATTTGAACGGCGATGCAAAGTGGAGGGGATACATTTTCTGTGTTTTTCGCCTTTCTTCCGTAGAAAATTTGTTCCACGACAAGCGACCAGCAGTGCTATCACTATGCATTAAAGCAGGTACTATCTTCGCTGCGCTATTTGATTCCTGTTTCCTCGATAGTTTCAAATTTCCCACCCAGTAGCTGTTTCCAAACTCGCACTCTCTTCTGGGAGTGCCACGAGCCGTGAAAGAGAGGGCTGCTCGCCACCCTCAGGCTGGGTATGATAATTTTGATGGATTTTAATGGCGCAAGAGCATCTCTGGCTGAAGAGCGCCATGGTACAAGGTATTTTCTTCTACTCAAGGGGTGTAAAAGACCCCTTTTTCCAAGCATTTCACCCTGAATAGGAGACACAAACTGGGCGAGAGGGTGCTGCGGACTCCATTGACCAGCGACTCCGAGCGACTTCTCGTAATTGATAAGGCAGGACGACGAGCTTCGCCACTGACTTGAGTGAGTCTGCGTCGGCCGCTCGTGAAGAAGACTAGTTTTGACCGCGCGCGCTCGTTCTTTCTGGCTCGCGCTTCGGCGCCGTTGTGAGAGGAGCTTGCTTCGCGCACCCTATGCTCTCTTCGCTCGTGCATGGACGCCATTGTGAGAGAAGAGCGCGCCCGCTCGAGGGTTGTCCTCGCGCTTTGACACTGCTGCGGAAATTTTGCGTGTGCTCTCGTGCTTTAGACAGGGAGCAGCTAGTGTGCGCGGCGTCAGGCACTCTGCCAGAAATATGCTTGTGTAATCCGGGACACTGACCGAAAAGCTCCACGAGAGGTACTCTGAGAGAATACCAACCCCAGACGCATCTGTAACAATTACAGTATGTTGCGGGTACTGAGCCAGTGACGTACATTGCGAGGAGGAGGAGGAGAGGGGACGAGGAGGAAGATTCTTCGCTCACAGCTACCGCTACCTACGACACCGGCTTTTCTGCGACACGACCTCCTTAACGCTGTCGCGTTAATATATCTGTTCATCCGGAGCTTTTCAAAAAAATTGCTGGTTTGCCTAGCTCTGTTAGGCCAGGATATACGTAGCGAAAGCGCGGCGACATCTGGATCGGAGACCCGTGCATTAAACAGATGCCCCTTTGCTCATGATCCGTTCCGGCCGAGTGTTAGCGTCTCCGCTTGAAACGGCCAAAGGCCCTGGTTCGATTCCCTGTCTCGCCACAAGTTTTTTTTCTTTTATTCAGTGAGTGTGCGGTAGTTTCAGTGGCTCCCATGGATGCCGCCACCGAATACGTTGGTTAGCGGTTAAGCGCGTAAAAGCTCGGAATACATGAGACGTTTTTTTTTTATGCGTTGCATATTGCAATCACTCAGTTCAGCCCTTGGGCGCGGCAGGGCAGCCACCAAACCACGTGACGTGACGTCACGACAGCCGGAGGAAAAGCTGGGCCCCAACTCGCGCGGTCGCGCGCGGCCGCAGCCACCACCTGACTCCCGCTCCTCCCGCTAGGGGCGCTGCGCCGGCGCGTGACGTCACGGAGGAAAAGCTGGGCCCCAACTGGCGCGGTGGCGCGCGGCCGCAGCCACCACCTGACTCCCGCTCCTCCAGCTAGGGGCGCTGCGCTAAGATTGACGTTACGGCATATGTATAAAAGAGCTGCGCTCCTTCGCCGGGACAGTCTTATACCCCTGTCACACGGGCATTTCGAGGGCCCTCGAACCGATAGTCTATCGACTCAAAGGCGATCGAGCGCTGCTACACGGGCAGTTTCAATGGCGATCGAGTCAATAGCCTATCGAGTCAACGGAGCAGCACGGAACTCCATCGAGATATGCAACGCATTCTTGGCTTAACCAAGCTAAGCCTGGCCTTTTTTTCACCTAAGTTCGCCCGGCAGAAAATGCGGAGGCGGCGCGACGTGCAACATGGACCGGGTCTAAATATAAGGAGCGAAAAAGCGGCTTGTGCAGCCTCAGTGTGGCCAGAAAAGCTAAAATTGCTTAGGTCAACACGAAACGCACAAGTAAAGTTTAGGGACCTTTTTTGTATTTTTTAACACCATAACAAAAACTAATTGCTTAAAATTTGTCTGTAGCTCGTCGAGGCACCGAAGTAACAGAAGCGAGCGACGCGTCTTCGTCTTTCTTTCCGGTCGCTGGTGTCGAATGGGGCTTGCTCGGTGCGAAATTAGAATTCGGGCGCACTGCGAGCAGCATACGAAATATTTTTCCATAGAGTACACGGCGCTGCCTCGACTGTCTTCATGGGTGCATTTCGTCGGCTGCTTCTGATAAAAAAATAGTTGAATCTGCTCGAAAAAAAGAAATTCTGCATGTTCTGGTGGTTCCGGCTTGTTCATCCTTGGTGAGCCCGTACTACGTTGGGGGGTTTTGGCCAAGGCGTAGTTTAAGACGCAGTTCATGTGAACCTGAGAGCGCGTTTTGCTGAGAGATGTCGTTGACCTCCCCAGGTGGAGGGGCGTTAGCTTGGTTTGCCAGCTTGCCAGCCAAAACCTGCCCCTTGAGTCCTTCCACAAAAATGGCATTGATGCGGTTCCCGTGGCTATCGCCCCAATCGGTGAGGGTGCGATCAAAATGAAAACCCGCAAACTAATTCAACAGGAGCTAAGATCATTGTCTGCCCAATACCTGCAGATCTCTGAAGTGCGTCCATTTGGCCGTCGAGGAATTGCGTGCAAGTCCTCAGACATCGCTTGTGTTGCAGACTTGCTTAAATGCACAATTTTCAGCTCGCTGCCGGCGGTGAAAGCATTCGTTCCCGAACAGCTTGCATGTGTCAAGGGTATCGTAAGAGGTGTCGACCCAGCATCGTCCCCACAAGAAATTCTACAGGAATTTCAGGATGCAGGCGTTGGGGTCCTTTCAGTCTACCGCCGCAGTAGAGAGGTAAACGGCTCGCGCGTTGCTACTGAGTCGGTAATAACAACTTTTGTTGGCTCTTCCTGCCCTGCTGAACTAAAAATCTGGCCCATTGTATACCGTGTGGACCCTCTAGAACCCCGCCCTCTTCAATGCACCAACTGTAGCGGTTCGGGCATAGCGGCAAAGCATGCAAGTCGGAGACCCGCTGCCGTTTATGTGGACAAGGTCATTCTGCTGATAAGTGAACCTCAGAGCAGCCTCTTTGTTTATTCTGCAGCAACATTCACTCAGCTGATGATGCCAACTGCGCAAAAAGTAGTGAAGAGCGTAGATTGTTGGACATTATCAAAGAGAAGCGGTGCTCAAGAGCCGATGCTTACGCTGTTCTTAAGAGGAAAAAAGATTCATATGCTAGTCGTGTGCGCGCTTCTGTTGGGGACATTGAGTCCTACTTGACTGCCTCAATTGTGACCACAGTAGAAAAAGGTCATAATAATGTGTTGAGCGAATGCTAAACACTTTCTCTGAGGCGTTGGCTCAGTTTGTTGCAGTTCAGTCTGCGTCACCATCAACACCCGTCCTGGCAGCAACGTCTGCATCTGTTTCAGCTTCTGCAGCTAGTGCTAGCCGCTCTACATCACCTTCTGATGCTCCCCAGGTCCCACCTCACATCTCTGTTCCTAGCAGTGAATGTCGCAGTGACATCTGAGCAACAGATGTCGAAATGTCGTGCCCTACGCAGAGGCGCCGTGCTTCCTCATCACCATCTAATTCTAGTTCTCCATAGATGAAAGCTAAAAGCGACCACCGAAACTTCATCCCCATGTTGATATCCTTAAAGAGGCGGTTTCGGCCTCTTTATTGGTCAATAATCATGGCAGGTATCAAAGTGTTACAATGGAATTGCCGTTCCGTCTTGTCTTCTCTTCCAGATCTAGACATACTTAATCACAAGCATAAGCCTGATATTGTACTTTTACAAGAAACGTGGTTATCACTGTATAAATCATTTTCAATGAGAAACTTTCGAGTTTTCAGGTCAGATCGAAATGTTGGCAGGGGAGGTGAACTGGTAACCATGCTATCTAAAACTTTATGTCATCAGGCATCTATATCTAAGAAAATTCTTCTCCCTGACTGTGAGCTTTTAGCGATCAAAATTTCATTTCCGCATTGTGCTGATATTACAATTGCTAATGTCTATTTTCTTTTAGGTGTACACAGGACAGACTGTTTAGACAGCTTGGTGACTGGCACAAACAGTGCAGTCATCGCAGGAGATTTTAATTCTCACCATAGTGACTGGGGAAGTCGCACTGATTCCTGCGGCCAGCTTCTCTGGTCGTGGCTGTCTGCAAATGCTGTAAGCTGCTGCAATTCTAGAGAAATAACCTTTATGCGAGGGGTTGCTCGCTCATCCATTGACTTAACATTATCAGCAGGTAGGCTAGATGTGACTGATTGGTCGACAGAGGATTCGGGTACGTCTAGTGATCACTTTCCTATAACTTTCACTATCAGGTATTTTCCTCTTAAAACTAGTTGTGTAACCCATAAATTTGTTAACCACAAAATTTATAAAAATCTGATGTCCGCCTCACTTGCTTCTATAGTTAATACAAGCCGGGACGAAAGAGCTCAGCAGAAGGTTTCATTTTTGCAAAATGCAATAGACCACTCAATATTCGCTGTGCCCGCAGCAGCCTCTAATAAACAGCCGTCTCCTTGGTGGACAGAAGAATGTGAGAAGGACTATCGTCGCAGAAAAGCGGCCTGGAAGAGGCTGTCCTGCAACCAGAGTCCGGCTAATTGGTTAAATTACAAATTCTTCTCTGCATCTTTCAAAATAACACTTGCAAAAGCCAGGGAGGATTACAACCAAAATTTAAACACATATCTTTCAAATCCTCGTCATCGGAAAGCCCTGTATAGATTCATGGAACGTAACAAGAGTTCTGCCGTCCCTCTTCTCACTAGTTCAACAGTGTTATCACCACTAAAGGCTCAGGAGAGCCTGGAGTGTATTTCTCAGGGATTGGCGTTACGCTTCCAGACGCACAGAAACGTCCCTTTGTGCACAATTTCACCCTCTTCGGATTATACCGAGGTTCATGCATCAGAGCTCCTCTCAGTCCTGGCAATGTTGCATCCTGCAGCTCCTGGACCAGATGGTGTCACTGTTGGTATGATTAAAATTTTAGCCGAGGAGTTTACAGGCGCCCTCTTAGATATGGTCAATGCTTCTCTGGAAAATGCATGGATTCCAAGCATTTGGAAGACGGCGAAAATTATTTTATTAATGAAAGATGTAGGAAAAGGATACGTCTTAGATAATATTCGGCCAATTGCGCTGACTTCAAATTTAGTCAAATTATTAGAAAGAATAGTGTACAGTCGCCTCACAAAACATGTTCATGACATCAACGGTCTCATCTCAGCTCAGATTGGCTTTCGTGGATGCTCTATATGGTCCGCGCATGTGGATCTAGAGAGCAGAATCCGGCTCTCGCTACGCAGAAGAGAAGTTTCAGCTTTGGTCACTCTTGATGTAGCAAAGGCCTATGACAGTGTAGAGCATACTATTTTACTTAACAGACTTGCTCAGTTACATCCTCCGACCTACATTTATGCGTGGATATCTGAATTTCTGAAGGACAGATTCTTTTACGGCGCCGAGGGAACCCTATGTTCAAATACATATTATCAATCAAGAGGTGTGCCGCAAGGATCGGTGCTATCCCCTCTGCTTTTTAATATTTTGGTCAGTGGCATCCCCATTCGTCCTGATATAACAGTTTTTATGTATGCAGATGACATAGCTTTTTTCGCCTCGGCCAGGGATATCCACTCCCTTTACCACATTCTGCAGGGATATTTGGATGCTCTTGGAGTATGGTTGCAGGGTATTCATTTATCCCTGAATGTAGACAAATGCGAAGTTTTGGTATTTCATCTTCCTCCAGACAGGCCTTTGCACATTTCATTAGTCCATCGCTCTCTCCAGATTCCACAAGTGGAATCCGTAAAATATCTGGGTGTTACTTATCACCCAGCATTAGATTGGAGCCTTCATATAAAGAACAATGAGTTTCAAGGAGAACGCGCTATAGGCCGGCTGACAAGATCGCCAATAAAAAGTTTGGGATGCGCCGCGACACGTTATTGTTACTATACAAAGCCTACGTAAGATCTATACTTGAATTTGGTTGCATTCTGTTCTCTGATAGCGCAAGCTACAAGATTCAACCCTTAATCTTACTGGAAAGGCGCGCTCTCCGCCTCTGCCTTGGTCTCTCAAAATCAGTTTCAAACGCCCTGCTTTATCTGGAATCCCGTATCCCTGATCTAACTTCCAGTTTTCAAATACTCACGGCGCGAACTTTCCTCAGGTCGATGGACCCAGTGACTGATGTCAGTACTCCTATTTTTGTGTCTCAGCCGGCCTTATTCTTTTCTCATCATTGGCCACAGTATCAAATGCCACAGATTATGTTAACGCAGAACCTTTTAACACCGATTGGTGTGGATCTCAGTTCTTTGCAGTGGGTTGATGACACGCCGGCAGCAGTGGAATTCCATTTCGACCACATCTTCCCATCTCATGCGAAACACATGCCCGCAAACATTTTAAACGGTATTCTCTCGGATCACATAGAGGAATACCCCCATCATACGGTGCTTGCTACCGATGCCTCCGTCAACTGCCAAAAAGCTGCAGTTGGCATCTTTTGGCAGGATTTGGCATGGAGCTATTCTGTCCGCATCCCAGAATATATTCCTATATTCTTTGCGGAATTTTTGGCTCTTGGAATGGCCCTTCACAAAATTCCATGCCATGTGTCCCATGTTATTATTCTCGCTGATTGTTTGTCAGTGTTAGTCTCCCTTGACACTTCACGAGAAGATTTTTTGCGCCGTATCCTGCGATTTTTTGTCCCATGCACTTTGAAGGCGGTCCGTTTTGTCTGGGTACCTGGCCATGCTGGTATTCATTCAAACGAGGTGACTGATTACTTAGCAAGGTCGGCTCTTGACGGGTCAGTGACATATCCCGTCCCGAATTTCAGCCTGCTGGCGATTTCCAGGTTTCAGCGGTTCCTACATATATCAGCCAGGTTACGAGATCCCTTACTAAATACCACTGACTATCAGCACTTAGCATATAATTGGAACGTCCGTTCGTGTAAATCCAGGCTGTGTGAGGTAACAATGACGCGGTTGCGGTGCAGGATTCCAAGTTTGAATTTATATCTATGCAGGTGTGGGTTGACACCGACGAACCTATGTGACGCATGTGGGAAAGTTGAATCTTTAGACCATTTTCTCCTCTACTGCCCAAGGTTCGCTCTTCAGAGAAAGATTTACCTTGAGGTCCCTCTCTCCAGGTTAGGGCTCCCTTTATCTTTGCCAGTATAATTATCGTTTGGTGCGAACGCCCTGGGATTTGCATTGGGTTCTATTTGTGGGTTTCTCCATGATTACATAATTGCAACTGGTAGGATGATGTGCTAATTATTTTAAAGTTCTACGAGTTCTTCTCTTTTCACCAAAATGCTGTCTGTTACTTAACTGTAAATATTGTTCTGTTGTTTTTATTCATTGATTTTTCGAAATTCACGATTGGTGCTACAATTTTGTTATCTTCCATGGAAACTTCTTTGTTTATTCTACTACACCTTGGCCAATCCCCCCGCGTGGGTAAATGCCATATAACTGGGGTGAAGAAGAAGAAGAAGAAGAAGAAAAGGAAGAGCAGGTTCTGGCTACATCAAGTATAGGTGATAAATCGGTTACCTTCTGCAGCTCCTGGTCCTGACCGTGTCACCTCTGCGATGATTAAAATACTGTTCGACAAATCCCCCAATGGTATATTGGAGCTGGTAAATTACTCTATTAGAACCCCATGAATCCCGGATGTATGGCGTGTTTCCAAAATTATCCCGGTGCTTAAAAAGCCAGGCGAAGGGTTGGTCTTAGACAACATTCGACCAATTTCATTGACATCGAATCTGGTGAAATTGGTTGAACGCGTGCTGTATGGACAAATCATGCCCATTATTACTGAAAAGGGACTACTTAACCCCTGCCAGATTTGTTTCAGGCCTGGGTGCTCTAATGGTGTGCGCATACTGATTTCGAAAGCCGTGTCCGACTAGCGCGCCGGCGTCGACAGTATGCTGCGCTGGTAACTCTAGACGTCTCGAAAGCATATGACAGTGTCGAACATGGGCCTCTGATGTATAGACTACGGGCTCTGGGCTTGCCAAGTTAATTTGTGGAATGGGTGTCAGCTTTCCTGGCTGACAGAGTATTTTATTGTTGTCAACGCGGAGTTTCTACAAGGAAATTTCATCAATCTAGAGGTGTGCCTCAAGGTGCAGTTCTCTCCCCTGTTCTGTTCAACCTCTTACTCAGTTCGATTCCGACTTCCCCTGACGTTACTACGTACGTGTATGCAGACGATATAGCTTTCTTTGCTGCTGCGAATAATTTACATTCTGTGTATATGGTTTTACAGTCATATTTAAATTCCCTTGACCGATGGTTATCTGAATTACACTTAAGTCTTAATGTAAACAAGTGCGCTCTGTTACCTTTTCCAGTTACTCAACAGGTACACATTTCATTGTCTTATCGTCATCATGTCATTCCTCAGGTATGTTCCCTAAAGTATCTCGGGGTAACTTATGACTCCTCTCTCTCTTGGCGGTCACATATAGATCAGGTTGCTTAGAAAGGGATTCGGGCGGTAGGCCTTCTGCGAAGGATGAGTAGCCCTTGCTGCGGTATTCGCAGACATGCTCTTCTGCTGATTTACAAAATGTATATCCGGCCAATCTTGGAATTCGGTAGCGTTTTGTTTTCTGGAGCAGCTGCATACAAACTGCGCCCACTTCTGCTCTTAGAGCGAGAAGCTCTGCGCCTGTGTTTGGGTCTCCCTAAATACGTGGCAAGAAATGTTTTGTATCTGGAAGCGCGGGTGCCGTCTCTTACTGCAAGGTTTCGCCTTTTGACAGTACAAACGTTTTTAAAGTTTTGCGACTCGGAGCAGCATGCATCCGAGTTGATCTTCCTAGGGCAGCGAGCGGAGTTCTTGGGTGTCGGATGGTCTCGCCTTCAAACTCCCCAAATCCGTTTCGTTGAATCTTTGCTGGGCCCACTCAACGTGCGAATACCTGAAATTGTTCCGGTGCGGTCCATCCCCGCAACTGTGTCTATCATCTACGATGGCATTTATCCATGTAATGCGAAATTACTGCCTTTCCCATGGTTAAATGGTATGTTGCAGGGTTATTTGTCGACCTTCAGCTCACATGTTGCAATTGCGACTGATGGCTCGGTGTGTGCAGAAAGGCAGGTGTAGGTATTTACTCCCAGTCCCTTGACTGGTCTTTTTCTCTTCGTCTCCAAGATTTCACTCCTATCTATGTGGCTGAGTTTCTAGCAGTGGTTCTCGATCTGCGCAAGGTACCAATTTTTTTATCACCAGTAATAATAATTACGGACTCGTTATCTTTATGCACTTCCCTCTCAGCGTCCACTGAATCGCAGCTCTTTCGGATACTAAAATTCCTGATCCCTCCACACATCACATCAATTCGATTTCTTTGGGTTCCTGGGCACAGGGGTCTTCTATTAAATGAATCAGCTGATGCTTTAGCGAAAGCAGCCCTGAGTGGACCGATTGTTGACCCGCTTCCAACAACTGCTTACATCACGGCGGCACGCTTTCGACGGTACACTGTAATGAACGAATTGGGCGCATCAGCGCTTACTTCCTTGGACGACTTCCAGCACCTACTGTTCCCTTGGAGAAGCTCAGTCTGGCGATCGCGCAATCTTGAAGTTTCCTTCACGAGGCTTCGTTGCCGGGTGCCGCAACAAAATTTTTACCTCTACAGGCCTGGTCTGACGATCTCCCCATTGTGTCCGTATTGTGCGGAGCCGGAAACAATAGAGCACTTTCTTCTTTTTTGCCGTCGCTACTCATCGATTAGGAGGCGACTATTAGAAGTTTCAATACAGAATCTCAGTTTGCGCCTCTCTTCTGCGGTTGTTCTGTCTCTTGGCGCTTCTATGATTGGCCATACCAATGGGAATGTTTGCTCTGCCATTCAAAATTATCTCCTAGAATCAAAACGTCTACCATCATGAGCTTTTGTCCTGCCCATCCTATTATCAGCTTCTGTATTTCGGTTTTTACAACCACTTATAGTAATCCCTACCCCTTCTTTGCCTAAATTTTAGTTTGTATGACCCCCCTAACCTCCTGCAACCACCTCGGCTACGGAAACTGTGCGATCCAAATTTTGGTAGGTCATCCCATGCTTGTCACATGCAACTGGTCATTTAAATAGTCACCGCCTGGTTATGGCCAATCCCCCTTGTGGGTATGTGCCATTGTGTGAGGTCAACAACAACAACAACAACAACAACAACAACAACAACAACAACAACAACAACAACAACAACAACAACAACAACAACAACAACAACAACAACAACAACAACAACAACAACAACAACAACAACAACAACAACAACAACAACAACAACAACAACAACAACAACAACAACAACAACAACAACAACAACAACAACAACAACAACAAAAACAACAACAACAACAACAACAACAACAACAACAAAGTATGGGAGGCAAGAAAGCAGGAGGGCGAATTCCACACCGCTGTAAGTACCTTTTGGCTGATTTCGGGCGATCGTACGCTCTTCATCCCGTGTAATACTTTCTACAGTACGAGTATAATCCTATAGTAGCACCGCTTTACTTGATTGCACATTCTATAACCATCAGATTTTATAGCGTTCGGAGAGCAGCTTAGATCAGACAGGTCTTCCGGCTTATTTTTCGTAATACATTCGGGATGCCGGCTGGTGTAAATGGCGAGAATGGCTTCACGTGAGCCGCGATAATGACACTTAAAATGAGAAAGCTCGTAGAGCGTCATCGTAAGCGCTTGCATTTCGGTAGGGGTTTCTTCCTATATGCTGAATTTGAAAATCGCTGTTGCTGCACCGTCCACCTAGTACTCGCAGTCACTTCAGACAGTGGGTCAGTGGTTATTGCGCTCGGCTGCTGATCCGAAAGACGTGGCTTCGATTCCTGCCGCGGCGGCCACATTTTGATAGAGGCGAAATGCCAGAGACCCGTGTGCTGTGCGATCTCATCGCACATTTTCTTATACGGGAAATATTCCAAACGTTACAGAAAATATTGTTTGCTCTTTGTGCTGGTTGTTTGCTTCTGCTGTTGCCGGCAAGAATGTAACCGGGAGCGTGGTTCCTGTCAAGGCAACAACTTTTTCGACTATTTGATTGCGCTAGCAGCATCACCTTGATTGATGTAAACAGATTGATTGATTGATTGATTGATTGATTGATTGACATTCAAGAACATCAGGTGGTAGAAACTATCAGGACCCCTCAAACATGGCGTCCCGCATAGCGTGCGTCGCTTTGGGATTAAAAACCCAGTGTACCATTATTAAAGCTTCGCATACGCTTCGCATGGGCCGAGACATGCTGTCGGGAGCTCGGTAGTCTCCCGAAAGGCGTTTATTATATTATAAACAGTGAGCATGAGCCTCCTGCATACCAAACCCCACACCACGCGACGCGTGACAGGAATTGTGCAAACAGTTTTACTTTGAGTGGAGACTCGGAGACTCTGGCTATGAAGTCCTTAAATAAAAGCTGCAAAGTGAAGTGACCACTGCATCGTTTACTAGTTGTTCCGCGATGGTTTGTCAGCTGCATTTTAAAATCTGCTTTAAATTGAACTACATGTGGTGACAGAATAGGAGAGCAATTGTGACATGGTCATCAAGAGTGCGATGCACTTAATATATTATGTTTGTTTTGCTGACATTATTGCAGTACATAGTCATGAGGAAATACCCGGCAATGTTTTTACGGTACTATCAAATGAACCCACAACAATTTGATGGTCTCTGCAAGATTGTCCGTGAGGACTTGGAGCGCCATAATCTCTGCAGAGAGCCTGTTTGCTCTGAAGAAAGGCTGGCTATTACCCTCAGGTACTGCAACACTTGTGACAACACTGATGCTTTCACACAAGTTATCATCTGTTTTTTTATTGTACACAGGTTCCTCTCCTCAGGGATGGCCATCAAGCAGGTGGCCATGGTGTTCCGAGTAGCACCATCGACATGTAGGCTCATGATCCATGACACTTGGAGAGCTGTCTGGAAGCATTTGCAGCCAGTATTCATGCCAGCGAGTATTGGTGACCTCTTATTGAGTAGCATGTACGTTTGATACTTTTTAAAGAGCCAAAAGTGGAACTTGGTCACGTGACCAACCACGTGGCTTAGCAGCCACAGCGTGGTGGATGCGCCGCCACTACCACGGCGCCGCTTTCACTGAAGGCTCGAATAGCTACCGCGATGTTGCTTTCGCTACAATATCTGGCGGGTCCACATCGGCGGCGGCAGGCGTTTTTTTCGAGGCCTGGCATTAAATGCGCGCCGTCGGGCGAAAATCACCGACAAAGAGGCTCCATGTATCCCGGGCTCATGGGCGGCTCCGCGGCGAGGCGCGCAACGTTAGAAAACAGCTCAAGGTCTGTATCTGTGCCTCCTCGGAGCACCGCCAGAGCGAAATCGCAAGTTCGTGGCCAGTGTAGCTTTCGCTACAAAATTGCTTTGACGCAACGTACGTACAGCATTGGGATGGTAAACCCGCTAACCTCAGGTACGCCTCAGTTTTGATGCGCATCGATGGGGCACGTAGCGCTATTGAGCTGCCGCTTGAGGTCCGTGGTCTGTAAACTGCAGAGCCACACTGCTACCGCGTGTGTACGACGCAAGGGTAGTTCACATGTGGAATGGTGTCTGCCATCTTCGCCTTCGCAGTTGTATGCGAGGACAGTTTACATGGTGTCGACCGAGTAAATGCACACACATTAGGGGCCCGCCAGGGCTCTCTCCTGTTGCCGTAGGGGATTGGTGATTAGTACTATTTTTTAAACGGACAGCGAGGAGAAATCTATCAATTTCTTTGTTCGCAAAATCTGATAGTTCGGCATTTCATGGCTTTGTTGCCGCTTGTCCGGGAGCGAAAGATGCATTTATTTAAAAAAAATGTGGATTCGAAGATGAAAATGTTTTTCCCGCCCTTCGATTCAAACTCAGCGCACTCTTATGACGTCAGAGGACAGAGTGACGTGAAACCTGACGTAAACGCAGACTCCGTGATTTTTGAAAGCTAGCGGTCCGGTCTAGCAGCAGCCGAAATGAAAGCTGCAGCCGCCGCACGTTGATGGCATCTATCCGGGGTCGCTACTGTCGCTTCGTTTACGTTTGCACCGGCGTCTTGCCAGCGTTAGGATGGATCCGATTCCCGAACCCGCCAATGAAGTTCTCTGAAAAACTCCGGCGTGCAGTTCAGCGACCTCAGCCCCACAGAACGTGCGATGCTTTTGAAGGAGCACTGTTAGGTTAGACGCCGGCGAGTTGTTCCCCCTTCCTCAGTGAGCAGCCGATGCTAATTAAATGTCTTAACCCCAGTGCGGTGAGTCGCGTGGGGTGAGGACAAGGTCGGCACGTCGAGCCCATTGGAGGCTGGCCGAGGCATTGGGGCCAATGGATTGTGATTCCTTGAAAGGCGCTGTTGCACGGTGCAGCAGGCAGCGTCGAGAATGTTTCCCACGGCTGCAAGGGCGAGGTTATTTATTTATTTATTTTGACACAAAAAACGGATGGGCGTTCAAGGGCGCTCGCGTTAAAAGTTGGCGGCTTGAATGTAAAACCGACGCACGACGCTTCAACGGCTTCAGTGCGTTTCCGGAGGCACGGGGTCCGGTGGATCGGGCTCTTTCGCCCACTTGCATGTGCCTTCAGATGTGCACAGTGAATGGATCAAATTAGCCGAGAGCTCGAAGAGAACAGCTCCGCCCAACTGCCGAAGCTATTGAATGGAGCCGCAAAACAAACAAATTGGAGGAGAGCGGAGTCACGGTCTCTGCAGGTTCGAAATCTTTTAAAACGAAAACTTTACTCTCCGCGAACTTTTGATTTCGCCGTGGCGGTGCTCCGATGAGGCACACGACGTCACAACGCGCGCCTAGCCGCGGAGCCGAACCGGTCTGGCCTGGCCTGCGGAGGCTGGCGCACTCGGCGCGAAATAGAGACGTGCTGTAAGTCTCCGCCAGTGGGGTCAGAGTGCGCCGAAGCCGCCGAACTTGGTTTGGCCCACGTGACGTCGCCGTGCAATGCGCGTTACGCCGGAGCATAGACGCGCCTGAACAGAGCCTGCGCTTAACCGCTAAAAACCGATTTCGGTGGCGGCACTGAACCCCCCCGCCCAGTCACAGAATTAAAAAAAAAATCTGTGGCGCGGGTCCGAATTGAACCAGGGCCTTTAGCGCTTGAGGCGGTGACGATACCACCTCAATACGACCACTCAAATTTCACCTAAAATATAGGCCCATCTGGTGAATGCACTCTTGCGCCCTTTCGCTACGTATATCCTGGCCGAACAGGGCTAGGCCACCAGCGATTTTTTTTCTTAACTGCCTAGTATCTTGTCTCCCGACCCTGATAATTTCTGTTTAGAAGTTCGAAGTTGACTGGCACGGCCGGGAACGCTTCGCCGGGCAAGCGCACGGAGACACAAGTGCAATCTATAACGCTAAGTGCCTTGTACGATCAGCGACCATCGTGCCATCACAGTTTTTCATCGACCGTGGCGATCATCTGACCAGCCTTCACAGGCTGCAGAACTTAGAAATACAGGGGTTCTCTCTTAAGCAAGGTGAGCAGGTGTGCGAGGCACTAAAGAACTTAGGAGAGAAGATGAAAATTGGGCAAATTGACTCAGATATTGAAACAGCTCATTGTGTCCCGCTGAAAAAAATAAAAATAAAATCCAATCCTGAGGGTGAGATTCACTTTTGTCGCTGCGAAAGAAAAATGGATGAGTCATCGAAGCCAGATCACGCCCCTAGTGGAAAAGGGGAGCTACCTCAAAAGTACTTTAACAACAACCCCACCACATCAAACAGGAAACTTCTTTGGGAGGCTAAGCAGAAAGGCAAGGCAAATAATTTTAAACTTCTTTGGGTCAAACATGGAAAAATCTTTGCTAGGAAGACTGAAGTCTCTTCTATTTTTCAAACCCATGATTCTACCAATTTAGGCGAACTAGTTTGAATTATGAACTCTACCTTTTCGCGTTGCACCAGTTTTAGTGAATTTTGTAACTTAGTCTCGCCAAATGAGGACCCGTTCAGTGTACTTTATGTAAACATACGAAACTCGCGAAAACATTGGAATGAATTTTTGGCTGTTGCTGACAACACTAAGAATACTATTGATGCATTCGTACTTACCTAAATTAACATCCCTTCCACAATTCTTTCCTCTTTTTCGTTACACAGTTGCTCTAGTTCCTCTTTCACACGCTCAAATCTGATAGGCGATGGAATCCATGTATTTTGTTCACAGCCAATGGGATGCCTACCCTTTTGGAGTCAAAATTTTGCTTTGCTGGGTGCGTTGCATTGCAGATGTCATTCTCAAGTTCGGAGGTTACTTTTCTAGAAATTTACAGGCCTCCTTCCCAAAATGTGAAAGAATTTCTTTCTGAGCTCGGCAATTTTTTGGTCTCCCTGTTACCAAATCATGCTAAATGCCTCATTGGAGACTTCAGACTTCAATATAGACACCTTGTCCGCAGCACGGTCATTTGTTTGCGAATACCTAAATACCTTGGCAAAACATGATATTGAATCAACGATAAAAGACTACACAAGAGAAGAGTACCTGGAAAAACAATCCATATCTTCTTGTATTGATCACATAAATATAAGAGCTCCGTTTGTCCAGTCTTTCACTTCTGTAATTACATACAAACTTTCCGATAAAGAGGAAGAAATGGGCTTGGGCAGGGCATGTAATGCGAACGCAAGATAACCGCTGGTCCTTAAGGGTAACGGAATGGATTCCAAGAGAAAGTAAGCGTAGCAGGGGGCGGCAGAAGGTTAGGTGGGCGGATGAGATTAAGAAGTTTGCAGGCAAAAGGTGGATGCATCCGGCACAGGACAAGGTTAATTGGAGGGACATGGGAGAGGCCTTTGCCCTGCAGTGGGTGTAGTGAGGCTGATGATGATGATGATGATGATTTCCGATGATTACTTTGTAGGCTCTCATATCCTTTTTCATTCATTTAATGAATTATAGCCTAATAGGGAGCGAATTTCATATACAGACACTGTCACATTCGATAACCTTATAGCGTACTTTAACTGGGTCACTTTTCTCGAGGAAGTTAATTCTTTTAACGTGTACGACAGATTTGTGCAAACCGTCCAAACCGTCCTTGGTAAACAAGTGACATTTTAAAAGCCATTTCAGAAAAAGAGTCGCTTTGGACGCGTTGCAAGCGTAGTCCCACCAACACACGCCTCAGAGATAAGTTCAGGTTGTCTAGAAATAAAGTTACTGCCATGATTCGAGCCTCGAAACGTAGCTACTTCAATTGGGCTTTTCGTAACAACCAACACTCATCACATAAAACTGGGTCAACTATCAATTACCTTATTGGACGCAGCCCACAACAATTCATAAGCGATTTTTTTGCCAAATCCTTCAAAGACTTGCCCTCTGTGGCTTCTGAGTTTAATGCATTTTTCTAGCAGGTTTCCACAAAGTTTCCTTTGTCCCACTGTGAGGTTCCATGGTCTTTATATTGCACAGCTTCTTCAGCTTTTCTCTCCTCTATTACACCCCAGGATCTTCATAGCACAACCTTTAGCATCAATTCGAAGAAAGCTGCCTGTATTGACGTTATAAGAATCAATTTCCTCCAACGTAACTTTACGAAATTGCAGACAGTGCTTCTATTTATGTTGAACAGTTGTATGACTGAATGCATCATTCCACAGAATTTTAAAGTTGCCATAGTTAGACCATTACATAAAAGTGGTTCTTTAAAGGCTATTGCATATCACAGGCCTATTTCAATTCTGCGTACGAATGCGAAGATTCTTGAAAAGCGTCTATTCCGAGTTATGTACAGTTTTGTTTCCACGAAAAATATCCTATCAGAGGCACAGTTTGGTTTCATTGAAGGTAAATGAACTGTTTTGTTCTCAGAAAGCTTTACTGATAATATTTACTCATGTTTTGATAATAATAAATTCGCATGTGGTCTGTATTTGGACTCTAGAAAAGCTTTCGACTGTGTTCGGTATGACCTACTGCAAGAGAAACTTGATGTTATGGGGTTTAGGGCCGTTTTAATGATTTGCTTAGAGACATTTTTCTAATCGGGCTCAAGTTATTGAAATATGTGGGCATCGAAGTTCTGAATCATTTTTGTTGGCAGGTGTTCCGCAATGAAACTGCGTAAACGCGAAGGTAAAAACATCCATTGCGAAACGGTTTTATGATTGTGCATGACAATAAGGAATCGCAGAGTCGGCGGGCGGAGCTATTCTTCTCTCTCCCAGCATTTCACTATAGCGAAGTCACAAAGGCGAAGGCAGTTCAGGCGTTTTGTTGTAAGTCGAAACCAGGAATCGTTTGCGTTAAAGACATCTTTAGAGGTATTACCTAACGGGTTGGGTAATCACCAAGGCTGAGTACAAATTTTCTCGGCGACAGATTATTTTCAACGTTGGCGTTAAAATATCGTGGGCAGGTGTTGTCTGAGCCGCAGTGGAAAAGGTCGTTTCGGTCTGTGACGATTTGTTGGAATGAGGCGAATTTTACGTTACAGGCTTGCGGAAGTTTTTTTTTATTTGGGGTTCAACGTCCCAAAGTGACCCAGGCTATGAGAGACGCTGTAATGAAGGACTTCGGAAATTTCGAGCACCTGGAGTTCCTTAACGTGCACTGACATCGCACACTAGAAGGGCCTCTAGAATTTCGCCTGCATCGAGATTCGACAACCGCGGCAGGGATCCAACCCGCGACTTTTGGGTCAGCATCCGAACGCCACAACCGCTGAGTCACCGCGGCGGTCTGCTTGCGGAAGTGACGTAAATTCAAGGGGATGGCTGGGGCGATGGGATTTGCGTTGCGGTGGTACGCAAATGTAGGCTTCTTGCCCAGTGGGTTTTAATTGAATTAATATGTGGCGATGGCAAGGATTTGGTCAGTGCGATTGTGATTTCAAGAATGGTTTACTTTTGGGAATGAATAAAACGGGTGGCGCGATTTTGAATAGCTTCAAGTGCATTCGAAGCGATGAAGTGTGCTTTCTACGGACTGCAAATTCTAATTCTGATCTGACCAGTTTTTTTTTTTTTATGAGAGCAAGTTGAGGTCTTCAGTCTCCTGGCGTAAATGACGTTTGAGAAATCCCAGAGCTTCATTTGCAGATTAAATTATTTAAGTAACATGCTTGCGCCGAGGAAACTTCATCCTTCGAAGCGTTTTTGCTTAGTTGTGTCATTTTGTGCCGCCAACACGTGGTCGGTAGCATGCATAGTTATACTCTGTTTTATACATAAGGTCCAACGCTGTGATAAGTAAGCACCTAAGACAGGCGGAATACACCGCGCTCCTTTAGTGCTCGAGTCAAGGGTAGGAAACTATGGTTAGTTTCGGTTTCAACAACTTCAGCGCTCTTTGTGAGTGAAGGAGACCTGATGTTTAAAAAACAATAAATCGTGGACATATGCGCCGCCCGACAGGCTGCTCTGACGGAAGATCTGTCTGAGGCACGAGGAAACGACGCTGATTTTTATCGCCGGCGGTGGTTGAAATCCTGCTCAGAGATGAAGCCTTTTTTTTAGCTGGATACTGCTTCCACGACAACGATACAACGCGCTAGTTTGCTTTCCTCCTACCGCAGCAGGAGGAATGGGCGCCGACGCCTGGATTTTTTGGGCAGTTTTATATGTGAAAGTTTCCCACCCCTGGCCGAGTGGCCTAAGGCACATGAAAGCGAGAGCGTGTTGTCAGCAGTAAGACCGCATTTAATCAAGCTTATGACAAATGTATTAAGTAATAGGTTAGCTGGCAAAAATATTATTTTCCGCTCGCCAGAAGGAATGCACTACTTATTTAAAGCGAATGTAGCCAGCAACAACAATAGCGCTATAGATTTCACAACCTTGCGCCTGAATGTGTAAAACGAAGTATAGTATGTTGGATCTAATCTGGAGAACAGCCACCGAGTCCTTTCAGTCACTCGGAACACAGCTTCCGCGAAATTTCGGGGGTTGCAACATGCGATCTTTATCATTTCCAGCGGGCAACTTTTTCTTTTATTTCATGTTCTTCACTTTGTCCTCTTCGTCTTGTTTCTTCCATTTTTCGTCCACGTCATCTCTCCTAAATGGGGAGAGGAGAGAGGGGCACTCTCGACCACGGAGTATGGGAATGTGCTGGCAGCTCGGGCGGCGAGTAAAAGATGGAAGATAGAAAAGCCTTGTAGACCTTGCTGCGGAGCGAGGACTCCGCTCAACAGCACCAAGCCATCCGCCTGGCGGCTGAGGCCGTGAAGCGAGAATCTTCCTTCGCCAGACGTTAGTTTGCGAGGCTCCTGAGTAGGGCTCTTTTAGACCTGCGTGCCGGGGAGTCCAAAAAGGAGATTCATTTCGGTGGAAATGAAAGTTTTGATGATGATGCTGGTGGAGAGGAGATTTCTTTCCACTTTGCCTCCCGCCACCGATCGCCTTCCATTCTGGCATTTTCTTCCCTCTCCTTCCTAGAGAGGAATTTCCGTCCATCCACTTCGCCACCTGCCGACCGAGGCTGCAGACTGACGGATGGACGGACACGTTTTCCTAACATGGGGGCTCTAATCCTAACGCATTGAAACGAAGCACCATGCGTTGTCGTGCTTCAACGTATACAAATAGAACCGACGACATATCGATCCTGGACAGTGAAATGCGACGTCGCCAGCACTTCACTCCACATCGCCTCTACAGGGCAGAAGATGACCACCACTGGAGACATTTTGCACAATATTTTATTTCTCACGAGTGAAGACTGTCAGATCACAGGATAAAGAGGACGTCAGTTTGAGAAATGGGCGCCTAATGCTGTGATAACCGACAAGATAAAAAGATAAGGACAAGTTGATGAGCAAGCTTCAGTAAGTATAGGTGAGCGGTAGTAAAAAAAAACCACAAGCAGCAAAATCAAAAGTTCAGAACCATTTCCGTTCTGTGCGAACAATTTCAAAATAATTTCTTCGAGCATAATCATAATTTAGTACTTTTTCTCCATTACTGGAGGAATCATTGTCTACAGAGACCTCACAAGCTCGCACAAGTTTTTGGTTTCCCTCGTATCACATTACTATAGAGCACATCGACTAGCGGATGAAGCACCATGAATAGAAAGGCCATAAAAAATTTTGTAAAGCAAAGCATAGAGCATAAACATTCTTGTGCACAAAATCTGCCTACAGGCGGATCTACATGTGAACGCGTTTGCAGCTAATTACGAGGCAACGCCTGAGCCTTGCACGAGAACACACGATGTGAACGACGCATCGACGGGCGTCCACTTACAGCTGTAATTTTAACTCTGTGGTTTGTATGCAGTGCTTTAAACTTCATAGGCGTGCTGGCAAAAGCAACTAAATTTTATTCACGTGTTTCCACAGTGGGTGCCTTAATGTACTGCCATGCAACGCTTTGATCAGTGTGCATGCAAGGGTTTGTCAACGTTGATATTGCTACGGTTGTGCTTGTGCTTGGAACGCTCGTGCTTGGTGCGCTCGCGCTTGGAACGCGAAGAGGACGAAGTGCGTTTTCTGCTGCTGGGCTTCGCGTGCCCGGTTGTTCGGCTGCGTGGCTGTAAGCTGTTTCCCTGTAAATATATTTTTCCCTTTTGGTGTGCACATCTTCACGTTACATTATTGGTGTGAGGTGCTGGGTACAGCCACAGCAAGCACGGAACTTCGCAGCGGTCGTCAGCTCGCCGGCTCTTCAACCATGACCAGCGAAGGGGCCGCTCCGTCGGCGTCCACTAGCCCTTTGACTGACGTCGTTCATGTAGTCCGTCTCAAACCGTACCACACGCCTGCTACATCCTCCACTTAGCACCGGGACGGTGCTTTTGCGGCCGGGGGTTATGCTACGGTTGTGCTTGTGCTTGGAACGCTCGTGCTTGGTGCGCTCGCGCTTGGAACGCGAAGAGGGCGAAGTGCGTTTTCTGCTGCTGGGCTTCGCGTGCCCGGTTGTTCGGCTGCGTGGCTGTAAGCTGTTTCCCTGTAAATATATTTTTCCCTTTTGGTGTGCACATCTTCACGTTACATAATTACATGTGACGTAGGTCATTTCAAGCTTCTCAATGTTTGGGTGCACGCACTTTTTCTGTAACAAATTACGGAGGAAAATAGGGGTAAAACGCGGCCTTGCAGCGGTTCCTCTCTATGCATCAAGCAGCCGAAGGTGTCCACCTGGCATTATTAATCCGGGTAACATGTACAAGGCGCAGAAAGCCTCTCTCTGTAAGAATAAAAACAAGATTAAACAACGATATTTTTCGCTTTTGATAGCAAACAAGAAACAACGCATTTAAAGTATTTATGTCAAGATGTAGGGACAACAGATTGTTCTGGAGACATTATACAGCATTTCTGGTAAAACAAAATAGATTTCTCGTACCAACTTGTTTTTATTTCTTTAACGTCGCTATTCTACACACGATGTGGAGAGCTACTGGATAACATTTATCACATCAATCGTATACAGTAACCTGAGTGGCGTTCAAATCTAATTTACAAATGAGACACGTATGTTATACAGTAAGGTAGAAGATCGAGGAAAATAGGTGTTTGCATTTTATACTCTAGAAACACAAAATATGTTTTTTTTCGCACGAGCTGGTCATTGTTTTACGGCGTGAACGCTTGGTTCGAATGTAACGTTGTTGATATTTGTGATATGCGAGTCACAAAATGCACCGTAACCTAATAGCTAGAGGAAAGTGGTTCTTATAGCAGGGAAAAATAAAAAGAATTGAAAGAAAGAAACACATTCATAAGTAGCAATTTTCTTCACGTTGCATCTTTTTTTTCAGTGGAGCAGCGTCTCACCGTTATTTTAAACAATCACCTGCGCATCTTTGTTCGCTGTGTCGCACAGTGCTCTTGAACACAGCGTGATGAAACATTCGCGAAAACGTAGTGCGTCACGACATGAGTGCGTTAGAAAGCTTCACTGGCTTTTAGCTTTTAAAGTTTCCTCGATTACTGCTTCCCACAAAATGTCGAAATATCTCTTTTTTTTTTCAGGGTTCTCCTAAGGCAGGCGTACATACTTGCTTGAAAATGCAATAGCTTGCGCTAATGTGGTAGGAGTTACACTATGTTTTTTTCCGTGTATAGATACATACACGGAAAAAAATGTATAGATACTCGCTTGACTGCTCCGTGCTTTGATGTTGCGACGGTGTAGACCGTCAGCACGAACACGCACCTCAATGTACGACGAGTAGAAAAAAAGGTTTGGTTTGGTTTATGGGGATTAACGTCCCAAAGCGACTCAGGCTATGAGGGACGCCGTAGTGAAGGTCTCCGGAAATTTCGACCACCTGTGGTTTTTTAACGTGCACTGACATCGCGAGTAGAAAAAAGATCTGTGTGCGCCCTTCCTTGGCTTCATGTCAGGCCAGGCAGTTGCTGGCACCTTTTGTGAGAGTCAGTGCAGCTGTCTTCCTGGTGTTGGCCGGTTCTGTTGGAGGCAACGTCATTAACAAAAGCTGGCTCTGCTTTTTTACCTCGTCTGAATGACGCGAAATGTGCGCTGTTCCTATTCGCCACACAAAATATATAGCAATCTGCTGTGAGCAACCGCATTGCTGCGATGGGAATAAAATAACAGTTTTCTCTATTACACCTTCGTTTTCTTCCAGTTGTGCCTGCCATAATTAAGGGAGTGTGTAGGCCCACTGCATGTACAGCTGGGCACAAGTCCTGTCAACATGTCCACCTCACTCATAGAAAAAAAAGTTTCCCGTCTTTAGTTCTTCATCATCAAGCTTTCCGCCCGCATTAATTCGACGGGTGTAAGCGTCGGAGACTGGTGCAGCAAGCAAGCGTAGGTGACGCCGTAGACTCGAGTACCAAATGCACTCCAGCAGTCTCTGCGCCGGCGTGCTTTCCTGTGAGCCGCCTCTAAGCGGATTTCTGACGTCCGTTTCTAGACAGGGTCGCCTGTGAGTATCTTGGCCTAAAACACGTGAACGGGTGTGATGAGTGAACAGGGAGGGAGACCTATAATGCGAGGTAAAGGAACTGTATGTTCTGAAGCGCCTCTGCAGGCGGCGCGGCCCTTTCTAGGGCGACTATGCGCTTTCTCTGCTGGCTTGGATCGCGGGAGGACGGAGCTATGTCACGGCTCTTATTTCCGCTGTGCAGGCCGCAGACTCGTCGACGACACTACTGTCTCCCTGCGACAGCTTACGCGAGTAGAGTGCTCGTCATCTCGCGGTGCTCAGTTTCTTCGCTTCAGTGAGCGTAATGAGACAACCTGTTTTACAATCTTTACAAAAATTTCCTTCTCGTCTCAGAACCAGTTGGGCTATGTTAAAGTGCAGTGAGCTGTGCCTGCTGAGGAAACAGCTTTGTCGGTGGCCCGTGTAACTCTCCTACCTCTAGCAGCGTCCTTGATTCATTGATGGATTAAACATTGGCTGTGCGGCGACCTTCGTAATACGTTTTTTAATTCCTATGCAGCTATATGCGTTTCCCTGGTACAGCCGCAAGCCATGTCACTGGTGCGTTTATTTAAATGCTAAAATGAATAAAAATAAAGTAAATGAAAGCCAGCGTTGTTCGGCGCCACTTTCCTTATGTTCGCTGGCACCTTTCGCAGGATGTGAGCATGCACCAGGTGGCCCTCATGATAGCGTTGATGTTGTACAGCATTCGGTTGGCGTTCGTGGAGTTCGAAACGGTTGTCATGGCTTTTAATTTCGCAGCGCCGACTACTTCGCTACAGCGCGACGTTCAACGGAAACCGAGAAAAAAAAGCTACCCAATTGTTTTACTTTTGCCCTTTAAAAAAAAATCGCATTTCAACTGTAGAACAAAAAAAGACGCAACCGAATTACTCCGGCCTTACATAAAAGATCTGCGAAATACAGGCGAAGGTAGCCAGCCCCGAACAGATATCACATATGTAATCTCGACAGTGTTACTTAAAAAAAAAACAGCGCAATCACAGGACGAAGAGAGGAACGTATGTAGGCGCTGTGTTACAGCAGAGTGAAATTACGTTGCACCTCTCACTTGTATTGTCAAAATCAACTACAGTTAAGATTCGCTGCACTGCCACCTGTTCATACAAAATATAAAAGAAAGATTTCCTTTCCCCATTCTCCGGAACACACTATACTGTTTTTGAGAGACATTTTACCTTCTTTCAAACCCAGTTGCACCCGTCCTGAAAGGTAACTTCTAGGCTAGCGTTATACCCTTTTTGACTGTATTAGAAGATGACATTTTTTAAATATAGTTGTACCGTCTCATTTGTTGGGTTATTCCGTTTACGGTGTTTTTTATTCTTCTCTTTGCATGTGTGCATGACATTTTAGACGTGCTTGAAGAGCTGAACGTGTCTTTTGGAATGCCTCTCCTGAGCATAACTTTTTCTCTCACATTCCCACGTTGCATCTTAAAGAGCTAATAGAAGTAGTTCGGTGCCTGCCGACAGTGTTACCAGAAATCTGCAGTAAATGAAAGAGAAGCAGAACGTGAACCTATTATAGAATAAATTCGTCTTCCCTTCCCAGTGACGCTGCCTTTAGGTGTAAAGTGGCAATGTCGCTTTCGGATGAGTAATACCATATTGCATAATTTGATAATGTGCGCAAGCCATATTGCACTCCTTCATTTCCTTCATAATCTTCTCACTCTTATTTTTAATTTACTGTGTGCTTCTCAATCTATTCCGAATTGCCCATTTCAAGCCGGTCACGATAGTGATTTGTCACATTTCGATAATTTCTTAGCTGTGATTAATCTTTTTCAGAAAATTTTTACTTACATAACATGCAAGGTATGGATACTTCGCTTTTCCATTGAAACACCACCGTGATTTTTTTGTGTATGTTTATATTGTGGCGTGTTTGGTTATAGATATGCTCCTATGTGTTTTTTTTCTTTTTCTGTTATCTAGGCCCAATACGATATGGTGTGTACGATGCCTTACTTATGTTTGGATGAATCTACGGCTCCAGTGCTGATGGTTGGCTTGGAGCCAGTGAAACTGCGATGTAGCATCTTTTTCTCCGGCCACCATTTTTCGCCCTGTAAATTTGCTTGGATATATTGATTGATTGATTTATATAATCAGCTTGAACGAACATTCATTATTTGCAACCGGTTTAATGCTCTTGAGTGGGATGTGAACAATAGCATAATCTTCTGCCTGCCCTAAGCCGCTACTACGTATTATGTTGTCCATTGGAATGTCATATGTTACGGTTTTCATGCTTCCCTTCAGCTCTGATTTTTGTTCCCTGCAGCATTATCTGCTACCAGACTAGAGGCTCGAAATCGCCGTTGCTTGACACCGACTAAATTTACCGTCGTCCTCTGTACGCAACAGACATCCCCTCAATCCGTGCGGCGCGTTTCGAGTCGGGAATCTTCCGTGCTGACGTGTTGAGATGGGGAAGCCGGAGCTAACCCTTTCTGCAGTAAGCGGGTCTGTCAGTTATGCAACTGATCCCCGTAGCGGTGCGCACAAAGGAAAAGAGTGGACAGAAAAGATTACTCGCACTCCTGAAAACTCATGCGCGCACGCTAGCGATGAACATGAAATATTTCGGATTTATGAGATGCGAGGATCGGTGTGCTGCCTTTTCTTTATTCTTTTTTGTTTCCTCATTGCGCTAACTGCTAAGCAATATCATTCCTGAAGCCCGAATATCGTCTCCGGGGGGGGGGGGGGGGGGGGTAGTCGCGCTAGCGCCTCGCAGCTGTCAACTGGACGGACTGTATCGCAGGATGTGTTTTCACAGCCGTCGTTCTAGGAATACGGGCGCTCCAGCCGCCTATGGGATATTTATTCCGCGGGAGCGCTACGAACGCGCCACTTCGATTTATGCATCGGAGGGGATCATTGGTAACAGCATGACGAACTCCTCTCATAGGAGCCAGACATGCCGTGCCAGTAGTCATTGATCGCGATAACAACCTCCTGCATTGGGTCCCTACCTCCTCCATTTTTAAATTAATATTATTTGCGTCACGTTTGGTTTATTGGACATACCCAGGAATCAGCCCTAAAACATAACTCTGTCTGAGATAAAAAAGAAGTCCCGTTGGATAAATTTCGTCACTAGATTTCTCACTCACTTCGGAAACACCAAGCAAGTAGCCCGATAGGTTATAATTGTGTCGCAGATTAGAGGAAGGTTTTCTTTTTATCTTCCCAACGAGACGCAGTGTCGCCACACGAGCGAAAATTTCTCTCAGCTGTAGTTTTCTAGTTCGTGGTGTGACGCATACAGTTTTTTTTTTCAACTAAAACCCGCGTGACATTGCGTGGTTCAATGATCGCAGCTGATTTCCTGCAACTTCTTAATTCTGTCTACTGCAGAGCGTGTGAGTGAAGACACCGCGGTGGTACAAAGGCCTGTGTATAGCGAAAGCTGCGCAGCAGAAAGTTAATAACCTTTGACTGCCTTAAATGGGTTACTGTGGACACCACCCAGGAGCCGCACGGGTGCCCGTTAAAACTGTATTGAATCAGGCCATAAAGTCGACCAGTGCTTTCTTTACAGCACCATGAGTTTACTCTGCATAGTTTGGTATGATGATGATGAGGATAAATTTGTATGGCGCAAGGGAATATGAGACCAAAGAGCGCCATGGAACAAGATATTTTCGGTTTCTCAAGGTGGGGCCAAAGACCCATTTCCAAGCATTTCCCCCTAAATAAGCCGAGCACCAGGCTGGGGGAAATCTTGTACCCATCGTGTCACCGGTGGGTACCCGGCGCCACTGGGGATCGAGCCCTGCACCTCCCGCATGCGAGGCGGATGCTCAACCACTCGGCCACCGCTACGATATAGTTTTGGCATGTTTATGCCCAATGAAGTGTTAGGTTCTAATCCGCTTCACATTTCTCGAATTGTAAGTCTGTACAACATGTCAATATCGTTTTTTAAAGCAGATTCTCTACTTCGCGTCGCTTCTTATTCCGTTCAACGGCACACTGTGTGGCCACCATGGCTTGCGAAAACGATGTCATTAATGTTTTTGAAGCGAAAAGCTTCACTACGCTAGTTACTGCAGCCGTCGCGTAGGCCGGAGAATGACATTGAAGGACCTTCAGCGAAACCACGTTTATCCCTTTTTTACGGCGCGGCTCGGGTGTCCACCGTGCACGTGAGACAGTTACTGCTCCACTTTCTTTCCTCACAACTAATTTTTGAAAACTAATCTTCAGTTTTCTTGTAAAGCAAAGGAAAGGCGCATAACTGCCCCCTGGGAGAGTGGACACCTCAGTACCGCTTAAACATATACGTGGCAGTATCGTGACAGATGTGCGCTGTATTCGTTTCCATTCACAACATTGTAGCAGAAACGCGGTACTGGTGCTATAGGCCATCGGCGTTCATTGTGTCAACTGCGGTTTGCGTTGACAACGTTCTTGACTCCGATGATTTTGAGGTAAGCAAGGCGCAAAACTTGGTCCTAGGGACAGACGACGCCTCAATCGCGCTTTAAGGTGCGTGGCGGTGGTGAGAGAGAGATTTGGGCTGCTTGCATCAGCGCTGGCAACGTTGTGGCAGACATGCGGCACTGCAGCAATATGCCGCAGTGTTCATTGGTGATCAACCTCTCGCGATCAACCATTTATTAGCCGTCTATCCAGTGTGCGGAACGGAACGCACACAAGGTTACAGACGAGCTGCGTCTAGTCAGAGCTTTCGCTCTCTAACCAGGTTTAGCAGTAATTGAGCCGCAGCTCATTTTTGAGGAAACGAAATGGCGCAGTAACTGTCTGACATATGTTGGTGAACCCCGTAACCGCGCCATAAGCGATGGAAGGAAAGTGGGAGTGGAAGAAGAAAGACGCTGAAGAAGGAAGAAAGGCCTCCTCGACACTGGTCGCCTTTCAAATTTGGCGCCATGGTTGTTATCTCGTCCACTTCATCAAGTGGTTGTCGATCATCTCTGATTATGCCCTCGTTTCATCCCGGCAACCATTTCGAGTTTTCAAATTTGCCGCCACGCTTCGTTCCCGCGCACTCACTATATACCCGCCCAGTTTTTGCACCCCTCCATTACCTTTCCGTCTCGTTAATTACCTAATTGCCTCTAAGTTATTTTTTCTGTATCCTGGTTACGTATCAGTCACTTATCACTGGCCACGTGATTGTCCATTTCGAGTTTTCGAATTTGGCGCCACGCTGTAGCTCCGCCCATCTCAAATAAATACATAAATAATTGGTTTTTAGGGAAATGAAATGGCGCAGTATCTGTCTCATATATCGTTGGACACCTTAACCGCGCCGTAAGGTAAGGGATAAAGGATGCAGTTAGAGGAGAAAGGAAGTAAGAGGTGCTGTAGTGGAGGTCTCCGGAATAATTTCGACCACCTGGGGATCTTTAACGTGCACTGACATCGCACAGCACACGGGCGCTTTAGCGTTTTGCCTCCATAAAAACGCAGCCGCCGCGGTCGGGTTCGAACCCGGGGACTCCGGATCGGTAGCCGAGCTCCCTAATCACTGAGCCACAGCAGCGGGGTTCCGTCCACTTCACATTTCCTGTTTTTCAAATTTGGTGCTACGCTGTAACTATTAATCCAATTTCGAATTTTTTTTTTCGGGCAGCATCCTGGCACTATCCTTTTCGATTACAACCACACGTTTTACACTACCTCTTTTGAGTTGCTCACAACTGCTGCCGACACATTTTGCGGACACGATCCCCGCCGATATAGCCTAGTAAAGCTGTCGCTTTAAAGGTTTAAGGTTTATGGGGGTTTAACGTCCCAAAGCGACTCAGGCTATGAGAGACGCCGTAGTGGAGGGCTCCGGAAATTTCGACCACCTGGGGTTCTTTAACGTGCACTGACATCGCACAGCACACGAGCCTCTAGAATTTCGCCTCCATAGAAATTCGACCGCCGCGGCCGGGATCGAACCCGCGTCTTTTGGGTCAGCAGCCGAGCGCCATAACCACTGAGCCACCGCGGCGGCTACTGTCGCTTTAAAATTTCGACCACCTCGGGGTCGTTAACGTGCAGTGACATCGCGCAGCAAATGGGCGACTTTTGTGTTTCGCCTCCATCGAAGCGCGGCCGCCGCGGCTGCGTTCGAACCCGGGTACTCCGGCTCTGTAGTCGAGCGCCTAGTAGAGAACGCGCAGAGTAGGTGACAGGATGCGGCGGCTCCGTCGTGGGTAGGACACAAGAGATGCCTCGCGCACCGCGCCGCTCGCCGATAACTTGAGATGCCTGACAACTGCGCGGCGCGGCAGCATCAAACGTTTAGTCGCTCTGCCCCCTCTCTCTTCATCTCGTTCGCTCTGTGCTCTCCTTTCGGATTCGTTTTTGTTTTGTGACGAATAATGTCGGTCTGATCGGAATTTCCCCGCTGCCATTGCCTCTCTTTTTACCCTGCAGCGGGGACGAATCACTCGCTGCAGACTTGACGACAGCGCCACCGCTGCGGCGCGCGCTAGCAGACGGTTTCAGCGAAAGCTGAAGAAGCAGCAGCAGCGTTCGCACAGAGAAGAGAAAAAAGAAGACGCCACCTATTCAGTTCATTCGAACGGTTTGAATCAGCCACGTTCACCATGGCCCGCCGACCTTGGAGAGACGATCTTCGCCGGTGCCGTGACGTCGCCAGATTGCTTGAAGCTCTTGAAAATCGCCTGGACGACGAAGACGTGCAGCAAGTCTTCTTCACTCCCAGCCACGATCGGCTGGAACTCCTCTGCTGGGTTCTCATCACAATGAATCCCTCAGGTGTGATCGACGATTACCTTTCCCCTTCTGTCACTCACGAGCAACTGCGCGACCGCATCGTCGGCGTGCTGACACCACTCAATGACCTGTGCGGCGCCGATTTTGAGCCTTTTGTGGACGGAACCACTGGGCATCGCGAGCAACGGCCTCTGTGGGCGCTGCTTCTCAAGACAGCCGAGTTCGCTCAGCGCAATGAGTGACTTTTTTGAAACCGATTTGACCGTGATGTGTAGTGACAGTGAGTACCTATAACTGCAGACGTTAGAAGGAAGAAAAAAGGGCTTGGTCGTGCATGTGGAATGATTCCGAAATGCTTTTTTGTTAAAGATTTGAACGCTGATGCAAAGTGGAGCGGATACATTTTCTTTGTTTTTCGCCTTTCTTCCGTAGAAAATTTGTGTTGCACTACAAGCGACCAACAGTGCTGTCACTATGCATTAAAGCAGGTACTATCTTCACTGCGCTATTTGCTTGGTGTTTCCTCGAAAGTTTCAAATTTCCCACCCAGTAACTGTTTCCAAACTCACACTCTCTTCTGGGAGTACAACGAGCCGTGAAAGAGAGCTGCTCGCCGCCCCCAGGATGGGTAAGTGTGATGATTTTGATGGAGTTTTATGGCGCAAGGGCATCTGTGGCGGAAGAGCGCCATGGCGCAAGGTATTTTCTTCTATTCAAGGGGTGTAGAAGACCCGTTTTTCCAAGCATTTCACTCTGAATAGGAGACACAAACGGGGCGAGAGGGTGCTGCGGACTCCAGTGACCAGCGACTCCGAGCGACTCCTCGTAATTGATCAGGCAGGACGACGAGCATCGCCACTGACTTGAGTGCGTCTGCGTCGCCAGCTCGTGAAAAAGACTAGTTTTGACGGCGCGCGCTCGTTCTTTCTGGCTCGCGCTGCGGCGCCGTTGTGAGAGGAGCTTGCTTCGCGCACGCTATGCTCTCTTCGCTCGTGCATGGACGCCATTGTGAGAGAAGAGCGCGCCCGCTCCAGGGTTGTCCTCGCGCTTTGACACTGCTGCGGAAATTGTGCGTGTGCTCTCGTGCTTTAGACAGGGAGCAGCTAGTGTGCGCGGCGTCAGGCAAACAGCCCAAAAGGGCGCTGTTCTCGTGACACCTAGTTTTGAGCCCATAGTGCATAAGCGCTTGCCGTATAGATTGAAAACTGAAATTAAAGGCTTCCTTCGAATGAAACTGCTTTCGGTGCGTGTTAATGTCGGTGCGTGTTAATGAAGCCCATTCTTTTTTAGCATTGGTGTACGACTGATACGACCAATACATGAACGCATTGCCGTTCTTGCCGCTGTCGCGTATGCCTACTTCTGCCGTATGGTCGTAGTTACTGCATGTGGCATAATTACCGTACTGATATCTAAAAAAAATTTTAGGACGCTTAAGCTTTGCCTTTAAGAGTGGAACGCGACAGCGTGTTGCAGCACTGCCAGGGAGTCCACGGAACGCCATCCCCCGTTCGGCGCGACGCCTTGCCCGTTAGACAAATCTCTCTGCTACGTACGGCGAAACGGACGCGCGGAGCGGCAAACCACGTAGAAGCGCTGCCAGGCGCCTTGCCGAAACGCGCGGGACTCAAGTTGCAGTCGTAGTTCGTCGGCACATCGTTCTCGACGAACCCGATGCCACGAACGCCAGCGTAGCTTCCGCGCCGAATGAACGGGCAGCAAGCCGCAAACTTCGTGGTGAACGCGCTTTGGTTGTGCGCTGCGTCGTTCGCCGCTCATCGAGTGATTACCGCGTACCCGCACGGCCCCACTGTGCCCGAACGAGATGAGCGGGAGGCGCTAGTGTTACAGTATACATATTTCAGCTGTACGACCAGAGAGGAAGGTGCGTGTATACTCGTAGGTATGGTGACCAGGATTTAGTAGGGAGAGGTTAGCGAGAATAGCTCCGTGCGAGACACTGTCAAATGCTTTAGTTAAATCAAGCCCTAGAATAGCCTTTGTGCCCGCTCTCGTAGAGGGGCACAGTATCTCTCGCACTTCAACAAGCGGTGGATGTCATTGAGCCCCACGTAGCCGCGGAGCCTACCTCTCGTGCTCACCTCAGAAGTCCGAGCTGCTGCTCATTCAAGGTTAACCCGGCCTCCACGGCCATCCTCCCATCTGCATTACTGCTAGTGGCCAACCCATACGCGAAGTATCCACCATTAGGGTACTGGGGCTTCTCATCCAGAGCAATCGGAAAAACACTGATACTCTGGCTAAACTTACAGTCTCTGTCTCGCAGACCATTTGTCTAATTCGTCGCATTGCTAATAAACATAGAGGCATGCGAGAGGCTTACCTCCGACATCTTGTTCAGGCGTTTGTTATCTGTCGTCTCACATATACCCTCCCTTACCTTTACCTTAGCTGCCAAGAACGGGACCGCGTTGACTGCCTTACTAGACAGGCAAACAAGGCGGCTCTCCATCTCCCTCTCCGGACCCCCACGTATAAACTACTGGCATTATGGGTCTACAACACTGTGACGGAGCTCTGGGAAGCTCATCTCACCGCTCAGTACGAGCGCCTCACCCACACCTCCACGGGACGTCACATACTCGAAAAGCTTGGAATAAGCTTCGAAACGACCGTCGCCGACAAGGCCCAGCTTCCGTCCCATATCCACAGGAACCTTATCCTTAGCCCTCTCCCGAAAAACGTGCACCCAGAATATCATGTCGCTCGCCGCAAGGACAGTTCTAAATCTCTGCATAAAATGTATTTAACAGATCAGACAGCGGTCTACGTCGACGCCGCCGAATACTCTGATCGCGATGCTTTTTCGCTCGCGGTTGTAAACTACTGTGGACGGCCGTTGGTTGCGTGCTCCATTCCCGTCAGATCGTCTGAAGAGGCCGAGGAGGCGGCCATAGCCTTGGCGATGGTCTCCACCTCTGCAGAAACCATCTTCAGCGACTCTAAATCTGCGATTCGTAATTTCGCCAAAGCCCGGGTCTCTCCCGTCCCCCTATCTCTCCTCCGCTTCACCAAGGACCAACTCCGCCCGATCCAATTGATCTGGGTACCTGCGCACTCATCCCATTCAGGGAACGAGGCGGCCCACAATCATGCCCGAGGATTCGTCGACCGGGATGTGTTGTCACCCGTCCAGCGGACGGCGAGAGATCGTATGGTTACATTTCATGACATAACCATGCACTACCGTTTAGGTAGACTTCTTTATCCCCCGCACATTATTCTCTCACCAAACCCCATGAGGTCGCGTGGAGGCCACTCCAAACGAACACCTTCCCCAACCCCGCGATATATGCCCGCATATACCCTGGGGTCTACTCTCCCTCCTGTCAACTATGTGGCCAACATGCCACTCTATCCCAAATACTCTGGGCTTGCCCTCAGGACTCCCCTCCGCGAGGTTTGCAGGTCTCGAATCCAGACCAGTGGGAGGCCGCATTGCTCAGTTCAGACTCGTACACACAGATCCGGGTGGTGACAAGTGCCCTAGAAGTCGCCGGACGCCACTGATGGTCACATGATGGGGCTATAACCCTACACCAACTGCTACCTTGGTCGATGAAAATAAAGTTTATCCTCCTCCTACAGTATACATATGCTCCCGCATATACAGGAACACTAGGAGGCTCTGCCGTCGCGCGCCATCTGTTAGGGCAGTGGCGTATATTGCGAGGAGGAGGAGCGAGGACGAGGAGGACGATTTTTCGCTCACAGCTAACGCCGCCGACGACACCGGCTTTTCTGCGACAGGACCTCCTTAACGCGGTCGCGTTAAAGCATTTGTTAATCCGGAGCCCTTCAAAAAAATTGCTTGTGGCCTAGCTCTGCTAGGCCAGGATATACGTAGCGAAAGCGCGGCGACTTCTGGATCGGAAACCCGGGCATTAAATACATACATACATACATACATACATACATACATACATACATACATACATACGTACATACATACATACATACATACATACATACATACATACATACATACATACATACATACATACATACATACATACATACATACATACATACATACATACATACATACATAAATACATACATACATACATACATACATACATACATACATACATACATACATACATACATACATACATACATACATACATACATACATACATACATACATACATACATACATACATACATACATACATACATACATACATACATACACACATACATACATACATACATACATACATACACACACACACACACACATACAAGTTTTATTCTCCACAAAGAAGTGGAAGGAGGTGGAGGGAAAAGCCGTACATTTGTGGCTTGAAAAATCCTTCGCCACCTTACAGTGTATACAGCAGCAGAGTGGGTCAGTAGACAGTCTCATTTTTTGTTGCAAAGAGAAAAGAAAAACAGCACTGTATCGCAACAGAAAATAAAATAAGCCTAAATCAGAGTTTCAATAGAGCACTGGATTTGGACGCCTGGAAAAAAAAATTTGTTTTCGAAAATAAAACAATGTAATGTAATTGAACATAAGGATAGACCTTTGCATTCATTCACAAAAAAATATATGAGTAGCAAATTATTTGTACATATTTGGAAGAGACATATCGAATAGATCAGCACCTTCTTTTTCTGCAGCATTCAATAATCGCGGAAGATTATACCGGAGTGTTTGTTGTCCATAGGCAGTGCGACATTTTGGAACTTTCCATCGTTCTGGAGTTCTGGTGCTGTAGGTGGGATAACTGGGTCTTAATTCTGCCATTTCCGTAAAAACTGTACTCTCTCGTTGGACACTTAAACGATACTGCCTGCATAATTAGTATTCGTATATATTTCTTACTTTCAACAAATTAAGCGAAGCAAAGATATATGAAGAAGATGCTGTGTATTTAACGTCGTTAATTATTCGTACTATTTTTTTCTGCAGCCTTTCAAGCTTCGAAACATTAGTTTTTGTTGATGTTCCCCAAACTAAATGAGAGTAGTTTAGGTGGGAGACAAAGAGAGCGTTGTAGACCGTTAGTTTAACTTTTTTTGGAAGAGTATAGCGGTTGCGATTTAAAATTCCAGTTATGCAGCTCAGTTTGCTGATTAGACTGTTTACATGATCATTCCATTGTAAAGTTGAAGTAAAATATACCCCTAACACCTTGACAGTATCTACCACATTAATGGCTGCGGATCTAAACATTACGGTTCCTTGTAACGAAATTTGTTTATTTTTTGGTCGAAAAATTACCACCTTTGTTTTGTTTGCGTTAAGTTTTAATTGACTGCTGGAAGTCCACGAGTCCAATCTGCGCAAAAAAATATTTGCTTTAGTAATTCCTTCAGCTTCAGAACGGGATGGCACCAAAGCACTCGTGCCATTGGCATATATAACGAACTTGATATCTGAGCAGATGTGTATAATATCATTAATGTACAAATTAAATAGGACAGGGCCTAAAATGCTACCCTGTGGGACTCCTGAAATTATTTCTTTTTTTTGTGAGAAATGAAACCATTTATGTCGACATATTGAAATCTATTTGGTAGGTAACTTTTGAGCAGAGCCAAAACATGTCCCCGTATACCATAATGATGCAGTTTTTCAAAAAGCATAGTATGACTTATATAATCGAAAGCTTGGCTAAAATCAACAAAAATACCCATAACAATACATTTCTCTTCAAAATGTTTTAGAATATATTCCTTATGGTCCAACAGCGCCAGCTCTGTAGACCTGTCCCTCCTAAAGCCATATTGCGAAGTAGTTATTATATTATGCTTGCTGGAGAAGCGCGATATTCGATCTAAGATAATTTTCTCTAGACCTTTCGAAAAGGCAGGAAGAATTGACACCGGTCTGTAGTTCGATACATCATTTTTATCTCCTTTCTTATATAAGGCTATCACACGGGCGACTTGCATTTTTGTAGGAAAAACAGCTGTAGAAATGCAGAGATTAAAATTATGCGCTAGAATGGGGCTGATTATACGTATCACATACTTGACGGGTCTTATTTGTAAACCGTCAGCACCAACACTATGACAATTATTTAAACTAAAAAAAGAAAAAAAAATAGATGCTCCTTGACTCATGAGCCGCTTTGGCGGAGTGTTAGCGTCTCCGCCTCAAACGCCAAAGGCCCTGGTTCGATTCACTGATCTCCACTAGGTGGCGGGATGCCGCACTTCCGATTTCCGAAGTGGGCGCAAGTGAAGCCACCGGAAGTTGGATGGGAGGTCCCAGAAGTTCGGTGTCTGCTGTGTATTTCAATCAAAAAAGTCGCGTTTTTCGCCCTTCCCTCCTCAGTTATTTGCGTTGTTTTCGTGTAAAGTCTACTGTAATATCCAAGTAATAAGCAAGCTCAACGTGAGAAGTGTGTACATTGTTTCGGGAACCCTGCAATTTCAAAGAAACGGAAGAAAACTAGCATGCGGGCCTCACGCTGCCTAATTAGGACAAGTAGTATAATGACGATGATTCTAGGTCATCCTAAAAAAAAATCGTGTAGCAAAGAACAGGCGAATGATGGCCCGGAAATCCTGACACTCGAAGAGCCACTCCTTATACAGCTGCCACAGTTTCGATTTCGGGTTAGTATTGGACGATGTCACTTCTCATCAATGGCAGATGATGTTTATCGCTATAGGGTGTCATTTACCTTCCAGACGTGCTTTTAAGCTAACTCCAGCCACGTTTCATCTACACAGCACGAGAGAAACGACTAGCGAGAAAGACGAATGGAGCAGCGCATATGACAAGCGCTGTTAGAAGTCAACTGCACCGAGCACCACGAACAAAAGCCCATTTCAGCATAATTTGCTACAGTACGAAACGGTACTTGATGCACACCGTCAAAAAAGCGGTACCATATACATTTTGAACCCGCTAATGTGAAGCATCAGAACACCACCGGCACCTCAGCAGATAGTGGCCTCGCCCTCAATCCGGTTATTTGGTCTATACATAATTCGGTAAAATCGTGACAGCAAAGTCGGCTGCGTGGTGAAGGTTTCCACCTATTCTTTTTTAAATTTATCCCCCATTGATGGTATAACTTGGGCTTAGAGCGCGACAACGTGCATCACAACAAAGAGCAGAGTTGGCGACGCTAGCGCAATGGGACGACACAGAGCTGAGCAGACGAGGCTCCGTGCGTACTGCGAGCAGCGACCTTCTGTCGTCTGCTAGTGTCGTCCCATAGCGATGCAATGGACCCTTATTTTTGGAACGTCTTTCACGAGGACTTTGCTGCTCTCCTCATGCAGTTGACGGCGCAACAGGTAGGCATTGTTATGAAAAAAGACGAGAACGTCGAAAAGACAAAATGCTAAGTGGAAAACGAAAACTAAAACTGAAAAACGTGCTGAGGTTCGTTTTCGTGTAGTGTCAAAGGCTTACTTCGGGGACATGCTACCCAACATCCGGTGGCTACACTTTCGGGCATGCAGGATTTTCTTCCTCCATGCTTTCGGGCGCCCGGTACGGCATCCAACCCCCTAGTGCAGATCAGTGGTTCGGATCCCTGTCTCGACAAAGGTTTTTTTCTCTTATTCAGTGAGTGTGCGGGGTTTCAGTGGCCCCCATCGATGCCGCCACCGAATAGGTTGGTTAGAGGAATAAATGAGTTTTTTTCGCCGAACTTCGCCCGGCAGAAAACGCGAGGGCGCCGCGGCGTGCAACTTGGACCAGGTCTGAATACAAGGAGCGAAAAAGCGGCGGGTGCCGCCCCAGTGTGGTCAGACAAGCTAAAATTTCTTTGGTCAACACTAAACACACAAATAAAGTTTAGGGACCTTTTTGAATTTTTTCAACAACAGAACACAAAAAATAGTAGCTTAAAATTTGTCTGTAGCTCGTTTAACTTCTTTTAAGAATGTCTCAGTATGCTTTGTGCCTGCTTATAGGAGAGCACGCGTTGAAAAATGTGTGGTATGACCACGCTGTTCGTGATCGGAAGAAATCGAGGCACAGAAGTAACAGAAGCGAGCGACGCGTCTCCTTCTTGCTTTCCGGTCGCTGGTATCGAACAGGGCTTGCTCAGTGCGAAATTAGAATTCAGCCGCACTGCGAGCAGCATAGGAAATATTTTTCGAAAGAGTACACGGCGTTGCCTCGACTGCCTTCATGGGTGCACTTCGTCGGCTGCTTCTGTTAAAAAAAAGTTGAAGCTGCTCGAAGAAAAGGAAGAGGAGGTTCTGGCTACATCCAGTATGGGAGGCAAGAAAGCAGGAGGGCGAATTCCACACCGCGGTAAGTACCTTTTGGCTGATTTCGGGCGATCGTACCCACTTCATCCCGTGTAATACTCTGCTACAGTACGAGTGGAATCCTCAAGTAGCACCGCTTTACCTGCTCGCACAATCTATAACCATTAGATTTTATACTGTTTGGAGAGCAGCTTAGATCAGACATGTCTTCCGGCTTATTTTTCGTAATACATTCGGGATGCCGGCTGGTGTAAATGGCGAGAATGGCTTCACGTGATCCGCGGTGATGACACTTAAAATGAGAAAACTCGTAGAGCGTCATCGTAAGCGCTTACATTTCAGTAGGGGTTTCTTCCTATATGCTGCATTTGAAAATCGCTGTTGCTGCACCGTCCACCTAGTACTCGCAGTCACTTCAACCAGTGGCTCAGTGGTTATGGCGCTCGGCTCCAGACCCGAAAGACGCAGGTTCGATTCCTGCCGCGGAGGCCACATTTTGATGGAGGCGAAATGCCAGAGACCCGTGTACTGTGCGATGTCATCGCACATTTTATAATATGGGAAATATTCCAAACATTACACAAAATATTGTTTCCTCTTTTGTGCCGGTTGTTTGCTTCTGCTGCTGCCGGCAAGAATGTAACCGGGAGCGTGGTTCCTGTCAAGGCAACAACTTTGTCGACTATTTGATTGCGCTAGCAGCATCACCTTGATTGATGTAAACAGATTGATTGATTGTTTGACAGATTGACATTCAAGAACATCAGGCGGTAGAAACTATCAGGGCCCCTCAAACATGGCGTCCCGGCTAGCGCGCGTCGCTTTGGGATTAAAAACCCAGTGGACCATTATTAAAGCTTCGAATACGCTTCGCATGGGATGAGACATGCTGTCGGGAGCTCGGTAGTCTCCCGAAAGTCGTTTATTTTGTTATAAAAAGCGAGCATCAGCCTCGTGCATACCAAACCACACTCCGCGCATTGCGTGACAGGAATCGTGAAAAAGTTGCACTTTGAGTTGAGACTGGGAGGCTCTGGGTATGAAGTCCTTAAATAAAAGCTGAAAGTTGAAGTGACCACTTCATCGTTTACTGGTTGTTCCCCGATTGTTTGTTAGCTGCATTTTAAAATGTGCTGTAACTTGACGGGCATGCAGTTACAGTATAGGAGAGCAATTGTGACATGGTCATGAAGAGTGCTATGCATTAACGTATTATGTTTGTTTTGCTGTCATTATTGCAGTACAAAATCATGAGGAAGTACCCTGCAATGTTTTTCCGGTACTATCGAATGAACCCACAACAATTTGATGGTGCCCGCAAGATTGTCCGTGTGGACCTGGAGCGCCATCATCTCTGCAGAGTGATTGTTTGCTCTGAAGAAAGGCTGGCTATTGCCCTCAGGTACTGCAACACTTGTGACAACACTGATGCTTTCTCACAAGCTGTCATCTGTTTTTTTATTGCACGCAGGTTCCTCTCCTCAGGGATGGCCATCAAGCAAGTGGCCATGGTGTTCAGAGTAGCACAATCGACATGTAGGCTCGTGATCCATGACACTTGCAGAGCTATCTGGAAGCATTTGGAGCCACTCTACATGCCTGCGAGTATTGGTGACCTCTTATTTTGTAGCAAGTATGTTCGATACGTATTAAGAGAAAAAGTGGAACTTGGTCACGTGACCAACCACTTGGCGGCACAGCCACGGCGCCGCTTTCGCTGAAGGCTTGAAACGCTACAGTGATGTAGCTATCGCTACAATATCTGGCGGGTTCACACCGGCGGCGGCAGGCGTTTTTTTCGAGGCCGGGCGTCAAATGCGCGCCGTCAGGCCGGAAATCACCGACAAAGAGGCTCCATGTATTCCGGGCTTAAGGGCGGCTCCGCGGCGAGGCGCGGTATGACGTCATGTCAGATGGCGCGGCGAGCGCGCGGCGTCCGCCCAGCTGCGGCGGTTGCTATTCAACGGTTCAAGGTCTGTCTCTGTGATTCCTCGCAGCACCGCCACAGCGAAATCGCAAGTTCGTGGCCAGTGTAGCTTTCATTACAAAATTGCTTTGACACAACGTACGTACAGCATTGGTATGGTGAACCCGAAAACCAAAGGCACGCCTCAGTTTCGATGCGCATCGATGGGGCCCGTAGCGCTATTGAGCTGCCGCTTGAGGTCCGTGGTCTGTAATCTGCAGAGCCACACTGCTACCGCGTGTGTACGATGCAAGGTTAGTTCACATGTGGAATGGTGTCTGCCATCTTCGCCTTCGCAGTTGTATGCGAGGACAGTTTACATGGTGTCGACCGAGTAAGTGCACACATATTAGGGGCCCGCCAAGACTCTCTCCTGTTGGCGTATACAGGGGATGGGTGATTAGCACTATTTTAAACTGACAGCGAGGAGAACTCTATCAATTTCTTTGTTCGCAAAATCTGATAGTTCGGCATTTCATGGCTTTGTTGCCGCTTGTCCGGGAGCGAAAGATGCATTTATTTTAAAGAAATTTGGATTCGGAGTTGAAAAGTTTTTTTCGCCCTCTGATTCAAACTCGGCGCACTCTTACGACGTCACGGCTTCCTCTTATGACGTCACAGGACAGAGTGACGTGAAACCTGACGTAAAAGCAGACTCCGTGATTTCTGGCGGCTAGCGGTCCGGTCTAGCAGCAGCCGAAATGAAAGCTACAGCCGCAGCACGTGGACGGCATCTATACGGGATCGCTACCGTCGCTTCGTTTACGTTTGCACCGGCGTCGATGTTCTCGCAAAAACTCCGGCCTGCAGTTGAGCGACCTCAGCCCCACAGAGCGTGCGATACTTTTGAGGGAGGACTGTTAGGTTAGGCGCAGGCGGGTCGTTCCGCCTTCCTCATTGACCAGCCGATGTTAATTAAATGTCTTAACCCCAGTGTGGGGAGTCGCTAAGGGTGAGGACAAGGTCGGCATGTCGCGCCCATTGGAGACTGGCCGAGGCATTGGGGCCAATGTATTGTGATTCCTTGAAAGGCGCTGTTGCATGGTGCAGCAGGCAGCGTCCAGAATATTTCCCACGGTTGCAAGGGCCAGGTTATTTATTTATATATTTATTTTGACACAAAAAACGGATGGGTGCTCAAGGGCGCTCACGTTAAAGGTTGGCGGCTTGAATGTAAAACTGACGCACGACGCTTCAACGGCTTCAGTGCGTTTCCGGAGGTACGGGGTCCGGTGGATCGGGTTCTTTCGCCCACTTGCATGTGCCTTCAGATGTGCACTGTGAATGGATCAAATTAGCCGAGAGCTCGAAGAAAACAGCTCCGCCCAACAGCAGAAGCTATTGAATGGAGCCGCAAACAAACATATTGGAGGAGAGCGGAGTCACGGTCTCTGCAGGTTGGGGCGCAAGCTTTACTGTCCGCAAACTTACGATTTCTGCGTGGCGGTACTCCGAGCAGGCAAACGACGTCACAACGCACGCCTCGCCGCGGAGCCGAACCGGTCTGGCCGGGCCTGCGGCGGCTGGCGCACTCGGCGCTAAATAGAGACGTGCTCCAAGTCTCCGCCAGTGCGCTCAGAGCGCGCCGAAGCCGCCGAACTCGGTTTGACCCACGTGACGTCGCCGTGCAGTGCGCGTGGGCGCGTTACGCCAGAATATAAACGCGCCTTAACAGAGCCTGCGCTTATCCGCTAACCAACGTATTCGGTGGCGGCATCTATAGGAGCCACTGGAACCCCCCGCCCACTCACAGAATAAAAAAAAGTCCTGTGCCGAGGCTCGGAATAAAGCCAGGGCCTTTAGCATCCGACCAGGGGCCTTTAGCGTTTGAGGCGGGCGGAGACGCTACCACCCCGCTACGACGGCTCAAGTTTCACCCAGAATAAAGGCCCATCTAGTGAATACACTCTTCCGATGGAGAAGTCTCCGCCCTTTCGCTACGTATGTCCTGGCCTAACAGGTTCTGGCCTAACAGGGCTAGGCCACCAGCGATTTTTTTTCTTAACTGCCTAGTATCTTGTCTCCCGTCCCTGATAAACAATTTCTGTTAAGAAGTTCGAAGTTGACTGGCACGGCCGGGAACGCTTCGCCGGGCAAGCTCACGGAGACACAAGTGCTCTCTATAACGCTAACTGCCTTGTACGATCAGCGACCATCGTGCCATCACAGTTTTTCATCGACCGTGGAGGTCATCTGACCAGCCTTCACAGGCTGCAGAACTTAGAAATAGAGGGGTTCTCACTTCAGTGAGGTGAGCAGGTGTGTAAGGCACTAAAGAACTTAGGAGAGATGAAAATTGGGCTAATTGACTCAGATATTGAAACAGCTCATTGTCTCCCGTTGAAAAAAATAAAAATAAAATTCAATCCTGCGGGTGAGATTCACTTCTGTCGCTGCGAAAGAAAAATGGTTGAGTCATCAAAACCAGATCACGCCCCTAGTGGAAAAAGGGAGCTACCCGAAAAGTACTTTAACAACAACCCCACCATGCACATCAAACAGGAAACTTCTTTGGGAGGCTAAGCAGAAATGCAAGGCAAATAATTTTAAATTTCTTTGGGTCAAACATGGAAAAATATTTGCTAAGAAGACCGAAGTCTCTTCTATTTCTCAAATCCATGATTCTACCAACTTAGGCGAACTAGTTTGAATTATGAACTCTACCTTTTCGCGTTGCACCAGTTTTAGTGAATTTTGTAACTTAGTCTCGCCAAAGGAGGACCCGTTCAATGTACTTTATGTAAACATACGAAACTCGCGAAAACATTGGAATTAATTTTTGGCTGTTGCTGACAACACTAAGAATACTATTGATGCATTCGTACTTACCTAAATTAACATCCCTTCCACGATTCTCTCTTCTTTTTTGTTACCCACTTGCTCTAGTTTCTCTTTCACACGCTCAACTCTGATAGGCGGTGGAATCATTCTTTTTTGTTCACAGCGAATGGGATGCCTACCTTTTTGCAGTCAAAATTTTGCTTTGCTGGGTGCGTTGCATTGCAGATGTCATTCTCAAGTTCGGAGGTTCCTCTTCTAGAAATTTACAAGCCTCCTTCCCAAAATGTGAAAGAATTTCTTTCTGAGTTCGGCAATTTTTTAGGCTCTCTGTTACCAAATCATTCTGTATGCCTCATTGAAGACTTCAATATAGACACTTTGTCCTCAGCACGGTCATTTGTTTGCGAATACCTAAACATCTCGGCAAAACATGATATTGAAAAAACGATAATAGACTGCACAAGAGAAGAGTACGTGGGAAAACATTTCATAGCTTCTTGTATTGATCACATCAATACAAGAGCTCCGTTTGCCCAGTCTTTCTCTTTGGTAATTACATACAAACTTTCCGATCAAGAGGAAGAAATTGGCTTGGGCAGGGCATGTAATGCGAACGCAAGATAACCGCTGGTCCTTAAGGGTAACGGAGTGGATTCCAAGAGAAAGTAAGCGTAGCAGGGGGCGGCAGAAGGTTAGGTGGGCGGATGAGATTGAGAAGTTTGCAGGCAAAAGGTGGATGCAGCTGGCAAAGGACAGGGTTAATTGGAGGGACACGGGAGAGGCCTCTGCCCTGGAGTGGGTGTAGTAAGGCTGATCATTATGATAATGGTTTCCGATCATTACTTTGTTGGTTCTCATATCCTATTTCCTTCCTTAAATGAATCATAGCCTATTAAGGAGCGAATTTCATATACAGACACTGCCACATTCGATAACCTTATAGAACACTTTAACTGGGTCTCTTTCCTCGAGGGAGTTAATTCCTTTAACGTGTACGACAGAATTGTGCAGGTTATCAATTCCATAACGGCCTCATCACAAAAGGTCAAAGTGATCAAAAAACGCAACCCAAACTTTGATTGGCTAACAAGTGATATTCTATAAGCCATTTCAGAAAAAGACTCGCTTTGGACACTTTGCAAGCGTAGTCCCAACAACACACGCCTCAAAGATAATTTTAGGTTGTTTAGAAATAAAGTTACTGCCATGATTGGAGCCTCGAAACGTAGCTACTTCAATTGGGCTTTTCGTAACAACCAACACTCTTCACGTAAAACTTGGTCAACTATCAATTGCCTTATTGGACGAAACCCACAACAATCCACTAGCGATTAATTTGCAAATCCTTCAAAGACTTGCCTTCTGCGGCTTCTGAGTTTAATGCATTTTTCTCTCATGCTTCCAGGAAGTTTCCTTTATCCAACTATGAGGTTCCACGGTCTTTATATTGCACAGCTTCTTCAGCTTTTCTCCCCTCTATTAAACCCCAGGATGTTCATAGCATAATCTTTAGCATCAATTCGAAGAAAGCTGCCTGTATTGACGTTATGAGAATGACTGACCTCCAACGTAATTTTACGATTTTGCAGTCAGTACTTCTATTTATGTTGAAAAGTTTTATTACTGAATGCTTCATTCCACAGAATATAAAAGTTGTCATTGTTAGACCATTACATAGAAGTGGCGCTTTAAAGGCTATTGCAAATCACAGGCCTATTTCAATTCTACCTACGAATGCGCAGATTCTTGAAAAGCACATATTCCGAGTTATGTACAGCTTGGTTTCCACGAATATTATCTTATCAGAGGCACAGTTTGGTTTCATTGAAGGTAAATGAACTGTTTTGTTCTGAGAAAGTTTTACTGATATTATGTACTCATGTTTTGATAATAATAAATTCGAACGTGGTCTGTATTTGGACGCTAGCAAAGCTTCCGACTGTGTTCGATACCAACTACTTCTAGAGAAACTTGATGCCATGGGGTTTAGGGCCCTTTTAATGATTTGCTGAAAGACATTTTTTTAATCGGGCTCAAGTTGTTAAAATATGTGGGCATCGAAGTTCTGAAACATTTTTGTCGGCAGGTGTTCCACAGGGCTGTGTTTTATCGCCTTCTCTTTTCAATTTATTTGTACATGATTTATCAAATGCTGTATCTGAATCTTACATTTTTCAATACGCCGATGACACACTGTTGTTAACAAATATATTGCTGCCAGAGACCTCGATTGGGAATAGTTGGAGGTAAGAGTTAATAGACAATAACTTAGTAATCTGCGATTCACTGATGACATCGCTTTGCTTTGCCAAGTCACTAAGAAGATGAACTGCTAAACATGATCAATGAGTTAGACAGGCAGATCAGTGTACTCTGGGTCTAAAAATTAATATGCAGGAAACCAAACTAATGTTACGCAGTCTCGGAAGGGAACAACAGCTTACAATTGGTAGCGAGGTGCTGGCAGCGGTAAAGGAATGCGTATTCTTACGGCAGGTATATAGTTACCGCAAATCTGGATGGCGAGGCTGAAATAACTAAAAGAAAAAGAATGGGGTGGAGCGCATTTGGCAGGTTTTGTCAGAACATGTGCCGCAGTTTACCTATATTCCTCGAGAGAAAAATATATAACTGTATCTTACCGGCACTCACTTATGAGGCAGAAACGTGGAGGATAACTAAAACGGTTCAACTTAACGACAGAGCACCGAGCTGTGGAAAGGAAAATGATAAATGTAACATTAACAGACAGGAAGACGGCTGAGTGGGTGAGGAAAGAAATGCGGGTTAATAACATCCTAGTCGAAATCAAGACGAAGAAATGGGCTGGGGCAGGGCATATGATGCAGGGCGAGATAAATGCTGTTCGTTAAGGGTAGCGGAGCGGATTCCAAGGGAAGGGAAGTCTATAGCAGGGGTTGGTAGGAAGTTAAGTGGGTGGATGAGATAAAGAAGTTTGCGTGGATAGGGTAGCCGCAGCTGGCACAGGACAGGGTTAATTGGCGAGATATGGGAGAGGCCTTTGTCCTGCAGTGGGCATAGTCAGGCTGATGATGATCATGATGACACTCTATGAAACGCACAATAGAGGCAGGAAGAAACTGCGTAAACGCGAAGGTAAAAACAGGCATTGCGAAGCGCTTTTGTGATCGTGCTCGACAATAATGAATCGCAGACTCGGCGGACAGAGCTACTGTTCTCTCTTCAAGTCTTTCACTATTTCACAATAGCGAAGTCACAATGGCGAAGACAGGCGTTTTGTTATAAGTCGTAACCACGAATCATTTGCGTTAAAGATACCCCTAAGGGTATTACCTAACGAGTTGGGTAATCACCAAGGCTGAGTACAAATTTTCTCTGCGACAGATTAGTTTCAACGTTGGTGTTAAAATATCGTGGGGAGGTGTTGGCTGAGCCGCAGTGGGAAAGGTCGTTTCGATCTGAGGCGATTTGTTGGAATGAGGGGAATTTTACGTTACGGGCATGCGGAAGTTGTTTTTTTTTCGGGGGTGGGGTCAGCGTCCCAAAGCGACCCAGGCTGTGAGAGACGCCGTAGTGAAGGACTTCGGATATTTCGAGCACCTGGATTTCTTTACCGTGCACTGACATCGCACAGTACACGGGCCTCTAGAATATCGACTGCATTGAGATTCGACCACCACGGCCGGGATCGAAGATGCGTCTTTCGGGTCAGCATCTGAACGCCACAACCGCTGAGCCACCGCGGCGGTCTGCTTGCGGAAGTGACGTAAATTCAAGGGGATGGCTGGGGCGATGGGATTCGCAGTGGCGGTGGTACGCAGATGTATGCTTCTTGGCCCAGTGGGTTTTAATTGAATTAATGTGTGGCGATGGCAAGGACTTGGTCAGTTCGGTTGTGATTTCTACAAAGGGTTTACTTTTGGCAATGAATAAAACGGGCGGCGCGATTTTGAATAGTTTCAAGTGCATTCGAAGCGATGAAGCGTGCTTTCTGCGGACTGCAAATTCTAATTTTGATCTGACCAGTTTTTTTTTATGCAAGCAAGTTTACGTCTTCAGTCTCCTAGCGTAAATGACGTTTGAAAAATGCCAGAGCTTCATTTGCAGATTAAATTATTTAAGTAACATGCTTGCGCCGAGTAAACTTCACTCTTCGAAGCGTTTTTGCTTAGTTGTTTCATTTTGTGCCGCCAACACGTGGTCGGTAGCATGCATAGTTGCACTCTGTTTTAAACATAAGGTCCAACGCTGTGATAAGTAAGCACTTAAGGAAGGCGGGATATACTGCACTCCTTTAGTGCTCGAGTCAAGGGTAGGAAACTATGGTTAGTTTCAGCGCTCTTTGTGACTGAAGGAGACCTGATGTTTTAAAAATAATAAATCGTGCACATGTGCGCATCCCAGCAGGTTGCTCTGACGGCAGGTCTGTCTGAGGCACGAGGATACGACTCTGCTTTTTTATCGCCGGCGGTGGTTGAAATCCTGCTCAGAGATGCTTTTTTATTCAGCTGGATACTGCTTCCACGACAACGATACAAAGCTCCAGTTTGCTTTCCTCCGGTCGCTGCAGGAGGAATGGGCGCCGACGTCTGGATTTGCTGGTCAGTTTTATATGTGAAAGTTTCCCACCCCCTGGCCGAGTGGCCTAAGGCACATGAAAGCGAGAGCGTGTTATCAGCAGTAAGACCGCATTTATCAAGCTTATGACAAATATATTAAGTAATAAGTTCGCAGGCAAAAAAAAATATTATTTTGCGCTCACCACAAGGAATGCAATACTTCTTTAATGCGAATGTAGGCAGCAACAACAAGAGTGCTATAGATTTAACAGCTTTGCGCCTGAGTGTGTGAAATGAAGTATAGTATGTTGAATCTAAACTCGAGAACAGCCACCAAGCCCTTTCAGTGAATCGGGACACCGCTTCCGTGAGATTTCTGGGGTTGCAACATGCGATCTTTATCATTTACAGCGGGCCGCTTTTTCTTTTGCTTCATGATCGTCACTTTGTCCTCTTCGTTTTCCTTCTTCCATTTTTGCTCTACGTCATCTCCCCTAAATGGGGAGAGGAGAGAGGGTCAGTTGAGTTGAGTGGTTGTACACTACCGGTGGGATCAACCTTGCAGTTGCTGCCGGCAATTGCTCCACCGTAGCGACACTTAAATAGAAATCACAGAAACACTGTCCGCAAAAACCCAAATATACACTCCTGAGGTCACCATGTGGAGGCCAAATCCGTGTCCTGCAGGTAAAGTAGAAGAAGGCGAGAAGCATCCCTTCTACTCGACTGGCTCCCGCGCGGGAAAACAATGTCCTGAAGAGAACTGTGAGGAACTCCTGCCTTCTTGAGGGATCAGAATAACACAGCCCGTTCCGCGTTGTACAAAGTACAGCACAAGAGGCAATGTTCTATGTCACCACACACACCACACGTTGAACACAATGGTGACAACGCTAGGCCAGTCTTATACACCAACGCCGGCGTACGAGCAGAATCCGTGCGAACGCGATGCAGGAAAGTGGCTTGGTACCTTCTGAGACCCTTGGTCACACATGGCTGATGAGGAGAGCTCCACAAAGAACTGAAGTGGCACAACACCACATCTCTGAACATTTGCTTGACTTCATGAGGGAC